>NW_006921627.1:8998742-9046462 GCF_000298275.1 Orycteropus afer afer
GGATGCTGTTGAGAAGCTGAGTAGTGGCAGCATGAAGATTTGTGGTAACCTGAATGAACAGTGTCATTGGAGCAATGGGGACAAAAGACAGACTGGCTTGAAATTTGAGTGGCAAGAGAAGTAGACACCATAGGTAGGCAACTTTTCAAGAAGTTTTGCTGCAAAAATGAGCAGAAAAAAGTCATAAAGAGATGGTAGTTGAAGATGAATGTGCTGCCAAGGGAGGTCTACCGTGGATTAGGGAGATAGTAAAACATGTTTATAATTGATAAGAATGATCCAGAAGAGAGACAGAAGTTGAAGATTCAGGAGATAAGGAAAAAGACCAAAGGAACAAAGTCCTTCAGTAATTGAGAAAGGTAGGTTACAGGATTTCAGTCCTGGAATTGGCCTGGTGGAAGGCAAACTTCAATTTTTACAGGGAAAAGAAATCAAAGATCGATGTAGCTGTAGATGCAGATAGAATTGTAGATTTGATTATAAGACTCTAAGACAGTTTCTTTTCTCATTGAAATGTAAGGGATCATCAGTTAAAAGGCGGCATGGGGTGGGCCATGGAGTTGGATGGAAAATTGGAAGACAGAGTTAAAACTATTCCCGAGAGAACAGAAGAGAGTACTTCATAGGTGAGCACAGTAGAATTGCAAAGCAGAATGGAGTATCCATTTTAAGTTAATAATCAGAAAATTAAGGTGAAATGTTAGCTCAGTTGTATTTTTTCTACTATTTTGCCCTGCTGGGGCACAGAGAAGGCAGGTACATAGGTTTTGCTGGGAAAGTATAGTGAAGACGAGTGTGGGGGACAGGTTTTGCTGAGGATTTTGCAAAGGCAAGCTTATAATGCTGAACCATGAAATTTAAACTGAGAAGGACACAGGCTTCAGTGTAGCTTTTTTTCTATCAGGTCACTTAAACTAGTTTTCTTTGAGTCACAGTTAATGCAACACAATGTAGTTTGGAATAACTGAAGAGTCAAGATATAATAATTAGTTTACCCATGGTGTCAATATTGATTGTTATTGTAAAGATTATAAGTTGTTCTTTAGCATACCAAAAGCAAACCCACTGCCATTAGTTGATTCTGATTCAGAGTGATCCCCATTGGGTTCCCAAGGTGATGAGTCTTTATGGAAGTAGACTGCTCCATTTTCCTTCCATGGAGTGGCTAGTGGGTATGAACCGCCACCCTTCTGGTTAGCAGTCAAATGCCTTAGGCCCTGCACCACCAGAGTGCCTTGTTCTTTAGCGTAGTGTGTATTAAATATCCTGCAGTGACCCTTACAAATCATTGTGAAATTTGATGGAAGCCTTTTAAGGCCTTTATCTAATATTTCCTTTAGCTGACATTTTCTTTTGTTTTTTTAAAATGAATTTTGTCAGAATGATGACATTCTTAGTGAATTATCTTCATTCATCTCTCAGCTATCCCAGACTTCCTGAGGCAAAAGGATTAGGAAAATAGGGGAAGAGATTACTAAATCCATCATAATACAATAATTGTTTAAAGCTACACTGTGTCGGTACAAAACGGTTCTTCAGATCAGTGGAGTAGAACAGAAAGTCCTGAAGGAGACCTATGTATATGTAAGAATATAGTATGTGTATGATAAGGATGGGAACTCTGGTGGTGTAGTGCCTAAGGTATTTGGTAGCCAGAATATTGGTCGTTCAAACCCACCAGCCACTCCTCGGAAGGAAGATTGGGCAATGATAAGGATGACAATTCAAATTATACAGAAAGGATGGATTATTTAGTGAAAGGTGTTGAGGCAATTGCTGCCATTTGGGGAAAATATGATTACATTTTACTTCATATGCAAAAATAAGTTCTAATAAGAACTTGTATGTCACTGGTGACTGCAGGATTCTCTAAATACAAAACCAAACCATAAAAGAAAAAAAATTGGTAATTTTGATTTAATTAAATGCTTAAACGTGTACAATGCCACAAAACACCATAAGCAACATTAAAAGACAACATACAAAAAATAAAAGATATTTCCGATTATATAATTAAAATATAAAGATTCTTACAAGATGCTGTTGGAGATGGGAACCCCAGGAAGAAAGGGAAGAAAAGAACAAAAGCTGTAAATGGTGGGGGTTGGGGGAAGAAGAAGGAAATATCTTCAGTGTTAAAGAAATGCTAGGTAAAACATTGAGGTACCATTTTACTTAGCAAATTGGCAAAATTGTTTATTTTTTATATGGTTGAGCTTACTTTTAGTGAAAAGGTATTCTTGACAACATTTTATGTACATTGATGTAACCTTTTTGGAAGGCGGTTTGGCAATAGTATTCAAAAATAATATTAAAATTTCAAAATGCACTCTGACCCAATGCCATGTCTAGAAATGTATCCTAAGTGTACAGTCTTGAATAGGTACAAATACTTATTACAGAAATGTTCATTAAAGCATCCTTTTATAAAAGAAAAATATTCAGTAGCTTAAATATCCAAAACTGGGAACTGGTAAAATAAGTTACGATTACAGGTATGGAATGTGTGTGTGGATTCAATGGAATCACTGAGTGTGTGATGTTTAAGGACATATAAAGATAATTGTGATGTATGCTAAATGAAGATGACATTGGAGAATAGGATGGATTGTATAATCAATCATGTAAAGACCAAAAAATTGCATTTGTAAGGGGATGTGAAGAGTATGTATTAAATATATGTATCTTTGGTTGGTGGGATTATGGGTGATTTTTCATTTTACCAGTCTGTATTTACTATAATACATTACGTGTTTCAAATGTTACTTCATTAAAAAAGAAAATTTGTGAAGAGCAAAATCATTTGAAGAGTTACGTATTTTCTTTTTGTAGGCCAAATCGATACCTCCTCTTTGACCTGATGCAATATGTGTTTTCTGTGGCTCACAGACCCTTCATCCCATACCCCTTGCCACATTTTGCCTATCGGTAAGTAAAATGCTTCTATCATGCACCTTCTAGAAGACACCTAACTTGATGCACTTTCTCCTAATGTCTTTACATAAAGTTTTAGGGAATATGTTTGTTTTAATGAAGGGCCAGTGTCCAACCGTCTAAATAGGAGGTGCTACTGGTGTTATGAGGTTAGGCTAGAAAAGAACTAGTGGAAAGGGAAATGTAGTGGTGTAGATGAGAAAAACAATGTGCATTTTGAAATTTAATCATTCATATGCTTTAGGAAGTTAAATCCTCAGTTCTTCAAATCCTCCATTTAAAAACCACTGAGTTGTAATTTGGAGAAGTGTCTTGCTTGGGAGATGGGGTAAAAGGAGCAGTCAAGTTTTCCTTTGTTTCATATCACTTACCCAGAGGTAGGAAAAGGGCCCTTCTTTTTTTTTAAAAAAAAATTTTATTGTCATTTGGGTGAAAGTTTACAGATCAAATTCGCTCTCCATACAGCAGCTCACGTACCTTTTGTCTCATGACATTGACTGCAGTTTCCCATAATGCAACAGCTCCACTCCCACTTCCTCCCCATAGTTACTTCTTTCCTGTGTCCTTCCCTCCATGCACTTCTGTCCCCTGAGCTGTCTCCCTGTGCATAGCCCTTCTATTCTTCCATGATTGCTCTCTCCAAGGAGTGTATCTAACTAATGTAAATGTTTACCTCACATGCCTGTCTTTTCTTTGGCTGGAAGCCACTGAATGGGTTCAATTCTAGACCTGAAGGGCAGCTAGGGACCATAGTCTCAGTGGTTCCATCACGCTATTATCAGTCCAGCAAACCTGGTCCAAAAAGGCCCTTATTTATTAACCCAGTCTGATCATGTAGTTAGGGAAAGGAGCCAGGCTACTTGACCTTTTGGTTGCCTCGTCTTCTTTCCCTACTTCTTGGTTCAGTTCTTCCCTTTGAAGATTCACAGTCTCGGAATTATTAGCTCACATATGAATGTTCTGGTCAGAGAGATTTTCACATCAAATTTGCCAGAGACTGATTTATAAACCAACGTGGCAATTCATTCTTTCATTCGATTTGCTTATTCATTCATTCAACAAATATTGAAATACTAGCCGCTCAAGATGTTACACTTAATGCTCAAAAAGCATATGGTGTAATGGAGGTATCAGAAAAATAAACAGAATGCAGTGTGATGATAATATTTGAGCATGTGCTTTTTTTCAGGCTATTTGATTCGTCTCATTTAGTTCTCATAGTGACTTTATGAAGTACATGCTTTGATACTCCCATTTAACAGATGAGGAAACCAAGCCATTGAGAGGTTAAGTAACTGCCTCAAGGTCATAGAGCAGCTTAATGGTTAAGTCAGGGTTTGTGCCAAGGTATTTTTTTTTTTTACTCCAAAGTTTGTGTTCTAAACTGCTGAACTGCCTCCTTGTTAAATGCTACAAATGCAGGTAAGCTTGGGGTGTTATAGGAAACCACTGGCAGGGCATTAGGCTCGGTCAAGAAGGAGTAAACCAAAACCTGAAGCAAGACAGGCGTTAAACCCAGTGAAGGGGATAGAGGCAGGGGCAGCATTCTAGAAAAAGGGAATAGCAAGTGTATAAGCTTCTTATGTAAGAACTGAAAGTAATTGAGTATGGCTTGAGCAGAAAGAAAATAGTATGAACAAGACATGGTGCTGGGAAAGTGGCTGAGCTCAGATCCTAAAAGACCTGAGAAATCGTGTTAAAGAGTTTAGAACTTGTCTCAAGAGTGGCAGGGAGTCTTTGGTAGATTTTAAGCAGAGAAATAGATTTCTCAGAATTTAAAAAAGAGAGCATTGTGCTCTTTTAAGAACTATCTGTATGGGATCAAGGTGACAACAGCAACTTGAAAGATTACATAGGGATCTTGTGGGGCAGTGAGTTTATTTTAGTGGGGGAGGAGCAACTTAGGAAAGGAGGGTGAGAATGGTTGCACAACTCAAGGAATGTAATCCATGTCACTGAATTGTACATGCAGAAATGGTTGAATTGGTGTATGTTTTGCTGTGTGTATTCTCAACACAAAAGGAGGGCATTGCTGTTTGTTCACAGCTGTATCTCCATCACCTAGAATAGTGCGTGGCACACAGTAGGCACTCTTGTTAATATCGTGAAATGAAATGAATGAAATGCTGCAGAAAAGTCAAATAAGGTAATAGACCAAAAAGTATCCACTGGAGTTAGTAATAAGGTCATTAGTGACCACAGTGATTTCAGTCTGGTGTAAGCCAGATTGCACTGAGATACTTTCATGGTTGTACATGAAACGGAGAGTCAGAGGTGGAATCCTTCCCATCAGCACACAAACATGTATTGCCCACCGAGGACACTAGTAGAGACCAGAAGGGTTTTATTAACATAAGACTAGAGCACAGAATCAGAGATTTGTAAAGGGTGTTTTTATTCAAGCTATAGTAGCTCATTATATTGCCTTTATCTGTCATTGGGACTGGTTGACTGGAATCTGAGGCTTTATATGTTGCTGAAGAAATTCTGATCAGTTTCAGCTTCCTTTTTCATTTTTTTATACCACTCAGTTGGATTGGATCGGTGATTGTCAAGCTTTTGAAAAACTGTGGAGCCCTGGGTTGAATGAATTTTTACATAAAGCATGTAATCAGTGTCACTGAATCGTGCATGTGGAAAAGGTTGAAAATCAGATAAAAGCAGAGCTGGTCTGGTTGTAATGATGGGTGATATTAGAGCACTTTCCACAATGTCCTTGACCCACTCCTGTGGGAGTCCCAAGGAATTCCTAAGATTCCTCAGACACTACTTCAAAAACCTCTGCTCTGAGGATACTTAAGATGGGAACTCAGATGGCATGTAAGGAAAACCCTCAGTTTTTTTTTTTTTTTTTTTTTAAATTTTAAAAGCTTGTTTTACATTCAACATAACGTGTACATTTAGTTTCAGGAAAACCCTCAGTTTTTATTAGCAGGGAAGAAAGGGCATTGATCAAGATAGGTCGCCCCTCTTGTCCTGGGTTTTATATTTTCTTCCTGCTTTGAGTCATAGGTCCTGGCATTCTCCTTACATTTTGGAATCTTTGTTTCCTGGGACCCTGCTCTTGGAAATTGCATTTTATATGCAATTTCTTTGTATGCGGGCCACTCAGCTGGCCCTGCATCCTTAATGGCAGCATATCTGAATGTCGAGACTTAAATGAGAATGGAATTTTATAGACTTTATTGGGTCTCTCTCTCTCTCTTTTTTTTTTTTTGCTGCTGTTGTTGGTTTTGTTTTAAATTTTACTTTAAGATTCATTGTTTTTTTGGTAGAGAGTATGTTACAGCAGTCTGGCTAGGTTGAGTTGAAATAGAGACTAGCAAGTAGAAATAACCTCACAGGTGCGCAGGTTGGTCTTTTTCTTAAGAAAAAAAAAAGGACCACAAGTCCCCATCTCTACTGGAGCCTCTCTTCCTATGGTTCTTATTCACATGTGTCTTATTTATTCTTTTTTCCAGATTGATAGCAAGATTCTTTGAAATAAGTCCGTTTGAGCCCTGGACAACAAGGGATAAAGTGGAACGGGTGAGTTGGAGGGTGGGGCACATTGGCCAGGGCGGATGCTAGGCAGAGAGCAGCAGGGAAGGAGGGGAGAGCATTCATTGGTATTTGCTGGCTGGCTGGCTGGCTGGCTTGGACTGTTTTCATGCTCTTGTCTGGTATTTTTTTCTCTCTGAGGTCAACCCCTCAACTGTGCACTGAAGCTCCTCTACTCTCAACCTACTCTAGGGTTGCTCCTCCATAGTCTTCTCTCTTACGTTACCAAGTTTTCTTTCTTTGCTGGACCATTTCCATCAGCATACAACCAAGCCTTAATAGCTCCTTTATTATTTTAAAAAGGCAAAAGCTTTCTTCTCACCGTATGTCCCCTCCAGCTACTGCCCTGCCTGTATCACTTTACCTTATAACTCCTCCAAAGAGTTATCTGTACTTGCTCTTTGGCAGTTTTTTCCCTTGTTCTTTCTTGAACCCATTCTAATCAGGCTTTTATTCCCATCTCGCCCCCTAAAACTGCTCTTCCCAAGGCCACTTCTGATCTCCGTGCTGCCAAATTCTGTACTCAGTTCTCCGACCTCAGTCATTCCATCTATGAGCAGCATTTGTCAGAGGGGACTGTTCTCTCCTTCTTGAAAGCCTGTCTTTCCATCTGGATTCTGGCCCACTCTCCATTTTGTTGCTTTTCCTCCTCTCGCAAGGCTGTGCTTCTCAGTCTCCTAATCTGTAAATGTTCACATGTCCGGGGGCTCTGTCCTACACCCTTCTCTTTTTGTCTGCACTTTCTCTGGATGACCCTTCCCTAGGCCCATGCTTGCTCCAGTGGCTCTCTGTAAGCTTATGGCTGCTGCTTTATCTCCAGCCTTGGCCACACCCCCTGAGCCTCACGCTGTTATGTCTAACTGTTAAGGTATCCTGTAGTCATATGAAAGGAGTCCCTGGGTGATGCAAATGGTTAAGCACTTGATTGCTGACTGAAAGGTTGGCAGTTTGAACCCACCCAGAGGCACCTCAGCAGAAGAGCCTGGTGATCTACTTCCAGAATGTCACAGTCTTGAAAACCCTGTGGAATAGCGTGCTCTACACATGGGTCTGCATGGGTTGGAATCAACGTGGCAGAAACATAACATGTCCTGAAATAGAATTGCAAGCTTGTTTCTCTCCTAGTCTCTTTCATCTCAGTTAATGATATCAGAATTTTTTCTGCTGCTTAAGCCAGAAATCTGGGAATCTCCCTCAGTTTCTTCCTTTTCTTTACCAGTCTAGAAAAAAAACAGCACTAGCCAATGTGTAACCATTAGCAACATAAGACTATTGAGGACTTGAAATGTGGCTATTGCAACTGTAGAAATAAAATTTTTATTTGACTTGATTTTAATTAATTTATATCACCACATTTGGCTAGTGGCTACTATAGTGAACAGCACAGGTCTAGAGCATCACCAAGTATTACTGTGGCAGCCCTGAAAATACATGACAAATCTTACTGGTCCTCCATGTCCCTACCTTTTTATTTAACATCTAATTATAACACTGAAAATATTTACTTAACACAAGTAGAGTGAAAAGCATTTTGACTGCTAACCAGAAGGCTGGCAGTTCAAACCCACCAGCCACTCCTTGGAAGGAAGGCTGGACAATTTACTTCCGTAGTGATACCACCTTGGAAACCCAGGGAGGGGTCGCAATG
This sequence comes from Orycteropus afer afer, assembly GCF_000298275.1. Lineage (NCBI taxonomy): Eukaryota > Metazoa > Chordata > Mammalia > Tubulidentata > Orycteropodidae > Orycteropus > Orycteropus afer. Next base: position 9,006,865 of record NW_006921627.1, read on the forward strand.
AGTTGGATCCAACTCAATGGCAGTGCATGCGTGTGTCCCCACTCTAATCCAAGTTCCTATCCTTTCTTACTCTCTCAGCCACGCCACTTTACTCCAAAGCTCTTCCTTTCTTACTTTCTGCCTTTTATACTCATCATCCTCATCTATCATTTGCCCGCTATGTGTAAAAGTATTTCTATGGAAGATACAAAGTAAAATAAAAATACCCTGCTATGCCCACCTTTGATGACTGATAGTCCTCTCATTTGCAAGAAGCAGTCAGATTTTCCTTGGATGTGACTTATAACCTAATGTGTAGAGAAGTTGAGAAAATAGGCCTTAGGCAATAGGTAGATGTGAGGGCCACAGTCATCCTCCCCTCTGATGCGCTGCATGGAGACCATTCTGAAGATGTCCCTGTTATGTTTGTGAGAGATCAGGCAGGAGGACTGATTGTCAGGACACCTCATTATATCATACAGTAATGTGCTTCTTACATTTCTAATTGAGAACATGTTGATATAATAAGCTAATGGGTTTTTTATTTGGTTTTGAGACTGCCTCACAGCACTCTACTAAAAGAATTAGAGACTCGGTATGGGGTTGGGGTGGCAGAAGTGAGGGATTGATGCTCCTGTATGTGCAGGTTGATTCTATTTGTTTGCTGTTGCATGATATGGGACCTTTGGTTTTAGATTTGCATTTTTAGCTCTATAGTGAGCATTAGTCAATCAAGTTAAGTATATATGGAATAAAAAGGTTAACAATTTATCTTTTAATAGGCAATGAATAAATACTATATTACCTTCTCTTTTAATAGGCAATGAATAGGTACTATATTACCTTCATAGTTATGTGGTTAGAAAATAAGGCAGAAAATCTGTGGTCAGAGAACAAGCAGAGGGGATAATTGAGGAACTGGCTAGTTCTACTTTGTTGCTGTTAGTTGCTGTTGAGTCAGCTCCAACTCACGGCAACCTGTGTGTAACAGAATAAATCATTGCCCAGACCTATACTGTCCTCACAGTTGTTAGAATGCTTGAGCCCATTGTTGTAGCCACCATGTTCATCTGTCTCACAGAGGATTTCCCTTGTTTTTACTGACCCTCGGCTTTACCAAACATGATGTCCTTTTCTAGTGAAGTTCTGCTTCAGCATCTATTTAATTCCTGAACCCTCCTGTGTAGCCAGCTCTGGCAAATGTAATTGATGACCTCTGCTTCTCTACTCAGGGTTTATTTCTACTAAGGTCTGTGGAGTGGCTTATTTAGAGCCCATATCCTGTGCTCATGGTGCCAGACAACTTTGATCTGATCTTTGGTAAACTTGCCTTTTCTTTTTCTTAAACCCTCTTTCTGTGTTCTAAGGAGCTCTGGTGGTTTGGTGGTTAAGGCATTTGTTTGCCAGCCAAAAGGTTGGTGGTTTGAACCCACCAGCTGTTCCATGGAAGAAAGATGAGGCAGTCTGCTTCCGTAAAGATTTCTAGCCTTGGAAACCTAATGAAGGTTGCTGTGAGTTGAAATCGACTTGATGGCAGTAAGTTAGGTTTGGTTTTCTGTATTCTACTTTTCAGTGAGTTGCAGGGGTAAAAAAACTGCCATATATTCCTTGAAAGCAGTTAAGTCACAGTAACAGAAGTCAGGTCAATTTGAAGTTTTAAATGATTACTAAGATAACACTCCTATTCTAGGCCAGTTTTCAGTGTTCTCTGTGGTTCTTTGTTTTTCAAAGGTTCACATCACAGACATGAAATTGCCTTACCTGCCTGGCTTAGAAGACCTTGGTATTCAGGCAACACCCCTGGAAGTCAAGGCCATTGAGGTGCTACGTCGTCATCGCACTTACCGCTGGCTGTCTTCTGAAATTGAAGATGTGAAGCCACCCAAGACAGTCAACATTTAGTGACCTTTGAGCAGCCCATGGTTTTTGGTGTCATTCAAGTTCACCTGGCTAACAACCGTCTACTTTCTTTAGAGAATACTGCGTATCATGAATAAGATCTATTAAAACATCTGAGATTAATTTCTGCAGCAGCATCTTCTTTCTTGATTTATTGAATGAGAAATTCAGTCACTTAGAACTTGAACATCACTTCCTTTAAATATATATATATATATATTTATATGTATCACTTATTCTCTGAAATATCAGGGGGTGGATTGAATTGCCCTGTGTCAAGCCACTTCTAGCATATGTTCTGGAAAATAAAGACTTCTCTTTAATGTCAGACTATTGTGAAGACTCCAAGTGATATATGATTATTTTAATATCCATTAATTGAGAAAATATACAATGTTTTATACTGCTATGAATTTATTCACATCTAAGGTTTTAAAAAATATATCTTAATGATATGTTCATACATTTAATAAATAGAACATGTATATATAGGCATGGATGGATTCCTAACCCCCTTGCAGTAACCCCATAGTCTGCTTCTTGGATCCGAATTGTCTGAGGCTTCCATCCCCATGCTGTTAGGCCTATATCTGCATTATTACCTAGATTATACAGGGGCATAGCTAGATTCTCTCCCATGAAAAGGAGGTGTCACAGTCTCTTTGTCACTGGTGCAGTGTTTAAATTAGGACTTTTTGCTTACATTGTTAATGTTGCAGCCAAGAACCAGATGAATAACTGATTCATTGTTGACTAATCCTTCAGTGTGGTATGACTGAACTCCATAGTCTATGATGAAGCCAACATAGCACCATCCTCAGTAACCCAAGTTTGCACTGCATTCCACCACACATAGTTCCCTGATTGTTAGGATAGGAATGTCAGTAAAAATGCTATCCAGTTATAGTAATGCTCATCTCATCTTGACATAGACAGGTACATGAATATTGAAGGTGACTTCTCTACCTGTACTCTCCATGCACAAGAATCTTTTTGTCCTCAATGAACAAAACTTTGCTACTCTAAGTATGGTGTCCTTGAACCAGCAATATCAGTGTCACCTAGGAGCTTGTTAGAAATGCAGAATACCAGGCCTTAGTCCAGACTAAACAAGGCTTACCAGAGCCAAAGTGCGACCTTTATTTATCCTACTGGAACTTACAGACCAGCTCAAAAATAGATTAGACACATAAGACTGAAACTTGCATTTAAATGCAATGTTTTTGTTGTGTGCCGTTGAGTCGGACCCGACTCATAGTGACCCCTCCTTGGGTTTCCAAGGCAGTATCTCTACAGAAGTAGATTGCCCAACCTTCCTTAAACACAATAGAATAGCTAAAAGAAATGGAAGAAATGATGAAGTGTAAAGGAGCTGAATAGAAGACTTCAAAGGGCAGCTTCAGAAGACAAAGTATTACAATGAAATGTGCAAAAACCAGGAGTTAGTAAAACAGGAAGAACACAGCACTTCTAAAGCTCAAAAAAAAAAAAAAAGAAGAAAAAATTCAAGCCTGAAATGATAATATTGAAAGATTCTGTGGGCAAAATATTGACTGATGCTAGAAGCATCAAAAGAAGATGGAAGGAGTACACAGAATCACTGTACTAGAAAGAATTGGTTAAGTGCTTCAGAAGGTAGCATATGATCAAGAACCAATGATATTGAAGGAAGAAGTCCAAGCTACACTGATGGCACTGGTAAAAAAAACTATTCTCCAGGAATTGTTAGGCTATCAGTTGAGATGTTTGAACAAATGGATGCAATACTGGAAGCACTCATCTATGCTGAGAAATTTGGAAGATAACTACATGGCCAACCAACTGGAAGAGATCTATTATTTGTGCCCATTCCAAAGAAAGCTGAGCCACAGAATGCGGAAATTATTGAACAGTATCATTAATATCACACACAAGTACAATTTTGCTGAAGATAATTAAAAAAACAGTTGCAGCAGTACATCAACAGGGAATGGCCAGGAATTAAACCCAGATTCAAAAGAAGATGTAGAATAAGGGATATCATTACTGATGTCAGATGGATCTTGGCTAAAGGAAGAGAATACCAGAAAGATGTTTACCTGTATTTCACTTACTATGCAAAGGCATTCAACTGTGTGGGTCATAGTAAATTATGGATAACATAGTGAAGATTAGGAATTCTAGAATCTGAACATGAGGAACCTGAACACAGAACAAGAGGGAGACATTCAAACAGAAGAACGGGTATTGCATGTTTTAAACCAGGAATGGTCTGCATCAGGTTTGTATTCTTGCACCGTACTTATTCATTCTGTATGTTGAGCAGATCATCTGAGAAGTTGTCCTATGTGAAGAAAAGCATGGCATCAGGGTTGGAGGAAGACTCATTAACAACCTGTGGTATGCAGATGATACAACCTTGGTTGCTGAAAGCGAAGACTTGAAGCACTGATGAAGATAAAAGACTGCAGCCTTCAGTATTGATTACACCTCAACATAAAACAAAAATGCTCACAACTGGAACAGTAAACAACATCATGATGGAGAGAAGATTGAAGTCAGGGATTCCATTTCACTTGGATCCACAATCAACATCTATGGAAGTAGCAGTCAAGAAATCAGACATAATGCATTGGGCTAATCTCCTGCAGAAGACTTATTTAAAGTATTTAAAAGTTACTTTGAGGAGTAAGGTGCACCTGATCCATGCCATGGCATTATCAATAGCCTCATATGCATGTGAAAGCTGGCAAAGAATATTGCATATACCATGTACTGCCAGAAGAATGAGGACATGTCTTGATGTGGTGATTAAGTTTGTGTGTCAGCTTGGCTGGGCCTGGTTGAGTGGCTGGGCAACTGGTGGTAGTTATTCCCCATGAAGAGACTGGCAATCAACTCCATGGTGGGTCCTACCACAAGCAGCTGAGTAGCTGCTTTAGGGATGTGGTCTGCTTCCCGTATATAAGAAACAGCTTTGGGAATGGTCTTATGGCACACTTGAACCCTGCATGTAGCCATGTTGTTGTTAAGCAGCCTGCCATGCTCTGCTGACCTTGGGACTTTCAACAGACTTGAATTAATGGCCTGCCATGTGGTTTGGTAACACTGGGACTGTGCCTTTTCACTTGTTGACCTTTGTCAGCCTCAGTAGCTAGCAGCTGCCTGAGTAGAGAGATGCCTCTAGCTTCAGTGGACTGGGAGCAAGAGGCAGAGCTGAAGCCCAAGGCTGAGGGGCTTTCACCCAGCCTGTAGAGCCTGGCACTAGGAACTCGGACTTCTAGCCTCCTGAACGGTAGAATAAACTGTTTACTAAGGCCGTCCCATTGGTGGTATACTTTTGTCAGAGCAGCACTAGGTAACCAGAACAGATGAAGTACAGCCAAGATGTTCCTTAAGAAGTGAGGATGGTGAAACTTTTTCTCACATACTGTAGACATGTTACATCATGAGGGACCAGTCCCTGGGGAAGGATATAATGCTCGGTAAAGTAGAGGGTCAGCAAAAAAGAGGAAGACCTTCAATGAGATGGACTGAACAGTGGCTGCAACAATGGGCCCAAACATAGCAACAGTTGTGATGATGCTGGACCAGGCATTCTGTCTTCCAGTGGCCCCTAAAAACAACAGCTCCCGACCTGCGGAGTCAGAATCTGCATTGTGACAAGGTCCCTGGAGACTGGTATGCACATTAAAGTCTGAGAAGCACTGGTGTGGAGGTCACCTGCATCAGAGTTCAGGAGAGGGCTTTTTTCTAATTTAACGTCCTGAGCCCTACCCCAGACCTCCTGAACCACAGTCTCTGGAGGTGGAGCCTTGGAATTTTATCAACCATGCCAGTTTATTTGCATGCACATTAATATCAGAATCCTTGGCAGAGGAAAGAAGGAGCCCAACTTCAGCTTCACTTTTTTTTTCTTTCAGATATGTTATCTCCTCTTATTTTGGATAACACCCTTGCTGGGCATAAACATGCCAGTAGGCATACAGATGGGAGAGTTTGATTTTAAAAGAAATAGTATTTGTATGTTCTAACAATACTGTTGTCCATTGCCTTAAATTGAGCTCTGGTAGCATAGTGCCTAAGGCACTTGACTGCTAACCAGAAGGCTGGCGGTTCAAACCCACCAGCCACTCCTCAGAAGGAAGGTTGGGCAATCGACTTCCACAGTGATACCACCTCAGAAACCCAAGGAGGGGTTGCTATGAATTGGGTCGGACTCAAAGGCACATAACAACAACAACATAACCCATGTGGTACTACACACTTGGTTACTCTCAAACCATAATTCAACCAGGATAGTTTTTCTTTCATATCACATCCAAAGCCCCCTTTTTATAAGGACTATTTTATAATACACCCTTTATTATTCTGATACAAAGATCATAGTTATAATAACCTATATACACATGTAATAAAATAATATAATGCCTTGTATAAAGACGTTAAGAGAAAGTAATACATACTACAATAATATGTTATCTCAATATATAGATATATGAGCACAATCACACTCAAGGCAGAGTGTTGTCAATTGCTTGCATCTGTTTGGACAATTGCCATAGATGAAATATGGACAAATACAGTCTGTTCTGATAAAAGTGTGAGTTGTATTGGCCACTTAAATACCATGAACAGCATTGATATTTGTGATGTCAACTTCTGAAATAGTCAACAGCTTCTTGTAAAGATCACAACAAAACAAAGTATGATCCTCCCTATATTTATATTATATTTGCATTTCTAGAAAACTCAGCATAAATTAACCATGCCAAAAGTCTTATATGTATCTAAAAGTTAAAGTCTAAGTTCAGATGACTATAAATGGATTTTTGAAAGTCATGCAGAATGTGTTTCAATTCTTAATTTGTGTGTTTTGACTTATACCCAGTGGCATGTGTCCCATCCCTGGTTCCCACTCACTAAATGCCTCAGTCATTGTGGTAACCAAACACAGCACCCAAAGATTTCCAAGATACCCTCTATTGGACTGTACCACTTTGGTTAAAAACTTTTATTTCAAACCGTGCAATGGAAATCTTTGAAAGGATTATGCTGTATTCTTTAGGGGTAGTCTTAGGCAAAGTAACCATAATTTATTTCATTTGAGTCTGAAATGCCAACTAACCAGAACGAAAGGTTTTCCTTCATCTACCTGCCAACTGTCCAACACAAGCACATAACATTCCACCTTTTCTCCCCAGTAGGTCTAGATCACACTGTGGATCTCAGCCATCCCACTTCTGATTCTCTTCCCCCACAGTACACTTCTCAGTAGAGAGCACATTTGGGGTTCAGAATGCAAAAAGCTACACAGCGTTTTATACTTCTAGTGCTAGCTATATATAGGGAAATGAAAAGTATAGATTTGCTATTCATAGTTAACACAAGCAGACTTTTAATGGGTGATTTTGCTTTGTTTTACTTCCAGGTCAACTAAGTCCTCTAACACTATTGTTTGGCTGTCCTTCCTTGCTTACCCCCTCATAATCAAGTTTTCTTTTCAATTTTTCTTGACTCCTAAGAAATCATGTGGTGCTTACTTTGTATTATTCAGCTCCAAATCAAAATGCCACCATAGCTGACCAACCAGGAAGGAAATGTTCCTGAGGCATTCACCAAGTACATCTTCATAAGCCAGGGAGTACATTTCCTAAGGTTTCTTAAGGAAGCCAACTACTGCTTCTCCTCAATCCTTTATCTCCTTTCCAGAATCCTTATGCTTTCTGTCTTTTAAGAAAGACAGATTTTTCACTTTTCTTGAATATTCCACAGGAAACTCCACCTGGATCCTATGTATCTGTGCTGGTCACTTGTCCACATAGGACAGTTCACATCTATGTCTCTAGATGATATTGTCTTCTTAGCTCAAATAATATTGTCATAAGTGCCACCATTACAGAATTTCATCCATTCCACAATGTAAAGATTAAAGGAGGTCTGATAGTTAAGTTGTGTGTCAACTTGGCTGGGCCTGGTTTTGATTGGCTGGGCCACTGAATGTAGTTTTTCCCCATGATGAGACTGGTAATCAACTCCAAGGTGGAATCTACTGGAGCAGCTAAGTAGCTGCCTTAGGGATGTGGTCTGCTTCCAGTATGTAAGAAGTCAGCTTTGAGAAAGGTCTCTGAGATCTTTGGCACACTTGGACCCTGCATGTAGCTGAGACTTCATTCAACAGCCCATTATGTTCCTGCCAATTAGGGGACTGTCTCGACTTGAACTAGTGGCCTGCTGTGTTATTTGGTAATCTTGGGACTGTGACATTTTATTTGTTGACCATGGGTTTTTCAGCCTCAGCAACCAGCAGCTGTCTGAGTTAAGGGAAGCCTCCAGTTTCAGTGGGCTGGGAGCAAGAGGCAGAGCTGAAGCCCAAGGTTGGGGGGCCTTCACCCAGCTCCTAGAGCCTGGCATTTTGAACTCAGATTTCTAGTCTCCTAAACTATAGGAGAATAAAATCCCTGTTTGTTGAAGCAACCCATTCCCATTTGTGGTACTTTCTGTTAGAGCAGCACTAAATGACCAAAACAGGAGGATATATATATATATACATATATATATACATATATATATATATATATATATATATGTAGGCCATGGGGTCATGAAGATGGTGCAGAAACCTGCAACATATTGTTCTGTTAAACAGGTTGCCCACTGACTACAATGACAACAAACAGTAGCCCCTGGAGTCACCCTGGATTCAAGCTCAGTGAACTTGAGAGTTATTTTTCTGAGTGTCATTCCAGTTTCCTCCCTCAAGTGTAAATAGGTGTGGTGAGCATTTCTTGAGATTATATATCTGAAGTGCATGTCACACACAGTACCTGGAACATAGTAAATTTTCAAAAAATATTAGCTGCTGATACTCTTACTATTTTGAGTAGCCTACTTTTTTGGTCATTCTTGTGCTAGATGATGTGCTATAACAAGAATGAAGATATTTCACTCCTCAATGGTTTCAGTCTGGAGGCAGGAAAACAGATAAAAAAAAAACAAAAAAACAAAAAACAGTAATTATTGTATCTCAATATAAAGTTTTAGGTTTTCCAGAGGCCAATTCCACCACTTGTCTGTCAGTTTGTCATACTGTGATGGCTTACTTGTTGGTGTGAGGCTGGTATGCACTGGTATTTCAAATACCAGAAGAGTCACCCATAGTGAACAGGTTACAGCAGAGCTTTCAGACTGAAGACAGACTGGGAATAAGGACTGAACCATCTACTTCTGAAAAAATTGGCTGCTGAAAACTTGATGAATAGCAATGAAACATTGTCTAATATAGTGCTGTAAGATGAGCTCCTGAGGTTGGAAGCCACTCAAAATATGACTGGGAAAGAACTACCTCTTCAAACTAAAATTGACCTTAATGACATGGATGGAGTAAAGCTTTTGGAACCTTCATTTGCTGATGGAGCACAACTCAAAAATGAGAAGAAACAGCTGCAAATATTCATTAATAATAGGAACATGGAACATATGAAGTATGAATCTATGAAAATCAGCAGTTTTCAAAAATGAAATGCAATGGATAAAAATCAATACCATAGGAATGTATTAGTGAGCTGAAGAAGGAGCTCTGGTAGTGTGGTGAGTAAGACATTTGGCTGCTAACCCCAGAGTCAATGGTTCAAACTCACCAGCTTCTCCACAGGAAGAAGATGAGACAATCTATTTCCATAAAGCTTTAAAGCATTGAAAACCCAATGGGGGTCACTCTGAGTCTGAATCCACTGCATGGCAGTGGTTTAGTGAGCTGAAATAGACTGGTATTTCCCAGTTTGAATCAGGCAATCAAGTGATCTACTGTTCCAGAAATGACAATTAGAGAGGAATGGTATTGCATTCATGGTCAAAAAGAACATTTCAAGATCTATCCTGAGGTACAGTACTGTCTGTGATAGGGTAATATCCATGTGTCTACAAGGAAGACCAGTTACTACTACTATTATTCAAATTTATACACCAACCACTAAAGCCAAAGACTACCTGAAGAATAGATTTGACACACTGGATACCAATGACCAAAGACCAGAGGAGTCGTGCAATGACATCAAGAACAAAGCAAAAAGTCATTAAGAAGACAAGTAAGGAATAAAAGACGAAAATAGATGTCAGAAGAGACTCTGAAATTTGCCCTTGAACAGAGAGTACCTAACGTGACTGGAATATAAATAAAAGAGCTGAGCAGAAGATTTCAAATAGGGGCTTGAGAAGATAAAGTGAAGTATTATAATGAAATATGCAAATACCTGGAGTTGGAAAACCAAAAGGAAAGAACACACTCAACATTTCTCACACTGAAAGAGCTGAAGAAAAAATTCAAGCCTCAAGTTGCAATATTGAAGGATTCTATGGGCAAAATATTGAATGATACAGGAAGCATCAAAAGAAGATGGAGCGAATATCCAGAGTCACTGTACCAAAAGGAATTGGTCAACATACAGCTATTTCAGGAGGTAACATATGATCAAGAACTAATGGTATTGAAGGAAAATGTTCAAGCTGCACTGAGGGAGTTGGTGAAAAACAAGCCTACAATAATGGACAGAATCCCCATTGAGATATTTCAACAAAAAGATGCAGCACTGGAGGCACTCCCTGGTTTATGTCAAGAAATTTAGAAGACCCAGTTTCTACTGGGCCAACTGACTGGAAGAGATCCATATTTGTGCTCATTTCAAAGAAAGGTGATCCAACAGAAGTGGAAATTATTGGACAATATAATTAATATCACATGCAAGTAAAATTTTGCTGAAGATAATTAAAAAATGGTTGCAGCAGTATGTTGACAGGGTACTGCCAGAAATTCAAGCTGGATTCAGAAGAGGTTGTGGAACTAGGGATATAATTGCTGATGTCAGATGGATCTTGGCTGAAAGCAAAGAATATCAGAAAGATGTTTACTTCTGTTTTATTGACTATGCAAAGACATTTGACTGTGTAGATCATAACAAATTATAGACAGCATTGAGAAGAATGGGAATTTCAGAACACTTGATTATGCTCATAAGGAAACTGTACATAGACCAAGAGGTTATTCAAACCGAACAAGGGAATACTGCATGGCTTAAAATCAGGAAGGATGTGTGTTAGGGTTGTATCCTTTCACCATAGGTATTCAATCTGTATGCTGAGCAAATGATCCATGAAGCTGGACTATATGAAGAAGAGCGTGGCATCAGGGTTGGAGGAAGGCTCATTAACAAACAACCTGTGATATGCAGATGACACACCCTTTCTTGCTGAAATGAAGATGATTTGAAACACTTAACTGAAGAACATTAAAGATTACAGTCTGCAGTATGGATTACCCCTCAACATAAAGAAAACAAAAATCCTCCCAACTGGACCAGTAAGCAACATCACAATAAATGGAGAAAAGATTCAAGTTGTCAGAGATTTCATTTCACTTGGATCCACAATCAAGGATTGTGCTCATGGAAGCAACAGTCAAGAAATCAGATGTAGTACTGCAATGCACAAATACACTACAAAAGACCTTTTTAAACTGTTAAAGAGTAAAGATCACACTTTGAACACTAAGCTGTGCCTAACCCAAGCAATGGTCCTTTCAACAGCTCCATATGATATTGAAAGTGAATAAGGAAGACTGAAGAAGACTTGATGCCTTTGAATTGTGGTGTTGGTGAAGAATACTGAAAATACCATGGACTGCCAGAAGAATGAACAAATCTGTGCTGGAAGAAGTGCAGTAGGAATGCTCCTTTTTTTTTTTTTTTAAATTATTATTTTTTAAATTTCTTCAGTGTTCCTTCCACCACCTCCACAATCCCTGGTAACCAACAAAGAAAGTTTTCTTCCATATATAAACATTTTCTTGACTTTTTACAATAATAAACTAATACAATATTTATCCTTCTGTAATTGACTTATTTCACTCAGCATAATGTCCTCTAAGTTCATCCATGTTATGTAGTGTTTTGCAGATTGTACATTATTCTTTAGTGTTGCATATTATTCCACTGTGTGTATGTACCATATTTTGCTTTTCCATTCTTCTATTGATGAGCATCTAGGTTGTTTCCATCTTTTTGCTATTGTAAATAGTGCATGGCTCTCAGTTCTTTAGGATATATATCTAGTAATGGAATGGCTGGGTCAAATGGTATTTCTAATTCCAACTTTTTAAGGAATCACCACACTGCTTTCCACAGTGGTTGTACCACCTTACAGTCCCACCAGGAGGGTATGAGAGTCTCAATCTCTCCACATCCTCGCCAGCATTTGTTATTTTCTGTCTTGTTGAACTTTGCTATTAGTGCTGAGGTCAGATGGTATCTCATTTTTGTCTTGATTTGCATCTCTCTAATGGCTAATGATCGTGAACATTTCTTCATGTGTTTGTTGGCCTCCTGAATTTCCTCTTTGGTGAAGTGTCTATTCATGTCTTCTGCCCATTTTTTGAATTGTATTATTTGTCCTTTTGTTGTTGAGGTGTTGGAATTTTCTATAAATTTTAGAGATAAGTCCCTTCCCTTGTCAGATATGTCATTGCTGATTATTTTTTTCCCCCCAATCTGTAGGTTTTCTTCTTATTCTTGGAGAAGTCTTTTGAAACACATAAAATTTTAGTTTTTAGAAGGTCCCATTCATCTAGTTTATCTTCTGCTGTTTGTGCATTTTGGGTTATGTTTGATAGTCTATTTATGCCATAAATTAGGGCCTCTCAATTTGGCTCTAGTTTTTCCTTGAGGAACATTATAGTTTTAGGTTTCACATTTAAGTCTTTGATCCATCTGGAGTTAGTTTTTGTGTATGGTGTGAGGTATGGATCTTGTTTCATTTTTCTGCAAGTGGGTTTCTAGCTTTGCTGGCACCATTTGTTAAAGAGTCCATCTCTTCCCCATGTAGTGGGTTCCAGCCCTTTATCAAAAATCAGCTGACTATAGGTTGATGGATCTATTTCTGGGTTCTTAATTCTGTTCCTCTGGTCTGCATGTTTGTCATTATACCAATACCAGGCTGTTTTGACTACTGTGTCTGTATAGTGCATTTTGAGATCTGGGAGTGTGAGACCTCCTACTCTGTTGTTCTTTTTCAGTAGTGCTTTGCTTATCTGAGATCTCTTTCCTTTCCTATAAAATTAGTGATTGGTTTTTCCATATCCTTAAAGGATGTTAATGGGATCTGGATTGGGATTGCATTGAATGTATAGATTGCTTTGGGTAGAATTGACATTTTCACAATGTTCAATCATCCCATCCATAAGCATGGTATGTTCTTCCATTCATGTAGATCTCTTATGGTTTTTTGAAGTAGTGTTTTGTAGTTTTCTTTGTACGGGTATTTTGTGTTCCTGGTGAGATTTATTCCCAGGTATTTTATTTTTTTCGGTAGCTATTGTAAATGGTATTGATTTCCTTATTTCCTTTTCAGCAATCTCTTTGCTGGTGAAGAGGAATCCAACTGTTGATCTTGTATCCTGCCACTATGCTAAATGTCTCAATTAGTTCCAGTAGTTTTTTTTGCTGAGTCTCTTGGGCTTTCTAGGTATAGTACCATATCATCAGCAGCTAGGCATAGTTTTACTTCTTCCTTACCAGTTTGGATGACTTTGATTTCCCTTTCTTACCTTATTGCCCTGGCTAGGACTTCCAATACAATGTTGAATAGAAGTGGTGATAGAGGGCATCCTTGTCTGGTTCCAGTTTGCAAGGGAATGGATTTAATCTTTTTCAATTGAGAATAATGTTAGCTGTTGGTTTTACATTTATACTCTTTATTATATTGAGAAATTTCCTTTCTATTCCTATTTTTCTGAGCATTTTTATCAGGAATTGGTGTTGGATTTTGTCAAACACCTTTTCTGCATTGATTGATATGATCATGTGGTTCTTTTCCTTTGATGGATGATGTTGATTGTTTTTCTAATGTTGAGCCATCCTTGCATATCTGATATGAACCCCACTTGGTCATAATGTATTATTTTTTGGATATGTTGTTGGAGTCTATTGGCTAGTATTTTGTTGAAGATTTTTGTATCTATATTCGTGGGATATTGGTCTGTAGTTTTCCTTTTAGTGATGTCTTTACCTGGTTTTGGTATTAAGGTTATGCTTGCTTCATAAAATGAATTTAGGAGGATTCCACCCTTTTCTGTGTTCTGGAATAGTTTGAGTAGGATTGGTGACAGTTCTTCTCTGAATGTTCGGTAGAATTCACCAGTGAAACCATCTGGGCCAGGGCTTTTTTTGTTGCTGCTGGTAATCTATTTTTATGACTTGTTCAATTTCTTCTTTTGTTATGGGTCTGTTCAAATTTTCTACCTCAGTCTGTGCTTTTTTAGGTAAGTAGTATGTTTCTAGAAATCTGTCCATTTCTTCTGTTGTTGTTGTTGTTGTTACATGCCATCGATTCAGACCTGACTCATAGCGACCTCTCTTTGGGTTTCCAAGGCAGTATCACTACAGAAGTAGATTCCCCAACCTTCCTTCTGTGGAGTGGCTGGTGGGTTTGAACTGCCAGCCTTCTGGTTAGCAATCAAGAGCCTTAGGCACTACACTATCAGAGCTCCCTCCATTTCTTCTAGATTTTCAAATTTGTTCAAATGTAGTTCTTCATAAAGAAAAAAAAAAACAAAACAAAACAAAACAAAACTCACTGCCACCAAGTCAATTCCAACTCATAGTGACCTGCATTGGGTTTCTGAGGCAGTAAATCTTTACAGAAGTATATTGCCCCATCTTCTTTCCATGGAGTGGCTGGTGGGTTTGAACCACCAACCTTCTGGTTAACAGTCAAATGCTTTAGGCATGGTGCCACTAGAGCTCCTTAGAAGAAACTATAGGTCTTCATAGTATCCTGATATTATACTTTTAATTTCTGTTGGTTCTGTTATGACATCACCCAATTTGCTTATTTGTGTTATTGTATTCTCTCCCTCTTTTGCTTTTTTATATTTGCCAGTGGTATGTCAATTTTATTAATCTTTTAAAAAAAACAAGTTCTAGTTTTGTTGATTTTTTTCTATTGTCTTTCTATTTTCTGTTTTATTTATTTCTGCTCGAATCTTTATTATTTCTTTTCTTCGGGTGACTATAGGCTTTTTTTGCTGCTCCTTTTCTAATTTTGGAGATGATGGGTTAAGGAGTTTTTTTTGGCTCTTTCTTCTTTTTTGATGTGTATATTTATTGCTATAAATTGGCCTCTGATCACTGCTTTTGCTGTGTCTCAGAGATTTTTGTGTGTTGTGTTTTCATTCTCATTTGATTCAAGAAATTTTTTTATTTCTTCTATTAGCGAGTTGTTTTCAAGGAAGGTGTATTCAGTTTCCGTGTGTTTGCTCTTTTCCTGTTGATCTTCTTATTGTTGATTTCTAATTTGATAGCATTGTGACCTGAGAAGATGCTTTGCAGTGTTTCAATGTTTTTAAATTTATTAAGGCTTGCTTTGTGGCCTTTGATCTATTCTGGAGAATGTTCCATGTGCACTGGTAAAGAATGTATATTGTGCTGCTGTTGGGTGAAATGCTCTGTAGATGTCTATAAAGTCAAGTGGTGGATTGTATTGTTTAGTTCTTGTGGTGGTTATGTTTGTGTGTCAGCGTGGTTGAGTGGCTAGGCAGCTGGTAATAGTTATTCCCCATAATGAGACTGGCAATCAGCTCCATGGTGGGATCTACCACAAGCAGCTGAGTAGCTGCTTTGGGTACGTAGTCTGCTTCCCATATATAAGAAGCAGCATTGGGAATGGTCTCTAGCATATGGCATGCTTGGACCCTGCATGTAGCCATGTTCATGTTCAGCAACCTGCCATGCTCTGTCGACCTTGGAATTTACAATGGACTTGAATTAATGGCCTGCCATGTGGTTTGGTAATATTGGGACTGTGCCTTTTTTACTTGTCAACCTCAGGCTTGGCAGCATCAGCAGCCAGCAGCTGTTTAAGTGAAGAAAAGCTTCTAGCTTCAGTGGGCTGGGAGCTGGAGGCAGAGATGAAGTCCAAGGCTGAGGGGATTTTACCCAGCCCCTAGAGCCTGGCACTTTGAATTTGTACTTCTAGTCTCCTGAACTATAAGAGCATAAGCTCCTGTTTGTTAAGTCCATCCTATTTGTGGTATATTTTCTTGTCAGAGTGGCACTAGGTAACCAGAACAGTTCTTCTGTGTCTTTGTTGAGTTTCTTTCCAGTTGTTCTATCTTTGATTGAAAGTGGTGTACTAAAGTGTCCTGCTATGACTGTAGAGTCATCTCTTTGTCTTTTCAATTCTGTTAAAGTCTGATTTATGTATTTTGGAGCTATTTCACTGGGTGCATAGATATTATTATTGTTATGTTTTCTTATTCAGTCAATTCTTTAATCACTATATAATGTCTTTCCTTGTCTTTTATGGTGGTTTTTGTCTTAAAGTCAATTTTATCAGAAATTATTATTTCCACTCCTGCTCTTCTATGGTTGCCATTTGCTTGATATATATTTTTCCAACCTTTTATTTTTAGTCTATTTTTGTTTTTCACTCTAAGATGTGTCTCTTGTACATAGCATATTGATGGGTTATGTTTTCTTATCCAGTCTGCAACTCTCTGTCTCTTGAGTGATGCATTTAAACCATTGACATTGAGTGTAACTATTGCCAAGTATGAATTTGTTCTGTCATTTTGTTATGTGTTTTTTTGTGGTGTTGCTGATTTCTTTGTTACATATAATTTTCTGTGCAGAGCTCGTTTTGTTTATGAATTGTTTCATCACTTCCTTCATTGCTATTTATTTATTTTTTTTGTTAGGTGCTGTTGAGTCGGCTCTGACTCATCATGATCCTGTACAAGAGAATGAAACACTGCCTGGTCCTGTACCAGCCTAACAATCCTTGCTATAACTGAGCCCATTGTTGCAGACACTGTGTTAATCCATCTCATTGAGGGCCTTCCTCTTTTTAGTTAACCCTCCACCTTACCAAGCTTGATATCCTTATCCAAGGCATAGTCCCTTCTGACAACATGACCAAAGCAGATGAGAAAATGTCTGGCCATTCTCACGTCCAAGAAGCATTCTGGCTATACTTCTCCCAGGACAGATCTGTTAGTTCTTTTGCAGTCCATGGTACCTTTAGTATTCTTTGCCAACACCATAACTCAAAAGCATTAACTCTTCTTCAGTTTTCCTAATTCGTTGTCCAATTCTCACATGCATATGTTGTTGTTGTTATTTGCCATCAAGTCAGCCCCAACTCATAGCGACCCCCCCTTGGGCTTCCAAGGCAGTATCACTACAGAAGTAGGAATGCCCAACTTTCCTTCCAAGGAGTTGCTGGTGGGTTTGAACCGTCAGCCTTCTGGTTAACAGTCTAGTGCCTTAGGCACTATGCTACCAGAGCTCCTACATGCATATGAGGTGACTGAAAATACCATGGCTTGGGTTAGGGGCACTTCAGTCTTCAAAGAGATATCTTTGCTCCTCAGCACTTTAAAGAGGTCTTTTGCAGCAGATTTTCCCAGTGCAATTCATCATCTGATGTCTTGACTGCTGCTTCCATTGGTGTTGATTGTGAAACTAAGTAATAAGAAATCTTTAAAAATTTCAATATTTTCTCCATTTATCATGATGCTGCCTATTGGTCCAGTTGTGAGGATTTTTGTTTTCTTTATGTTGAGATGTAATCCATAATGCAGACTGTAGTCTTTAATCTTCACCAGTAAGTTCTTCAAGTCATCCTCACTTTCAGCAAGCAAAGTTGTGTTGTCTGCATATCACAGGTTGTTAATGAGTTTTCCTCCAATCCTGATGCCACATTCTTCTTCATATAATCCAGCTTCTTGGAGTATTTAGTCACCATACAGACTGAATACGTATGATGAAAGCATACAACCCTGACACACTCCCTTCCTTATTTTCAACCATGCAGTATCCCCTTGTTCTGTTTGAACAACAGCCTCCTAGTTGATGTACAGGTTCCTCATGAGCACAATTAAGTGTTCCTGAATTCCCATTCTTCTCAATATTATCCCTAATTTGTTACGACCCACACAGTCTATGCTTTTAGGTAGTCAAACACACACACACACACACACACAAGTAAACATCTTTCTGGTATTCTTTGTTTTCAGCTAAGATCCATCTGATATCAGCAATGATATCCCTCCTTCCACGTCCTCTTTGGAATCCAGCTTGCATTTCTGGAAGTTCTCTGTCAATATACTGCTACAACCATTTTTAATTATTTTCAGCAAGATTTTACTTGCGTGTGATGTTAATGACATTGTTCGATAATATCCACATTCTGTGGTATCACCTTTCTTTGGAATGGGTACAAATACAGATCTTTTCCAGTCAGTTGGCTGGCTAGCTGTCTTCCAAATTTCTTAGCTCAGACAAATGAATGCCTTCAGCAGGGCATTTGTTTGTTGAAACATCTCAATGGGTATTCTGTCAATTCCTGGGGCCTTGTTCTTTGCTAATTCTTTCAGTACAGCTTTGACTTCTTCCTTCAGTACCATTGGTTCTTGATAATATGCCAGCTCCTGAAATGTATGAACATTGACCAATTCTTTTTGGTACAGAGACTCTGTGTATTTCTTCCATCTTCTTTTGATATTTCCTGCATCATTCCATATATTGCCCATAGAAACTTTCAATATTGCAATTTGAGGCTTAAATTTTTCTTCAGTTCTTTCAGCTTGAGAAATGCCAAGCATATTCTTCCTTTTTGGTATTCTAACTCCAGATCTTTGCACATTTCATTATAATAATTGACTTTGTCTTCTCAAGCTGCTCTTTGAAATCTGCTCACCTCTTTTATCTTGTCATTTCTTCTATTTGCCTTTGCTACTCTCTGTTCAAGGGCACTCTTCTGACATTCATGTTGGTCTTTTCTTCCTTTCCTGTCTTTTTAATGACTTTTTGCTTTCTTTGTGGATGATGCGCTTGATGTCATCCTACAGTTCCTCTGGTTTTCGGTCATCAGTGCTCAATACATCAAATCTATTCTTTAGATGGTCTCCAAATTCAGGAGGGATATATTCAGGGTCATATTTTGGCTCTCATGGACTTCTTTTAATTGTCTTCAACTTGAACTTGAACTTGCATATGAGCAGTTGATGATCTGTTCCACAATTAGCTCCTGGTCTTGGTTTGGCTGAGGTTATTGAGCATCTCCATTGCCTCTTGCCACAGATGTAGTCAATCTGATTCCTCTGTACGCCATCTGATGAAGTCCATGTGTATAGCCACCATTTATGTTGTTTATGTTGTTGAAAAAAGGTATTTGCAATGAATAATTTGTTGGTCTTGCAAAATTCCATCATGCTATCTCCAGTGTTATTTCTATCACCGAGGCTATATGTTCCAACTACTGGTGATTTTTCTTTGTTTCCAACTTTTGCATTCCAATCACCAGTGATAATCAACACATCTTGATTGCATGTTTGGTCAAATTCAGACTGCAGGATTTGGTAAAAATCTTCAATTTCCTCATCTTTGGCCTTGGTGATTAGTGAGTAAATTTGAATAATATTAGTATTAACTGATCTTCCTTGTAGACGTATGGATATTATCCTATCACTGACAGCATTGTACTTCAGGATAGATCTTCAAACATTCTTTGTCATGAATGAATGTCATGCCATTCCTCTTCAATTTGTCATTCCTGGTGTAGAAGATTATATTGTTTTCTGATTCAAAATGGCCAAAACCAGTCCATTTCAGCTCACTAATGCCTGGGATATCAATCTTTATGTATTTCATTTCATTTTTGTTAACTTCCAATTTTCCTAGATTTATACTTTGTACATTCCATGTTCCAATTATTAATGGGTGCGTGCAGCTGTTTCATCTTGTTTTGAGTCATGCCACATCAGCAAATGGAGGTTCCAAAAGCTTTACTCTATTCACATCATTAAGGTCTGCTCTACTCTGAGGAGGCAGCTCTTCCCCAGTTGCATTTGAATTCTTTCTGACCTGAGGAGCTCATCTTCTGGCCTTATATTGGGCAATGTTTCAGGGCTATTCATAAAGTTTTCCAGTAATATATCAGTGTTTCACTGATATTCATAAGGTTTTCACTGGCCAATTCTTTGAGAAGTGGATGCTCCCTTCCTTCTTCCAAGTCTGTCTTAGTCTAGAGGCTCTGTCCACCATGAGTGACCCTACTGGTATTTGAAATACAGTGACATAGCTTACAGCCTCACACCAACACACAAGCCACCACGGTAAAACAAACTGACAGACAAGTGGTGGCTATTGTTTTAATATTTGCTAAATATTTGTGCTTGTCCTCTTTTTAAATTTTGATGTGAAGGTTTATCATTTTTCTTTGAGGTTACCCTGTGATTTATTATTTTCTTCACAAGTTTAGAACAGTCCATTCTATCTTGCAGTTGTCTTGACTTCCTCACCATTTAGAAGTTCTATATCTACACAATTTTTTCCCTCTTTTTGGTTTGTAGTTGTCCACACTTGCCAATTGAAGTCTCTGGTCCTCTGTTTACAATCTTGTAAGCTTATTTACTTTGGATTCTTCCATAACTGAATTTGTTTCTGGATTATGTCATCATGTGTGTTAATGGTTGGTTGTTCTTTGCTGTTGTTGGTTCTCAGTCCAAAGGACTCCCATTAGTATCTTTTGTAAGACTGGTCTGGTTTTAACAAATTCCCTTAATCTCTGCTTATTTGGAAATGTCTTACTTTCACCCTCATATTTGAGGGTCAGTTTTGGTGGGTATATACTTCTTGGTTGGAAAGTTTTTTCTTTCAGGGTTTTATATATACCATCCCATTGCCTTCTTCTTGCCTGCATGGTTTCTGCTAAGAAATCAGAACTTACTCTTATTGGTTGCCCTTTGGAGGTAACTTTTAGTTTTGCCCATGCTGTTTTCCGGATCTTTCTTTGTCTTTGGTTTTGGTGAATTTGATGATGTTAGGTCTTGGTGATTTTCTTTTGGACTCTATCCTGGGACTTGTTGGGCTTCGTGAATGGATATATTCTCATCTTTCATCATATCAGGGAAATTCTCTTGCAACAAATCTTTGACAATTTTCTCTGTGGTTTTATTTGTCTCTTCTGTTCTGGAATTTCAATTACACATAGGTTATTCCTCCTGATGGTTTCTCACATGAACCTTAGGCTTTTTTCATTTTATTTTGATCTTTTTTCTGATTGTTCCCTTTCCAAAGAAGTATTGAGGTATTTGTCTTCAATCTCACTTACTCTGTTTTCCATTCATGCTATTCTACTCTTTTGCTTGTTCAATGTGTTATCTATTTCTGATATTTTAGTATTAATCTTCTGCATTTCTATCTGTAGATTTTGTATCATTTCTAATTTGTCATTTATTTTGTCATTTTGTTCTTGTATTGTCTTCTGAAATTGTTCTAGGGTTATGTCTGTGTTTTCCTCAATTTTGTCAGTGTCTTCCTTCATCCGTCTCTCAATCTATTGAAGCTACCTAAATATAATTCTTTTGAATTCCTTATCAGGGAGTTCCACTGCTGCTTCTTCCTCAGAGATGTATCCTGAGTTCATTTTTTTCTGAGCCTGTATCCTGGTCCCTTGTTTCTACTGCTTTATCTTGCTTCTTTGTGTGGACTGTGATGGTCTGTTATCTCTGAGACATTGTGATGTTTTTCTGTTTATATTTAATTGGTGATTGTATGCTGGAGTGATTCACCCAAAATTTTCATTTTCTTTGTTTTGTTTGGATGTATGTGAGTAAGCAGGGAACTGTGCTCCTCTGTTCTCTAGTTGTCAGCACTTATGCACTCACATCCTGTCTCCTTTCCAGTCATCAGCCTCCCACATGTCTGTGCTGTCCTTGGCAAGTGGAGCCTATTCTTAGGTACCTAGAATATGAATGAGTATGCTGTTGCTTTAAATATCCAAAATGGCCACTGCTTGTAAACATTCAAAATGGCGGCATCTTCTGGACAGCTAAAAGTCCATAGCTTAGTTTATCTACTTCTTTGCTGTTTTCCTTTTTAGTCATCAGCTACCAGCACAGTTGTCCATGAATCTCTAGGTGAGCAAGGCCAATTTTTAGGTTAACTCTCAGTTCCTGACATCACTTGGAGATATGCAAACTGTTCATGTCATCAGGATAGCTGACAGTCTGCAGTTCCTTTTGTCTCCTTATTCACTGTTTTCATTCAGGTTCTTCTGGTAGTTGGTATTTAATCTACTTCCGTATCCTTCCTTTCAAAGCTCAGGGCTCCACGATTATATTCTGATTCTGTGTCAATTGGTTTCTGTTTTCTTTGTTGAAGAAGGTCTGTATAGCTTGTCTGGCTATTCCTCCATCTTACCCGAAGTCCTGGAATGTTTTGGAAGTGAGAATGGCCAGACTTCATCTCACCTACTTTGGTCATGTTTTCAGAAGGGACTATTCCTTGGAGAAGGATAGCATGCTTGGTAAAGTAGAGGGTCAATGAAAAAGGAGAACACTCTCAACAAGATGGATTGACACAGTGGCTGCAACATTGGGCTCAAGCATAGCAAGCACTGTGATGATGGCTAAGGACCAGGCAGTATTTAGTCCTCTTGTACTTAGGGTTGCTATGAGTCATTACTGAGTGAGCAGCACCTGAAACAACCAGAAGAGGACAATTTATCAGTATAGAAATTTTCAAATTATATTATATATGAAGTGATAAAACTAATTTTCAACTTGTACATTTAACACACAAATCTACTTACAAGTCTAGTGAATTTAGCAATTCCCTTTCAGTGCTTTTTATAATTTAGTTATTTAAATATACTTAGACTTTAAAAGTCCAGTGTAAAATTTACTAAATACTTCTTTTTAAATCTTGTCACTGTCTGATTAATATACAAAACCTTCCCAAGTACTTAAGCAATTCCAATAAATTAATCTTATAGATATTAATCATTAAGTCTGGTAGTCATGAGAGTACTTACAAACTTAGCAAAATTCTCCTACCTCTCAACTTAAAAATTAGTCAATATTTCTTGCTAAAAACTAAACTCACTGCTGTTGAGTGGATTCTGACTCATAGCGATCCCTCCTTGGGTTTCCAAGATGGTATCTCTATGGAAGTAGATTGCCCAATCTTCCTTCCAAGGAGTGGCTGGTGAGTTTGAACTGCCAGCCTTCAGATGCCATAAGCACCATACCACCAGAGCTTCCCATATTTCTTAAATACACATTTTAAATTGGAATCATAAGAAGAATCTGTTAGACTCTGAAATACTAAGTTAGTAAATATTACAAGTGTTTTAAATACCAAATATGTACAGATCATCCTCAAACTTAACATATAATATTAATAAGAGTTTGAGTACTTCATACCCTCAATACTGGATTTTAAGCTTTTCAGTAGGTAAAGAGCCTAAACAATGAAGGAAACAGTTTTACCATCTCAACCTAGTTGGCATTCCTCTCTCAGTGCATGGACATTACATAAGACCAGGGACGGTGCTCAGGATGTAAGATCTGGTACTCTTATATCCAGGGTGATTTTTTTCATGATAAAGAGGGCTGGACATGCTGAGTACCCATGTATAAGTGTTGTTGTTTAGGACTGTAAGCCGTGCCCTCCTGAGAGGTCACTGACAGTCCATATCCTCTGGATTCAAGTTACACATTGCCTGATCCTCACATATGATTTGAGCCTGCAAGGCTATAAACAATCTCAATCCTTCTTTATCTTCCCCAGAACCTGCTGCTGTTGAGATGATTCCAACTCATAGCAACCTCATGTGCTACAAAGCAGAACTGCTCCACAAGACTTTCTTGGCTGTAATCTTATCAAAAGCAGATTGCCAGGCCTTTTCTTCTGCAATACCACTAAGTGGGTTCAAACTGCTAGCCTTTAGGTTAGCAGTCAAAGATAAACTGTTTGTACCACTTAGGAGCCTTACTTTATCATTCTGTCTCCACAATTCAACAAATTATTTACCTCCTGACTTTTTTGTGCTATTCCCACACTTTCTGGTATACCTTCTTTGGCTTTGCTTGGCTCTAGGGTTACCTCACAAACATTATCCTAATGACATACACTTAAGTTTTATAATGTACTCATGTATGGAGATACATACAAAGAACTCCGAGAACATAAAGAAGAAGCCATCTCTGAATGGAGCAGGGAACACTCCATGGTAAATGTATTTTTATATCT
This sequence comes from Orycteropus afer afer, assembly GCF_000298275.1. Taxonomy (NCBI): domain Eukaryota; kingdom Metazoa; phylum Chordata; class Mammalia; order Tubulidentata; family Orycteropodidae; genus Orycteropus; species Orycteropus afer. The sequence goes on from NW_006921627.1 coordinate 9,030,810, forward strand.
GATTCTTGAATAACCAAGTTCAATGTATGAATGTGCAAGTGCATGTGTTTCAGTGAGGAAGAAGTTCAGAGAGAATGCACAGGGACATGAAAGAATTGATCACCAGTAGCAGGCAGATGGGAGCTCTAGTGGCGCAGTGGGTAAGACGTTTGGCTGCTTACTAGAAGGTCAGCAGTTCAAGCCCTCCAGCTGCTCCTTGGGAAGATAATGAGGTAATCTACTTTTGTAAAGATTTATAGCCTTGGAAACCCTATGGGGATTGCTATGAGTTGGAATTGACTTCATGTAGTGGGTTTTCGTTTGTTTGTTTAGTAGCAGGCAGAGTCAGTGTTGGGAGGAGGGAAGAGTGATAAGTTTAAATATTACCTTGCAAGTGATTCAGAGTGATTTAGCAGGTAAGGTCTACACAAATTTGAGTTCAAATATGAACTCCACCAATTCTTAGCTATGAGATCTTGGACAAGTCACCCAATCACAATTTCTCAGCCTCAAGTCCTTGTCTAAAATGATGATAATAATATGCCACCAGAGCTCCTAATACTAAAACCTACATTATGGGATTGTGATAAGGAATTAAATGAGCTAATGCATATAAAATGCTAGCTGTATGCTAGCGTTTAAATAAATACTAGCTATTGTTATTCAGGAGCTCTTATGATGTAGTGGTTAAAGCATTTGGCTGCTTACCAAAAGGTCAGAGGTTTGAACTCACCAGCCGCTCTGTGGGAGAAAGATGAGACAGTCTGCTTCCATAAAGATTTACAGCCTTGCAAACCCTATGGGGGCAGTTCTACTCTGTCCTAAGGGAAAGTTATGAGTCTGAATCTACTCAAAGGCAGTGGGGTTTTTTTTTTTTTTTTTGCTTTATTGTTATTTAGGAGCTCAGTGGTTAAGCACATAGCTGCTAACCAAAAAGTCAGTGATTTGAACCTACCAGCCACTCAATGGGAGAAAGATGCAGCAGTCTGATTCTATAAAGATTTACAGCCTTGGAAATCCTATGGAGCAGTTCTAGCCTGTCATACTGGATCACTGAGTCAGAGTCTACTCTATGGCAATAGATTTGGGTTTTGTTTTTTATTGTTATTTAGGTAGGGGAATATCAAGACTAAGTGCATATATTTTCTCCTGGCTTAAAAATAAGTAATAGCTACATGCATGAGAAGGAGGAAGGGATCTCTATTATATAAATACTGGACACATGGACTTAGAAAAGTTAAATTGCCCTATTAATAAGTAGATGAGCTTGTTTTCTGACGAAGATCTATTTGGCTGCAAAACTGATGCCTTGTTCCAGGAAGGATTTAAGGACACACTGAAGGACATTTTCAAATCTACATTTTGGAAGGTCAAAAAGTAAATGGGAGGCATATTTCCTGTGAAGGAAAGTGCTGAGTGAGAATGAGATGAAGAGCAGGATCAAAAGTTGAAGAGGGAAGCAAAGACTTGAGTGCCTTGATGTGCAGAGCTGGTGATGCCAGCAGAGAGAGAGAGGGCATCGTTCATGGTGCCTGGTCCTAGAGGAAGTGGAAGAGACAGAATCCAGAGCACAGATGAGGGATTAGCCTCAAACACCATAATAGCATGATCTGATAATAATACAACATGAAAGTATATATTAAACAAAACCTACCTCTCATGTATTCAAAGTATAACTTTATTATTAGTTTTTTTTTCCTTGACGTTCCTTTATGCATTCTCTGTACTAGAATGTAAAATCCCCATGAGAGCAGGAATTTTTATCTGTTTTTTCACTGCTATATTCTTAGCACCTAAAACTGCCAGACACCTACTTCTTATTAGGTGCTAGTGAGTGGGCTCTGATTCATGTTTTTGTTGTGTGCTCTCGAGTTGATTCTGACACATATGATCCAAAATTACAGAGAAGAACTGCCCTATAGAGGTTTTTAGGCTGTAAACTTTATGGGAGAAGATCTCCAGGTCTTTTCTCTTGTGGAGTAACGGGTGAGTTTGAACTTTTCAGTTAGCAGCTGTGGTAGTAGAAAAAAGACCTTCAGATTCAAAGAAGTTCTATAACCAAAACTCACTGCCATCCAGTGGATTCCAATTCATAGTGACCCCCACTGGGTTTCCAAGCGTATAAATCTTTATGGAAATGATTGTCTTATCTTCCTCCCACGGAGCAACTGGTGGATTTGAACCACTGAGATTCTGGTTAGCAGCCAAATGCCTTACCCACTATGATACCAGAGTTCCTCAAGAGGCTCTATAAACCAAAAACTAAACCCACTGCTATCAAATCAATTCCAACTCGTAGTGACCCCCATTGGGTTTCTGAGGCAGTAAGTCTCTTTTTTTTTTTTTTTCCCCAATTTTTATTGTGATTTGGGTGAAAATTTACAGAGCAAATTCATTTTTCATACAACAGCTCACACTTTGTCTTATAACATTGACTGCAATTTCCCACAATGTAACAGCTCCTCTCCCACTTCCTCCTCTTAGCTCTTCCCTGTGTCCTTCCCTCCCATGCACTGCTGCCCTGCTGAGCTGTCTTCCTGTGCACACCAGGCCTTTCTATTCTCCCTTGATTGATCTCTCCAAGGAGTGTATCTACTTAATGTAAATGTTCAGCTCATATGCCTGTCTTTTTTTGGCTGGAAGCCATATGAGTGGATTCAGTTCCAGACCTGAAGGGCAGCTAAGGTCCATAGTCTCAGGGGTTCCACCAGGCTCTATGAGACTAGCAAATCTGGTCCTTTTTTTTTTTAAAATGATTTTTAGTTTTGTTCCACATTGTTCTCCCACTCTATCCAGGATCTCCTGCATAGATCCCCCTCCAAGTGGTTGACAGTGGTAGCTGGGCACAATCTAATTCTGGTTTCATAGTTATAGGTTGAGGATTGTACCAGTTCCTTGGACTAATTATTTCCATGTGTCTTTGGTTTTCTTTGCTCTGAATGAGCAGAGATCCATTGTTGCATCTAGATGGCTGCTTGCAAGCTTTTACGATTCCAATCGCTACTCGTCATAGTGGGATGTGGAACTATGTGTTTTTTGTAGTGTGTTATGCCAATTGAGCTTGATGTCTCCTGTCACTATGGTCCCAAGCCCACAGGTCCAACTACTCACTCCCTCTGGGTAGCTGGCTGTGACAAAGAAGTGACAACCTTGTCCCTTGTCAGTTCTACTATATACCTCAGAATTCTTACAGAACACAAAAATACACTTGTAAAAACATTGTATGCCAACCCTATACGTGGTCATGGGCACACTCCCCCCTGCATAGATATACCCAGTCTTTCAGTCTGTCCACCCATATATCAATATTTGCCATCACTAACAACACCTCTTGGTGATAAAGCTTTACAGAAATAGATTGTCCAGTTTTCCTTCATGGAGTGGCTGGTGGGTTTGAACTGCCATCCTTCTGGTTAGTGGTCAAATGCCTAGGCACTGTGCCACCAGAGCTCCTTAAGAGGTTCTATAACCAAAAAACAAACCAAACCCACTGCTGACGAGTCGGATCTGACTCATAGCAACCCCTTCTTGGGCTTCTGAGGTAGTATCACTATGGAAGTAGATTGCCCAACCTTCCTTGTGAGGAGTAGCTGGTGGGTTTGAACCACCAGCCTTCTGGTTAGCAGTCAAATGTCTTAGGCACTACATTACCAGAGCTCCTAAGAGGTTCTATAGAGATCTTTTTATTAAGCCTTAGATAGGACAAAGACAAAACAAAGACAGTCATCCAGGAACAGGTAAACCATCAACATGTACACAGCTCAAGAAGCTGAATGGAGTCTGATGAGTCACAGCCATGGGGAAAATTATATATGATTGAAAACAAAGGAAATCATCATAAAAGCACACTTGGTGGTAGATCAATTCATTACTGTCATAGGCATGACTACAGAATAGGGGACAGGGCCATGATTGGAATATATGCATAATTGAAGATTGAAAAGTTTACAGGATTAGTTCTGGGGCTTGACCATGCAGCCTGAGTCATAGCCACAAGGTGGCTACAAGATAATACCAGGACACAAGCTTAAATTAGATAAGGACACACTCAAGCAAGTTCCCTAGTTCTTTGTGTGAGTAATAATCTGCTTTCAACCACACTCTTCTGAGACAAACTGCCCCTTCCTAGGTTTGTCCTGGAACTTGTCTATGAACAGCCACAATGCTGGTTTAATGGTCAGAAAGAACTCAAATGGCATCTTATGTCAAGACTCAAAATGAAGTTGGGTCTCCCACTGTAGACTACAGCCTTCCACAACCTAAGTGCTTTAGAATTTAAACTCCAATACATAGCCAAGAGTATAATCACTGTGAACCTTATAGATAACAAAACAAAATGTTACCCAGTCCCGCACCATCTTCATAACTGTTGCTGTATTTGAGCCTATTATTGAAGCCACCTAAACCAAACCAAACTCACTGCTGTTGAGTAGGATCTGACTCATAGCTACCCCTCCTTGGGTTTCCGAGGCAGTATCACTATGGAAGTAGATTGCCCAGTCTTCCTTCTGAGGAGTGGCTGGTGGGTTTGAACCACAGCCTTCTGGTTAGTAGTCAAATGCCTCCAGTGCTTAATAAATATTTGATAAATGAATCAATGGATGAATGGCTAAGGTGGGCACATTCTTTCCTTATCCTTAGATGAAAACTCTAACCACAAATTGTTCTGGTCTGGTTCAAGTAACAACAGTTTCATTTCTGTAATAAAATCTCAACTAAAAATAGGCTCGATTTGTTAATTAGAATGCCCAGTTTCATGTAATAATCAAAACCCTAGCTTATTAGCCTTACTTGTCTTCTATGCCCTGAGCTGTAGTCCAGAAAACCTGTAAGGGCAGCTTCTTGTTTTGTTTTCACTCATCTTCATTACCCAACAGAGTACAACCAACAGAGAACAAACCAACAGACTTTGTGCTCTCTCTAGGTCTGGGGCAAGTTTAAGAGGGGGTTGGGGGAAAAGGCCACAATATTTTGGGGGTGAGGGTCTTTACTGACAGATGTCTGAGGCTTCTTGGCAGCAGATATTTAAAGCTGAATCTCATGGGATATTTTCATGAAAGTGATGATGGTTTGGGATTGTTAAATGAAGCTGTTGACATAGCTGTTCCAGAGAATGAAGTATCATATTAATAAAATATTACCCATTAACACCTTTGTACAAATTGAAGTAGCTACACTTCACTGATAAGGATCTGAATGTCTGAATAAGGATGAATAATGTATGAAGTTAGGGGGTAGTGTTAGATGGAAGCAGTAGTAAGATATTCATAAGAAATTTGAGTTAACAAATTGTAAGAGTCTTTAGAGATTATGTAGTTCAACCTCTACATTTTATAATTGAAAGAACTGAGTAAAAGCAAGAGAAGTTTTATATAGCATCTGAGTGGGAAACACAAATCTGTTCTGGGTCCAGGCAGTCTTTAAATAGGACAATGGGAAGTTGATGTGTGGCAGAAAATTTGCACTTTAATGGAAAAGTATGCCTTAGCTGGAGTCTACACTGTAGACATCCTTCCTGGTAACCAGATTCTGATTCTATGGAAGCTATTTAACAACTCTGCAAGTTGTAGATACCTGATGTTGTTGTTGTTGTTATGTGCTTTCAAGTTGGACCTGACTCATAACGACCCCTCCTTGGGTTTCTGAGACAGTATCACTACGGAAGAAGATTGCCCAACTTTCCTTCCGAGAAGTGGCGGGTGGGTTTGAACTGCCAGCCTTCTGGTTAGCAGTCAAGTGCCTTAGGCACTATGCCACCAGAGCTCCTAGATACCTGCTAGCAAAGCAAAATAACTCTTGTATATAAATATGTATGGGAGTCCCTATGTGGTGCAAATGGTTAAGCTTGGCTAGTAACCAAAAGGCTAGAAGTGCTAGTCCATCCAGAGGTGTCTCAGAGGGTGGGCCTGGTAATCTATTTCCAAAAGGTCATTTTGTTTTGTTGTTGTTGTTAGGTGTCATTGCATCAGCTCTGACTCACAGTGACCCTCTGTACAACAGAATGAAATACTGCCCAGTCCTGTGCCAGCCTCACAATCCTTGCTGTATCTGAGCCCATCATTGCAGCCACTGTGTCAATCCATCTTGTTGAGGGCCTTCCCCTTTTTTGCTGAACCTCCACTTTACCAAGCATGTTATCCTTCCCCAGGGAATGGTTCTGTCTACCAAAGTGGGTAAGACAAAGTCTGGCCATTCTTGCTTCCAAGGAGCATTCCAGCTGCACTTCTTCCAGGACAGATTTGTTTGTTCTTCCGGCAGTCCATGGTACTTGCAATATTCTTCAGCAACACCACAACTCAAAAGCATCAACTCTTCTTCGATCTTCCTTATTCACTGTCCAGCTTTCACATGCATAGGAGGCTATTGGAGATACCATGGCTTGGGTTAGGCACACTTTAGTCTTCAAAGAGACATCTTTGCTCTTCAGCACTTTAAAAAAAAAGATTTTTTGTAGCAGATTTGCCCAGTGTGCTATGTCATCTGATTTCTTGACTGCTGCTTTCATTGGTATTGATTGTGGAACCAAGTTATATGAAATCTTTGATAGCATTTATCTCCATTTATCATGATGCTGCTTATTGGTCCAGTTGTGGGGATTTTTGTTTTCTTTATGTTGAGGTATAATCCATACTGCAGACTGTAGTCTAATCTTCATCAGTAAGTGCTTCAAGTCAAACCAAAATGTCATAGCCATTGAAAACCCTCTGGAGCACAGTTCTACTCTGCAATACATGGGATCACCATGAGTATTCAGTGGAGATTCAACCGACTTCCTGTGGAAGAGGCCAGTTATGCCTTCACTGACATATTTATTTCAGTATTTCTGTTATTATTCTCTTTCCTCACTAATGAGTTCAATAAAATATTTATTTATTTATTTATTGCTGTTGAGAATGTACAGCAAAACACACACCAGTTCTACAGTTTCTACATATACCATTTAGTGACATTGATTACTTTCTTTGAGTTCTGTAACCATTCTCATCCTCCTTTCCTGAGCTGTTTCTCCTCCATTAGCATAAACTGTCCCTAAGTTTCCTATCTAATCCTTTGAGTTAAAAACAGTAAATACAAATCCAAAAGATTAATACTAAAATTTCAGAAAAGGATAATACATTGGAAGGACAAAAGAGTAGAAGTGAATCAGTGGAACAAAGAATTAGCGAGATTGAAGACAAATTTCTCAATACAAATCTTTTGGAAGAACAGTCAGGAAAAAGAATTAAACAAAAGGAAGAAAACTTATGATTCATTTGGGACACCATGAAGAGGGTTAATTTACATGTGATTGGAATTCCAGAACAGGAAGAGATGGAAAAAAAAAAGAAAAACCCTGAGAAATTTGTTGAAGATTTATTGGAAGAAAAATTCCATAATATCATGAAAGATAAGAAGATATGCATTCAAGAAGCTCAATGAACCCTAGATAGAATAGAGCCCCCCCCAAAAAAAAATTCACCAAGGCATATCATAATCAAACTTTCCAAAATCAAAGACAAAGAAAGAATCTTGAAAGCAGCTTGGGAAAAAGGAAAAGTCATTTATGAAGGAGAATCAGTAAGACTAAACTCTGATTTTTCAGCAGAAATCATGCAGGCAAGAAGGCAATGGGAGACATAGATAAAATGCTGAAAGAAAAAATTGCCAAGTGAATTATATATTCAGCAAAATTGTCTCTCAAATATGATAGTAAAACTAGAACATTCTCGGATAAACCAAAATTACGAGAATTTGCAAAAACTAGAGCAACCTTATAAGAAATGCTAGAGGAAGTCCTCTGCACAGAGAACCTCCAGACAGAGAACCACCAAAGACAGACAACAATTGGAGATTAATGTATGTGGCAACATCACCTGGAAATCAATCCAGAGACATAAGGATCAAAAATAAGATAAACCTGTTGTTGTTGTTATGTGCCGTCGAGTCGGACCTGATTATAGCAACCCCTCCTTGGGTTTCTGAGGCAGTATCACTGTGGAAGTAGATTGCCCCATCTTCCTTCTGAGGAATGGCTGGTGGGTTTGAACTGCCAGCCTTCTGGTTAGCAGTCAAGTGCCTTAGGAAACCTACAAGATGGAGAATAAGGAACCAGAAATATCAATCTGTAAATGATGATAACTACATAGCAAAAAGAAAGAATAAATGATGTAGTTACAGAACTTCCAAACAGAGAGGAAGTCAAGACAATACCAAGATAGAATGGACTGCTTTACACTTGGGAAGATTTTGCCTATGCTCTGCAATTCAGATCCCTCAAAGCTAAGCATTATTTCCTTGTTGTATTTCTTGTTGCATTTGGGAAGGAGTTTTGCAATGATGATCTGTTTATGTCTCCATTTACAAAAATGGCAAGGAAGTGGCATCTTCTGACCTCCTGTAACTTCATGAGGGGGAGACATAATCACCATCAGTAGCCCAAGGCTTATTCCAATGAGGCCAGACATGTCACCAACCTCCAGCCTATTTACTAACTCTGATGCCAACTGTCACTCCCATAGCACTCACTACTTCTCTGCTGGGTTGGATAATTTATTGCAATGGCCACATAGAACTCACAGACAATACTCATGATTATGGGGTTTATTAGGGAAGTAACAGGCTATAATTCAGGTTCAGGAATGCTCTCTGGACACATTTCTTCGATCAGGACAGGTTCCCCCCACCATGCCCTCAGGCATGTGTCTCTGGCCCTTGGCTTCTCTGCCAGGTCTCTGCTCTGCTTGGGAAAGTGTTACAAAGCTCTTTTAGCTCTGCCGGTAGGTACACTTAGGTGCATCCCACTCTGCCAGCATAGCTCCTGCTTAAAGTCACTCAGCTTTCCTGTTCCATGGGCCAGCAAGCCCACTACTCTGTCTCTTCCCTCTTGGTTCCTTAGCCGTTGTCTCAGCCAGTCATCTCTGCTGTCTTTCTGTGAAGGAGGTCCAGCGCAGTGATCTTGGGTCCAAGGACATGCTCCACTCCAACTCCAGTTCTTCTCTTTCGATAGTAGTGAGATCTCTCCTTTTGCCTCTAAGAGGGCTCGTTTTAAGCCTAGCAGAATGACAAAACCAATACCCACATTTGAGTTCCCTACACCTTATTTGCATGGTCCCACCCAGTAATCTGGTGGAAGTCACAAAGACTGGTTAGAAAAGCCATACCAAGTCATTCACTGCACCACACCGTCTTCCCCGAATCCTTGTGTTGAGCCCGTGTTCGGAAAGGAATGTCGACGCGAGGAAGCCACCACTAACACGATAAAGCAAAAGCAAAAGGAAAGTTTATTTGCTAGCTTGAGCTAGGGTCCCTGCTCTCACCGACTTAGCAGCTTGGGCAAAAGACCTCGTGCTCTTTTACTATCACATTTTTATAGGAAAAATATAAGGTGGAGTAGCACCAGGGCAAAGGAGTACAAATGATTGGTTGTTGTTAAGGGGTTTAGGGCAGGGGTCTGAGATGTTGGGGGACGTGTTGGAATCCCCCGGTTCCAAAGTCTAGTTAGGGAATTATTATCTAGGGAGGATGCAGAGCCCTGATACGTGGGAGACTTCAGGAGCCTAGGCAAATCTCTGATCCACGCTGAATCCGGAGGAAATCTCTGATACGTGCTGAATCCGGAGGGTAGATAAAAGCCCTGAGGCATGGGGCCTGTTAGAATCCCTGACACTAAAGACTTCTGGTTAAAGATTTACCTGGAGGCCATTAGGACTCAGGCCTCACACTTGAGTTAAATAAAACTCTTTATTTAACATCGTTAACACATGTTTATTTTTGGATTTCTATGACAGTCATGATTTTTACCTTTTTTTTTTTTTTTTAAATTATCTTTAATAAAAGGGACTGTTGTGGACTGAGGCATGGACACCTCCACCTAAGAGGCAGCCCATGCCAGCTGCCTCCAGGGGGATGTTGTCTAATCTCCAATTTTCCAAGGGAAACTGGAAACAGAATTTTAGCATGAAACTTCTTTAAATATTGGTAACTAATTATGAAAATATTTAAAGCACTAAGTATCCAACAAAACTTGGTGGCCAGATCTGGCCCACTGGCCATATGGATGGGGCCTTTGCTATGAATAAGATGTCAGGAAATCAGGGGACACCTGGATCCAAGAAGTATCATTTGATGGTCTGAAGTTCACCAAAAGCTCCCTAAGATCTTTTTGTGTCCTCACCACCTAACAGTAGATTTCATCACCCAAGTTTACAGGACAGTGGCAAATGTGCTAAGTATCTGAAAGTAAGTGGCAGCAAAAGACCTGATCTAGGTCTTCCATCCAGCACTGTTTCTCTTCACCCTGGAACACTTGGAAGTGGAGCAGACTGGGGTTAGCCCAAGCCTGAGCAGTGTGAGATCATCATGTTCATAAGAAATGTAGTAAAGAAATCCTTAAAAAGAGTAAGGATGGATAGATTTTTTTTAAATGCATTTTATTGAAATATAATTTATATACAGTGAAATGCACAAAACCAAAGTGACAGGGGTCAATGCACTTTTTTTTTTTCTTCTTTGCAGTGTTCCCTGCCCTCCTTTCCCACCCCTGGTAACCAACAAAGAAAGTTTCCCTCCACACACAAACCCTTCCCTGACCCTTCACAACAACGAACCAATACTATAATTGTCCTTCTGCGATCAACCCATTTCACTCAGCATAATGTCCTCCAGCTCTGGTAGCGTAGTGCCTAAGGCATTTGACTGCTGACCAGAAGGCTGGCAGTTCAAACCCACCAGCCACTTCTCAGAAGGAAGGTTGGGCAATCTACTTCCATAGTGATTCTGCCTCAGAAACCCAAGAAGGGGTCACTATGAGTCAAGTCTGACTCTATGGCAAATAACAACAACAATGTCCTCCAACTTCATCCACATTATGCGGTGTTTTGCAGACTCTACATTATTCTTTAGTGCTGCATAGCATTCCATATGTGTATGAACCATAGTTTGGTCATCCACTCTTCCACTATAAATCTTAGAGATAAGTCCCTTGCCAGATATGTAATTATCAGCAAATATGATTTTGTTGCTGTCATTTTTGTTTTGTGCTTTTTTCATGATGTCAATTCTTTGTTCCATGTAATTTTCTATGCTGAGCTCGTTTTGCTTATGAATCGTGTTATCACTTCCTTCCTTGCTATTGTTTTAGTATTTGCTGAATATTTATGCTGGTCCTCTTTTTTATTTTGATGTGAAGGTTTATCACTTTTCTTTGAGGTTACCCTATGATTTATAATTTTCTTCCCAAGTTTAGAACAGTCCCTTCTATCTTGCAGTTGTCTTGACTTCCCTACCATCTAAAAATTCTGCACCGACACAGTTTTTTCCCTCTTTTTGGTTTGTAGTTGTCCTCATTTGTCAATTGATGTCTCTGGTTCCCTGTTTACAATCTTGTAGGCTTTATTCACTTTGTATACTTCCATAGCTGGGTTGGTTTCTGGGTTATATTATCATGTGTGTTAATGGTCATCTGTTGTTGGCTGTTGTTGCTTCTCTGTCCAAAGGGCTCCCTTTAGCATCTCTTGTAAGGTTGGTCTGGTTTTAACAAATTCCCTTAATTTCTGCTTATCTGGACAGGTCCTAATTTCACCATCATATTTGAGGGACAGTTTTCTGTATACACAACTCTTGGTTGGAAAATTTTCTCTTTCAGTGTTTTATATATACCATCCTAATGTCTTCTTGCCTGCATAGTTTCTGTCCAGAAATCCAAGCTTAGTCTTATTGCTTGCCCCTTGTAGTTAACTTTTCATTTTTCCTGTGCTGCTCTCATGATTCCTTCTTTGTCTTTGGTTTTGGTAAGTTTGATGATATGTCTGGGTGATTTTCTTTTGGGGTCTATCCTGTTTGGGGTTCATTGGACTTCCTGAATGGATATATTCTCATCTTTCATCATACTAGGAAAATTCTCTTCCAACAAATCTTCGACAATTTTCTCTGTGGTTTTATTTTTCTCTTCCCATTCTGGATTTCCGATGACATGTAGGTTATTCCTTTTGATGGTATCCCACAGGAACCTTAGGGCTTTCTTCATTTTGTTTTGATCTTTTTTTGTGATTGATCCCTTTCCAAAGAAGTGTTCTGGTATTTGCCTTCAATCTCTCTAATTCTGTCTTCCATTGATTCAATTCTGCTTCTTTGCTCATTTAATGTCCTATTTATTTCTGAAAATTTAGTATCAATCCTCTGGATTTCTGTCTGTAGATTTTGTATTATTTCTAATTTTTCATTTATTTTGTCATTTTCTTCTTGTATTGTCTCTCAAAATTGTTCTAGGGTTTTCTCTGTGTTTTCCTTGATTTGTCTCTCAATTTATTGAAGACACCTAAATATAATTCTTTTGAATTCCTTATCAGGGAGTTTCAATGCTGCGTCTTCCTCGGGGATGTGCTTTGGTTCTGTATCCTGGTCCCTTGTTTCTCCTGCTTTATCTTGCTTCTTTGTGTGCACTGTGATGCTGTGTTGTCTCCAAGACATTGTGATGTTTTTGTGTTTATATTTAATTGGTGATTGTATGTTGGAGTGACTTGCTCACGATTTTCATTTTCTTTGTTTTGTTTGTACATTATCTATGCAAGCAGGGTACTGTGTTCCTCTATTCACTAGCTGACAACATTTATGCACTCATCACCTGTCTCCTTTTCTGTTGTCAGCCTCTCATATGTCCCTGCTGACCTTGGCAAACAGAGGCTATTCTTATGTCCCTGGAGTCTGAATGAGAATTCTATCACTTTAAAATCCAAAATGGTTGCCACATGTAGAGATTCAAAATAGCTGTGCCCTCGGTCACTTTAAATATCCAAAATAACCACCACTTATAAACATGCAAAATGGTTGCACCCTCAGTCACTTCAAATATCCAAAATGGCGCTGCTTGTAAACATTCAAAATGGCTGTGCCCTCAGTCACTTTAAATATCCAAAATGGCTGCTTTGTGTAAACAATCAAAATGGCTGTGCCCTCCGGACAGCAGAAAGTCAACAGCTCAGGTTGTCTCTCTCCTGGCTGCCTCCCTTCCAGCCATAGACCACCAATACAGTTGTACCTGCAGCCCTCAGTGACCAGGGCTAATCCCTAGGTCAATTCTCAGGTCCCAACACCACCCAGAAACATCCAGGCCATTGGTCCCATCAGAGTAGTTGACAGTCCGCAGCTCCAACCGTCTCTGTACTCACTGCCTTCTTTCAGGTTCTTCTACTAGTTGGTGCCCAACTCACCTCTGTATAGTTCCCCTCAAAGCTCAGGGATCCAGGACCATCCTCTGCATCTCTATCAACTGGCGCCCCCCCTTCCTTGTTGAAGAGGGCCTGTGCAGCTTGTCTGCCTATTCCTCCATCCCACCAGAAGTCGGGATGGGTAGATTTTTAAAGAATTTTCTTAACCTACTGTGGTGGTTATGTTTGTGTATCAACTTGGCTGGGCCTAGTTGAGTGGCTGGACAGCTGGTGGTAGTAATTCCCCATGATGAGACTGGCAATCAACTCCCTGGTGGGATCTACCACAAGAAGCTGAGTAGCTGCTTTGGGTATGTGGTCTGCTTCTTGTATATAAGAAGCAGCTTTGGGAATGGTCTCTAGCTTATGGCAGCTTGAACCTTGTATGTATCTGTATCATTATTCAGCAGCCTGACATGCTCTGCCAACCTTGGGACTTATAATTGACTTAAATTAATTGCCTGCCATGTGTTTTGGTAATATCAGAACTATGCCATTTTGTTTGTCAACTTTGGGCTTATCAGCCTCAGCAGCCAGCAGCTGTCTGAGTGAAGAAAAGCCTCTAGCTTCAGTGGGCTGGGAGCTGAAGGCAGAGCTGAAGCCCAAGGTTGAGGGGCTTTCACCCAGCCCCTAGAGCTTGGCACTTTGAACTTGGACTTTGTGTGTGTGTGTGTGTGTGTGTGTGTTATTTGGGTGAAAATTTACAGAGCAAATTCATTCCCATACAGCAGTTCACATACACTTTGTCTCATGACATTGACCACAATTCACCACAATGCAATAGCTCCCCTCCCACTTCCTCCTGACAGTCACCTCTTCCCTGTGTCCATCCCTCCATGCATCCCTATCCCCTGAGCTGTCTCCCTGTGCATCAACAGCCCTACTTTCTCCCATGATTGTTATCTCCAAGGAGTGTATTTACCTCAGGCAAATGTTCAACTCCTATGCCTGTCTTTTGCTTGGCTGGAAGTCACAGGTGTGGGTCCAATTCTAGACCTGAAGGGCAGTTAGGGGCCATAGTCTCAGTGGTTCCACCAGGCCCTATCACACCAGCAAACCTGGCCCCCCCCCTTTTTTTCCCCAAATGATTTTGAGTTTTGTTCCACATTTTTCTCCCTCTCTTTCCAGGGTCTCCTATATAGATCCCCCTCTGAGTGGTTGATATTGGTAGCACCATCTAGTTCTGGTCTCATAGTCGTATAGGCTGTGGATCGCATGGTGTACCAGTCACTAGGACTAATTCTTCCCATGAATCTTTGGTTTTCTTCATTCTTTTTTGCGTTGGATGAGGAGAGACCCATTGCTGCATCCAAATGGCTGCTTGCAGGCTTTTAAGATCCCAGTTGCTACTCGCCAAAGTAGGAGATGGAACAATGTTTTGTGTAGTATGTTATGCCAATTGACCTTGATGTCCCCTGTGACTATGGTCCTGAACCCACAGGTTCAACTTGGTCCCTCTGGGTAGCTGGCTATGACCAAGAAGTGACTACAAACTTGTCCCTTGTCAGTTCTATTATACACCTGGGAATTCAGATCATACAAATATACTTATAGGACCATTGTCTGCCAACCCTATACATGGTCTTGGGTACACTTCCCACTTCATAGACATACCTAACAGTTCAGTCTGTCCACTCATCTATCTACCCATATACCCATGTTTGCCTTCACTGACAAAGTAGTACTGTATGTGCAAAAGGTGAACTTGGACTTAAAGCCTCCAAATTGTAAGAATAAACTTCTGTTTGTTAAGGTGATCCCATTTGTAGAACTGTGCTCCATGGAGTTTCAATGGCTGAGTTTTGGAAGTATATTGCCAGGTCTCTCTTCTGAGATGCCTCTGGGTGAATTCAAACTTTCAACCTTTTGGTCAGCAGTCAAGTGCATTAAACATTTGCACCACTCAGGGACTCCTGCTGGAACATAGGGTAAATTAAAAAGGAAAATCTCTACATTTTGAATATCTTTAATAGGTTTCATGATCATAGTACATAAAACAT
The DNA here is from genome assembly GCF_000298275.1 of Orycteropus afer afer. NCBI lineage: Eukaryota > Metazoa > Chordata > Mammalia > Tubulidentata > Orycteropodidae > Orycteropus > Orycteropus afer. The sequence continues at coordinate 9,045,973 of NW_006921627.1, forward strand.
TCATTCATTATTTCTAAAAATTATTAGCCTTCTACTAAATTTGCTTAACACTGCTAGACTCCACTTGGGATAGCAAATATGTATAAGATGAGCTCTGCCCTTGCTTGTTTCACTCACTCATATAAATATGAGTGGGTAAAGGAACATAGGATAAGAGGGTGTAGTTCTTTTCCAAGATTCACCTTAGCCCTGGAGCACAGATCCTTTAGTAAAGCCACTCTACTGGTTTGAAAGTCATGTCAATATTTGCTTGAATAAATCAACTTGTTCCAACACAGTCATTCACATACACATGTACATACGCATAAACTATATATATATATATACACACTCACACACACACACATAGCTATGTATAATTATGTTCAACTATATAAGGCACTTGATTGCTAACCAGAAGGCTAGCGGTTCAAACCCACCAGCCACTCCTCGAAAGGAAGGTTGAGCAATCCTACTTCCGTAGTGATACTGCCTCGGAAACCCAAGGAGG
>NW_006921627.1:9046937-9051568 GCF_000298275.1 Orycteropus afer afer
TATTAGTAACTACAAATAACTAAAAAGCCAAATCCACTGCCATAGAGTCAATTCTGACTCAGTGACCCCATTGGGTTTCCAAGGCTGAGGCTATAAATCTTTATGGAAGCAGATTGCCTCATCTTCCTCCCGTGGAACAGCTAGTGGGCTTGAACAGCTGGTTAGCAGCCAAATGCCTTACCCACTGCACAACCAAAGCTCCTTAATACATATATATGATATATTAAATATATATTATAAATAAAAGTACCATGATTATTCATGTAAACAATTTTTTATGGACACAAGTTTTAATTTCTCCTGGGTTACCTAAGAGTGGAATAGCAGAATCATAGGGTAGCTCTATGTTTAAATTTATAAGTGAGCATTTTGGAGATGCCTATCAGGCCATGCTGATTGTGTTACTCTGATCTCTTGTATTCTTATTGTGGTAGGGAGAATTCTAAGTACTCCCATATATTATATTACATTACATTGTATTATATTATACTATATTATATGGTAAAAAAAATTTCAGATGCAATTAAGGGTGCTACTCAGTTGATCTTAAGACAGTGAGATTATCTGAGAGGTCCTGCTGCATTCACACGAGGTATTTAAAAGCAGATAGTTTTCTCTGGCTAGTAACAGAAGAGAAAGTTAGGGCGATTTCAAGCGTGAACAGGATGTGATTCATCAGTGCTGGCTTTGAAGATGGAGGAGGCCATATGGCAAGAAACTTGAGTGGCTTCTAAGAGCCAAGAGTGCTCCAACTAGCAGCCAGCAAAGAAAGGGGGAACTTCAGGCATACAGCTTCAAAGAGCTATATTCTCTCAGCAATCTGAATGAGTATGGAATTGAATTCTTCCTTAAAAGCTCCAGATAAAAGCCCAAACCCATCAATGCCTTGATTTCAGCCTTGTGACACGCTTAGCAGAAAACCCAGTTGAGACTTTCAAGACTTCTGATCCTTAAACCGGTGTGGTTGTAAACCATCAAGTTTGTGGTAATTTGTTACACAAAAATAGAAAACCAAAGCAACATCCTTTTTGTTTTATTTTCTCTATCAATTACTCTTGGTGATTGTAGATTTGTCAATTTATTGTCAGTTTTTGCTTCATGTATTTTGATGTTTCCTTATAAGGTCTGTAGACATTTAGTATGTGCAATTGCATTAGATATTATGTGTTCCTGACTAACTGGCTCTTTTATTATTATAAAATTTTCTTATTTATCTCTGAAAATACTGCTCACTGGAAGTTTTCTTGTCTGATATTAATAAAGACATACCAGTTTTCTTATATTTACTGTTTGTAGTTTCTTTTTTATGGGTCACATTTTCCTGGTTCTTTGCATGTCCAGTAATTTGTAATTGTATCCTGGATGGTATGAATATATCCTTGTAAAATATTTAGATTATGTTGTCTTTCTTTAAGAGTGTTGAATTTTGTTTGGGCTGTTAATATACTCACTTTGATGCTGTTGAGACTTGCTTTTAAACTTTGTTAGAATAAGTTTAGAGTGGCCATTAGAATAGGATGTGGTCTTTACTCCTAAGCATTGGTATTTCTGGTGTCTTAGAAAACTGCCCAGGGTTTTCAGTGAGATCCCTCCATTCTCTATCCAAAACTCCCATATTTCCCTAGACTGTGTGTGATTTCTTTATTTCTCTCATGATATCAACATCATAGCTGTTGCTCTAGACTAGACCTTGTGGAGTTTCTTGTTTAGAAACCCACAGGGAATCCTCATATACACTTCTGGGTCTCCTACTTCTGTGCAGCTCCTTTATCGTTGGTACCCTGCACTACAAGTTCCTGGACTCTGTGGTCTGACTCTTCAACTTGGTGGGATTGTCTTGCTTTATTTAGGGTTTACCATGCTGTGCCATGATTGTGAAATCATTGCCAGGTCTCACTTCATGTTTCTCTTCTTTCTGGCATCACAGTCTTTTGTTGTCCATTGCCTGAAATCTCATATATTTTATTTAGTTTTATAGTTTTTCTTTTTTAAGAAGGAGATAAAGTCCGGTGCTACTTTCTCCATCATAGTTGGAAGCAGAAGTCTATTCCAGGGTGAGTGGGTGGGGGGGGAAGTGGTTCTTCTTGGTCTGTGTCAAATGGTTCTTCAGTCAGTTTAACATCATTTAAGTATCTTTCTCTCAAACCTACCAAGCTAGCCTTTATTTGCCTGAAATTCCACAGTATCTTTTTCTAAGCACTCTTCTAATTTTCATACAAATGGATAGTTTCATTTTGAATTATTTAAAGTCTCATCAGGATGCCTAGTTGAAATGGAAACTAGGTTGCTGGCTGGCAGCTGGCAGCTGGTAGGTAAGGCAGTGCCTCAAATCATCATCTATCAGATAACATATGAAGGACTGAATTTAAAAGTTTATGAAAAGTGGATTATATGCACAAGTGCAGGCTATACGAAAAATACATCTACTCTAGAGTATTTCTGGTGGTAATGAGAGAGCCTTCCTTGATTGTTCACTGTTGAAACTCACAATCAGGTGTGGCTAAAAAACCCCAAAAACCTATGTTTGAGTTCTCAGTTTTCCTGTTCTTTTGTTGCCTTCTTCTGAAATCTATTCTGGTCTATTTTCAAGGCTAATCTTTTTACTTGTGCCCTCTTTTATTGCTACCCAGGGCTGACTGACACATTGATTGCAAAAAATTCTGTTACTTCACCATTTCTCAAAGTTAAGTCTTGTACTCTAAAGTATGTGCAAATGCATATTTGGAGGTATTATGATGCTCTCCAATTCTGCAGTAAAATTCTTTTTTCCTCTATTGCAATGTTGAAAGAAGTTTGTCTAAGCTTCTTGATTATTAGTGGGAAGGGCCATCTTTTAGACTAAGTCCTACTTGAAAGTTTTCGTGGTCAATTATCTTCTTTATCTTATGATTTCTTCCTAGGGAATGCTATCTCATAGTGCCTAAGGTGCTTGACTGCTAACCAGAAGATTGGCGATTCAAACTCACCAGCCATCACTCGGAAGGAAGATTGGGCAATCTAGTTCTGTAGAGATACCGCCTTGGAAACCCAAGGAGGGATCACTATGAATCAGAGATGACTGAATGGCACATAACAACTCCTGAATAAGCACTTGAGGTAAAAAACTGTCCTCTTGCTGTCTTGCTGTTTAACACTTCATATGTAGACTTCATTCAGCACAATCTAAGTATAAAGGCAACAATCCAGGAGGTCAGGAATGATACTAGGAAATGGAGTTATCTATCTTTCTATGCATACAAAAAGAAAATTGCCTACCGACTGTCTGTATTAACCTCAAAATTATAGCACAAAGAAATATGATTAAAACACCAACAGTAAAAAATACTTGATCCAAATTGAATATCACTTAATATCAATTAACCTTCTGATCTTCAATTTCCTTACTTGTGAAGTGATAATTCTGTGTCACATGATGATGGGAATATCAAATGAGATCATGTGTGTAAAAATGCTTGACATGGTGACATGCTGGCCCTTAGAAGATATTTACAAAATGGTTATTTATTTGTTTTCTTCCAATATAGGCATACCTTGGGGATATTGCACATTCAGTTCCAGACCATAGTAATAAAGTGAATCATGTGAAGTTTTTGGTTTATAAAATTTTTTTTTATTTGGTTAATTTTTGTGCATGTAAAAGTTATGTTTACACTATTCCATAGCCTGTTAAGTATGAAATATTGTGAGAATTAATAAAACATAACACTGAAACACCAAGTGAGTACATCTTGTTGGAAAAATGGTACCCACAGATTTGCTTGACTTACGGCTACCACAAACCTTCAGTATGTGCATAATGCAGTGTCTGTGAAGTGCAATAAAACAATGTATGCCTGTACTTGTTCATAATTTATAAATGAGCTTTGCTTGGCCAACATTATCAACTCATTCCTTAAAATGAGTGACTTTTCTGAAGGTACACAGAGATTAGTAACTGATTTAACATGGATACACCATGGCAGTGAAGTGCCCTTCTCATCACTTCATATCAGGGTACATGATATCCATGTGGCATCACTCATGATTTTACCTTTGATCACTTGGCTAAGGTAGTGTTTATTAGGTGTCTCCACTGTAAAGTTACTACTTTTCTCTATCCATACTTTATTGTCTTTTAAAATAATGTTTTTTCATGTTTTTAGTGAAGGTTTACAAAGAATTAAGGTTCCCATTCAACAATTTCTACACAAATTGTTCATTGACATTGGATACATTCTTCATAATGCAAGAACATTCTCAATATTTCCATTCTGGTTGTTTTATTTCCAATAATCTAGTTTCTCTGCCCCCTCACATTCTCACCTTTGTTTTAAAGTAATTGTTGACCTTTTGGTTTCAAATAGGTGATATTTTAAAGGCACTCAGTACTCACAGGTGATATTCTTTATTTTGTGAGCCAGTTTGTTATTTAGCTAGAAAGTGGCTACAAGGGTTAGTTTCAGTTCAGAGTTTAAAAAGTATCCCAGGGCAATAGTCTTGAGGAATTCTTCAGTGTCAACTGCTCCAGTAAGTCTGTCTTTTTTATTCCACCCTAGGACTTTGGTAGCATGGTGCCTAAGGCACTGGACTGCTAACCAGAAGGCTGGTGGTTCAAACCCACCTGCCACTCCTTGGAAGGAAGATTGGGCAAT
>NW_006921627.1:9058253-9059184 GCF_000298275.1 Orycteropus afer afer
GCTGAAAGTACCATGGACTGCTAAAGGAACTAACAGATCTGTCCTGGAGGAAGTGCAGCCAGAATGCTCCTTGGAAGCAAGAATGGCCAGACTTTATCTCACTTATTTTGGTCATGTTATCAGAAGGGACCATTCCCTGGAGAAGGATGTCATGCTTGGTAGGGTGGAGGGTTGACGAAAGATGGGGAGGCCTTCAACGAGATGGATTGGTACGGTGGCTGCAATGATGGGCTCAAGTATAGCAGGGATTGTGGGGCTGGCGCAGGATCAGGCAGTGTTTCGTTCTGCTGTGCATGGGGTCACTATGAGTCGGAAACGACTTGACGGCACTTAACAACAACATATAGCTCTGGTGGCATAGTGCCTAAGGCATTTGACTGCTAACCAGAAGGCTGGAGGTTCAAACCCACCAACCACTCCTTAGAAGGAAGGTTGGGCAATCTACTCAGTACAGATATCACCTTGGAAACCCAATGAAAGGTTGCTATGAGTTGGATTTGACTTGATGGCAGTGAGGTTTTTTTTTTTGTTGTTGTTGTTTGTTTATATATATATAGAGAGATAGACAGACAGACACAGAGAAAGAGAGAGGGAGAGAGAGACAGAGAGAGTCTTTCTCTAGAGAACCTTAACTAAAACAAATAGCTTTCATGATGCCACATACTCAGACCCTTTGTGGCCCCTGACCTATATTGGTGCCTATTACTACTAACTCCTGCAGTACTTTTTATGCTTCAAAAGATATGATTCCTTATTCAATAACCCACATTTCTTTAGAAACATTTAAGGCTGAGGAGAAAGTATGCTACAGAATTTCCAATAGTCTATGTAAAATTGAGGGAGCTCTGGTAGCATAGTGGCTAAAAGCACTTGACTGCTAACCAGAAGGCTGGCGGTTCAAACCCACCAGCCACTCCTCGGAAGGAAGGTT
>NW_006921627.1:9059900-9063835 GCF_000298275.1 Orycteropus afer afer
GGTGGTTCAAACCCACCTGCCACTCCTTGGAAGGAAGATTGGGCAATCTACTTCCATAGTGAAACTGCCTTGGAAACCCAAGGAGGAGTTGCTATGAGTTGGGTCCAACTCGATGGCAAATAATAACAACAACAGGACTTTGAGTATCTAGCTGTTGTGGCCCTGATCAGAACAGTCATTTTTGGTAGCTGAGCACCATCTAGTTCTTCTGGCCCATAGTTTATTCTTTAGTAATAGGTTACTAAGTTCAGTCCACTGTGGGATGGAAGGTTGAATTCTATCTTCTGGAAATGGAAGTATGTACAGATATTTTTTGGGATGATTCTGTAAGACAGATTTATCTCTTTTCCTCCATTTATTTATTTATTCAACCACTATTCACTTATATCAGTATGGGCTGATATATATGCATTTTATGCTTTTGGTTATAAGCCAATCCTATGTTATTTTGTAAGAGCTCTGATAGTGTAGTGCCTAAGGGACTTGACTGCTATCCAGAAGACTGGTCGTTCAAACCCACCAGCCACTGCTCAGAAGGAAGGTTGAGCAATGCACTTCCATAATGATACTGCCTCCAAAACCCAAGGAGGGATCGCTATGAGACAGGTCTGACTCAACGGCACATAACAACAACAACGTTATTTTTTTGCTCCAGTTGTCCAGATTTAGCCTTTGGGAATTCCTTCAGATTGGTTCCTGTGGCCCTTCGATATGTCCCATCCTTTTGTTTTTTGAGATTTTACATATGTTATGGTACCGTAAGATGCTTCAGGTTTATCTTGTATTTCTCTTGTCCTAGTTCTAGAAATCAAATGATGTATTGCGTTGGGGAAATTTGCTGCAAAAGATCTCTTTGAAGTGTTAAAAGGCAAAGGCAAAGATGTCACTTTGAGGATTAAGGTGTGCCCGACCTAAGCCATGGTATTTTCAATCACCTCATAGAAGCGCTGGTAGCGTAGTACCTGAGGCATTTGACTGCTAATCAGAAGGCTGGCTCCTCCTCAGAAGGAAGATTGGACAATCTACTTCCATAGAGATACTGCCTCGGAAACCCAAGGAGGAGTCGCTATGTATCGGAAACGACTGGACAGCAGTGAGTTTGTTTTTGGTTTTCATATGCATGAGAAAGCTGGATAATGAATGAGGTAGACTGAAGAAGAATTGATGCCTTTGAATTATGGTGTTGATGAAGAATATTGAATATACCATGGACCCCCAGAAGCACAAACAAATCTGTCTTGGAAGAAGTACAGCCAGAATGCTCCTTAGATGTGAGGATGGTGAGACTTCATTTTATGTACTTTGGACATGTAATCAGGAGGCACTAGTCCCTGGAGAAGGACATCATGCTCAGTAAAGTCAAGGGTCAATGAAAAAGAGGAAGACCCTCAACAAGATGGATTGACATAGTGGCTGCAACAGTAGGCTCAAACATAGCAATGATTGCAAGGATGGCACAGGACCAGGCAGTGTTTTGCTATGTTGTACATAGGATCACTATGAGTCAGAACTGATTCAACAACTCCTAAAAACAACAATCCTAGAATCAGCCATTTCTCTAAGGAACCTTGGTTCCTGGTTTTGGAGAATGGAATTTAGCAACCAAGATCATCTGGGTATTGGACGTTGTTTTCTTTTAAACATTAATGTGGTTATAGTCATGGTGGTTTTTTTTTGTTTGTTTGTTTGTTTGTTTTTAATAGTAAGGACTAATTCCCATCTGTAGTTTAAGCTATGCCTATTGCTTAGGTTTAGTCCCAACTGGCACATCTGGCAGAGTAGTAGGATAGGGAACCAGGAGTCTGCTAAGGCCTAGGGAGCCTCCTGGAAAGGACTCATGTTAAAGAAAGGAATCAGGTTGACCAATGTTGTCAAATACAAAGTCTTCATCATCTGAGAGAGAAGTGACTTTACTAGATGTGGTTGGTAAAGTTTGGAATTATCTCTGACCCAACCTTCCCTCCATTTCTCATTGGGTTTGTGTCCTAGGGAGGAAAACTACCTATGGATAAAAACTGGAAGAGTTATTTTCACCCCAAACATTGCAAGGCAGTGGGATATAAGATAGATTGCTTTAGATGTCCCCTCATCCCAACTATATGGGGTATGAAAAAGGATAGGTTTTATTCTAGCTTTAGCACAGGATGTCTCAGAGTTTGGGAACCTCTCACATGCCCTGCAGTAGTACAGGATTAGGTATTCCATAGATACAGCAGGTTGGGCTGCAAGAGACTGAAGTCTTTAGTGGAGAGACCATTCAGCTGGTGGGGCCAAAGGAAGAAAACTATAAGATGCTATGTGGAGCCTGGCTGGTCTATTTCTGAACACCCATGAGAACCCCTCAGGGGACTTTGAGAAATGCTTAGGAAGACTTTACGTTGGCTTGGAATCATATGACAGCAGATAGGAGGTGCTGGGTCAAGTAAATATGGGCTAGTAGTGGCACTGTGACACTATTTTGGAATACTTTAGGACCCAACATAGGAATCTTAGGCTACCTAAACTATTTTCTAATCTGTTTTGTACTTAGGACTTTATTATAGATGGCTTTCCATTTTGCAATATGGCCTTTAAAACCTTTTTAGCAAAAACAACAGCAAAGATAATATCTAATGTTTATTGAATGTGTCACACCCTTCACAAATGTTATCTGATTTAAACCTCATAACAACTCTGCAAAGGAGGATGTTATGTATCTCCATTTTATAGATCAGGAAATTAAAGTTCAGAGAAGTGAAAAGGCTTGTCTGAGTTTACCTGACTATGAATAATGGAATCAAGATTTTACTCTAAAATCCATACAGTCTCTGCTCTGTCCATAATCTTCTAGCATTCTATGGAGTGGATGTATCAAATTTTACTTAACTATTATGTGCTACAAAGTACTTAACAATTCCCCATGGTTGGACATTTAAATCAGATTATAGTTATCAACATTATTTTTGTTACTGTGCTTTCAATATTCTATCCCAACCTCCACCTTCTCACTCTGACCGCCCTGCACTCTTTGTCTTTCATTAAAATAATTTGTACTTTCTTGGCCCTATAACCTTCCTTACACTTGCTCCCTGTGCTGGAGAGTTTAAAACTTAACATACATAGCATGATGATTAATTTTATGTGTCAACTTAGTAGGCTTTGGTGCCCAATTGTTTGGCCAAAGAATAGTCTAGATGCTGTTATGAAGCAGTTACATGTGATTAAATCAGATGACTTTAAGGAAAGCAGATTGCCCTCCATAATGTGTGTGTACCTCATCCAATAGTTGAAGGTCTTAAGAGAAAAAAATAGAGTTTTTCCCTAGGGTGTACTCTACCTCCAGACTATAAATAGAGATCTTGCCAGAACACCTCCACATTTTTTCCTTATTTTCATCTAAACTTTGGATTTTGAGACATAAGACTTCAGAAATCTTCAAAACCTGCCTGACCTACAGATTTTGGACTTGCCAACCCTACCACCAAGTGAGAGAATTCCTTAAAATCAACCAGTCTCTCTCTCTCTAGTGATTCTCTCTCTGTTGTTGTTGTTGTTATTTGCTGTCGAGTCGGGTCCCTCCTTGGGTTTCCTAGGCAATATCACTATGGAAGTAGATTGCCCAACCTTCTTTCTGAGGAATGGCTGGTGGGTTTGAACCGCCAGACTTCTGGTTAGCAGTCAAGTGCCTTAGGCACTATGCTAGCAGAGCTCCTACTCTCTCTCTAGTCTGAGTTCAGTGACATTGCATATATATATATAAATATATACACACACACACTATATATAAATATATATGTATATGTGTCTGTATATATATGTATCCAATATATCATATATATAGATATAGATATATAGCTCTGGACTGGTTTTGTCCATTTTGAATCAGACAACCATATGATCTACTATGCCAGGAATGACAGTTTGAAAAGGAATGGCATGGCATTCATCATCACAAA
>NW_006921627.1:9067060-9076380 GCF_000298275.1 Orycteropus afer afer
CAATCCTACTTCCGTAGTGATACTGCCTCGGAAACCCAAAGAGGGGTCGCTATGAGTCGGGGCTGACTCGACGGCACATAACAACAACAACAACATGTAAAATTGAAAGCTCTATTGCCTTAGCGCCTAAGGCATTTGACTGCTAACCAGAAACCCACCAGCTACTCCTCAGAAGGAAGACTGAGCAATCTACTTCTGTAGAGATAGCGCCTCAGAAGCCCAAGGAGGGGTCACTATGAGTTGGACTCAATGGCAGTGAGTTTGGTTGACATTGACTCTAATTGTAAATCTGTTGTCTCCCTCATAGATTTCTGAGCTTCCTTGGGGCAGAGATGTAAGCTTATTCATATATAAGCATTCACTTGTTAAAATGAAGATGCCCAGGCCCCATAAATGTCTGCAGGATTAGGGTCTTTAGGCTTAGATCCTGGGCACCTGCGTTTTTACCAATCTACTCAGGTAAGTTTTATGATCTTTAATATTTGAGAACCACTGCCCCTTGTTCTCTTAATAGTGGCTGGGTGCATAAGAGGCACCATACACTAAGTTTCCAAGGCTGTAATCCAAGAAAAACACCCACATATCTCATTTCCTAAGGAGTCTCATCAGCCCTTTGTGGAGAAGACTAGGTATAGGCAAAGACTATAGAGAAAGAAATACTTGTTGGTCTGTCTAGCTGAAAGAATTTCTGATCTATTCTGAAAAGCAAGTGATACAGATTATGATGGAAATTTTTATTAAATTATTTTACTTACTTTAATATACAATCCATAAAATATGATACAAAATTTAAAATATATTTTTTAAATGGTGCAATGAAATGTTGATCTCTTTCCCATCTCTAACCCTTAGTTCCTCAGCCCTCACTATCCCTAGAGGTGGCTACTATTCTTTTGCATGTTTTTTATAGAGACTTTGCAATTTCAAAAAGTGATCTACTTCAAAAGTTAGCTCATGTAGGGTAGGAAACATGTTTTGTTTTTTTTTTAATAAAAGCTCTTTATTTTAAAATAATTGCAGATTCACAAAAATTTGTACAAATAGTAATTGTACAGAATAGTTCTGTGTACCCTTCATGCAGTTTTCCCCAATGGTTGTATTTTATATAACTGTAGTATAATAGCAAGGCCAAGAAATTGACTTTGGTGCCACGACTGTATAGTTCTATGCCATTTTATCACATGTTTAAGCTTTCCACTTGAACTTTATTGATGAGGACAGGGTAGTACTACAGGTTTTTCAGTGGCGTTTTGCTTGAGTAGGGCAGTAACTGTCTAAATGTTTTCTCTTTTGGTAAGCTGTCCCTTTTCAGTTCTTTTGGCTGAAGATAACAGGTTTTTCTCAGGGTGTTTACTGTCTGTGCCCTTTGATGTTTCCAAATTCCGACTTTTCTAGCACCTAGTCCATTATAGGCAAAAAGAAAGCTTAGGGAACTCATTGCTTCACTGTTCCTTCAGTTTCTGTATCTTAGCCCGTCTTCCTTCTTCTTTGCACTTTACAGTCTTATATATATATAAATATATAAAGTCTAGAGTTTTTATCGGCTCTTAATAACAACAATACTCCATTTTGTTCTAGAACCAGAAGGAATCATGTGTATTTTATTTGCTTAGACTCTAACATACAGTTGGAAGCCTGGGAAATATTTTCTATAGATGAATGACAAAAGAATTTTGCATTTTGTTATTTTCCATTCTACCTGCTTTTCCAAAGTCTTTTCTTTATTTTAATCCCCATGTCTGCCTTAGCACTTCTCTGCATACACTGTGTTTGGGGACCTAGAAGCAATCCAAGGCATTGGGACACATGGAGAGATATGATTATGAAAAGACCTAACACTAGGCTGAGAACCTTTAACTTTCATCTTTGAGGAAGAATTGTCAGTGTTTAATCTCCAGTGTTGAGAATGCACTTGTCCAAACCATATAGGAAGTGTGAAGTGTGGAGGCAGAGGAGTTTCTGTGAGCTGAGGGATGGTAGGGCCCCACTGTGAAAAGTTGTGTAGAAGATGAGGAGAGGACAGAGACCAATGCAGCAAGGTCATCTCCTGAGGCTCGCTACCCCGGGCTGCCTCCAGCTGCTCATCTCTACTTACTTCCAGACAGGGACCCCTCAGAAACCAGCAGGAAGTCTTGGTTTAAGTTTGTTGAACACTCACACTTAAAATGGTCAAGGCCCTATAGAGATGGAAAAAAAAACATCTAAGACACTGCCCCTGCTCTCAAAAGGCATACACACAGTATAGAAACTTCCAACCTTATGGATTCCTTTTGCATCCTGTTTATCCCCTTCTTTACCCATCAACCATATGTCACCTGCTCTGTTGGATGGAAAAAAAAAACAAAATCAGAACAGAAAGAGAAAACCTCTCAAGCAGATAGTTAAGCCTTGTCTAAGAGGGAGCATTCACCTGATTTCTGAGGCATTGCAAGGTGTTTCCAGGTGACCTACTTAATCACTGGGTGGCTACCATAGCACAGTCCACACACCTGACGCTGTTCAGGGAGAAGCTGGCAACTTGTGACAGCTTTCCCAGCCAGAGAACATCTGCTTCAGCAGGCAGGGTGTCATCCAGCCAGAGACAAAGAACACTAGATTCCGAGTCTCAGCCTGCCTGGGCAGTGATCTGCTCAACCCTGCAGGGACCTGGGAGAGCCTCAGGCAGAAGATGATGCTTCGGAGAAACTTCCCCAAAGCCCTCTGCATTGGGCTGACTCTAGTCATTGCTGTCAATATCCTTCTGGGGTTTTATACCAAAGGAACCTTACAAAGCTTGATTGTGGGTATGGTCCACAGGGATCTTCCTTTGCCTTTGGCTGAATGGGATGGGGCAGTGATAAAGAGACTCTCTCACTTGGAGGTGGAACTTCAACATCTGAGTAAGTTGATAACACCAACTTGTAGGGGATGGGTGTGTGTGTGGGACACACATAAGAAGTAGAAACAGGGTCCCAGAGGGAAGAGAAAATAGACGAGGGTTTATATTCTCATCTTAATTTAAGCATTTGGCATTAAATTCTGTGCCTCCAAATGAGAGGTAAGTATGGAGATTAGTTAAGTAGAGAGGGAGATCAGAACAAGCATTTTGGGGAAGGAGAGCTGGGTGTGCCTATGGAGTAGTGTGTGTGCATGAACATATGTGATCACATCCACAGAAGTGCAGGCAGAGAAACTGAGGCTCACATTAAGAATCCCTGAGAGGTGCAGAAATACCTATTATAGCCCTTTCCTTAGGACATATGTGGCAAGGGCTGGTACATAGAGGTTGGCAGTCTCAGGAGCAAAGATCTCACTTCCATTTTGCTGTGAGTTGCTATCATGAATTCATGGGAGCTCTGGTGGCATAGTGCCTAAGGCATTTAAATGCCAACCAGAAGGCTGGCAGTTCAAACCCACCAGCCACTCCTTGGAAGGAAGATTGGGCAATCTACTTCCTTAGAGATAGTGCCTCAGAAACCCATGGAGGGGTTGCTATGAGTCGGATCTACTTGATGGCAGTGAGTTTGTTTTTTTGTTTTTTGTTAGAGGACCTTAGATCACATCCTGATATGGCCATCACGGTTGCAAGACTATAAGCAAGTGCTTACCTTTCTCAGCTTCCTCATAGGGCTGTGATGGTACAGTGCAGTAATTAATATATGCAGAAAGGGATCTATAAACTAATATGTGGCAAATGGTAACCTCCTCATTTAAAGTTCTGAGTAAGATTCAATGAATTCTGGCTCACCATGAAACTCACTCTCTTGACTCGTATGTGTTTCTGCATCTGACTTCAGTGAAAGGAAGTGACTATTTTCCCCTTGCTCCTCAAATGACAGGGATCAAATGCTTGGACTTCTGAAGTGAGGTATTGAGTGTGTGAGCCTGTGTGTAACTGCACATGTGTGTGTGTGAATGTGTCTGCACATATGCTGGACTGGAGTTGAGAAAAGTGTCTTTTAAAGTGGTAACCTAACATGATCAGGTTTTAGGGTAAGGTAAAGTGACAGATGGAAGGAAAGACAGGAAGAGAAAGAGGAAGAAAGGAAATCAGAGAAAGGGAGACAAGACAAAAGAAGAGGAAAGAGGTAGAGACAGAAAAAAAGGAGGAAAGAAGTCAGAGTCCAGGGAGAAGGAGTTTATATGGGGATAAGAGCAGAAAGGGAAGAGTGAAGTGGGGGAGGGGAGAAAAGAAGAGAGAAAGAGGCATAAAGCACCTAACACTTGTATCAGTCAGAGTTCTACCAGAGACAAAGAACAAGTAAGATATATATCAAAACTCATGGTCACTGAGTTTATTCTGACTCACAGTGACCTTATAGGACAGAGTAGAACTACCCCATAGGGCTTCCACAGCTATAATCTTTACAGAAGTAGACTGCCATAGCTTTCTCCTGTGGGTGGCTGGTGAGTTTGAAATCCTGGACTTTCAGTTAGCAGCCAAGAGCTTAACCATATTGACATTAGGGCTTTTTAAGATACATAGATCTCTCTCTTTACATATATCTACATATATAATATGTATATACAAGGTTTTACATATTATATCTATATCTATATATATATTATGCAGCTGTGGGCTCTAGTTGAGCAAATCCAAAAGCTGTAGGGCAGGCAGGACCTGACACTGCAGTCTGCAGGGAGAACTTATTCTTCCTCAGGACCTTCAGCTTTGGGCTTAAGGTCATTTGATTGATTGAATTAAGTGTGCCCACATAATTGAGGATAATCCCCTTTACTTAAAGTCATATGACTGTGTGTGTTAATCATATCTACAAAATACCTTCACAGCAACATCTAGATTAGTGTGTTTGATTCAATAACTTGGTACTGTAGACTAGCCAAAGGAACTCTGGTGGCGCTGTGGTTAAAGCATTGGGCTGCTAACCAAAATGTTGGTGGTTTAAACCCACCAGCTGCTCTGTGGGAAAGAGATGAGGCAGGCAGACTATTTTTGTGAAGATTTACAGCAGTTCTACTCTGTCCTATAGGGTGTCTATGAGTTGCAATTGACTCGATGACAATGGGTTATAGCCTAGAGAAATTGACACATAAAACAGCACTCTCTACATCCCTTCTCATAAGACTTGTATTTTATTGTAGCACAATTTTTGGGAAGATGAATTTCATAAGAGGCAGTTCCATGAGAGTATTATCCACCATTCTATTGCCCCATGTCTGGCACATAGAAGTTAAACAGATGAATAAATAGATGAATGAGTAAGTGTTTGAAGAACAGAATAAAGGACAGGCAGACAGGGAAGCAGGAAGGAGTGATACAGGGCAAGAGAGTGAGTGACAGAGAGAAGACTGTCAGTTCCCAAAACTCTCCTTTTGAGGACACCAGCTAGGTTGGACATTGACTATGCAAATATGTTCAGAGCCACTTCACTGAGAAGGAAGCCTTTGGGGGGATGTATCTAGCTGGGGATCCCAGCACCACTGTCACTTTTTTTTTTTTTGAATTGTGATTTGGGTGAAGGTTTATGGAGCAAATTCATTTTCCATTCAAAAGTTCATACACATTTTGTTTCATAAAATTAATTCACCCGTTATGTAACAACTCTCTTCCCACTTCCTCCCTGTGGTGACCTTTTCCCTGTGTCCTTTCCTATGTATTCCTGCCCTCTGAGCTACCTTCCTATGCAAATGCTGCCCTTCTGATCTCCTAGGGTTGATTGTTCTACGATTGTACATAGCAGGTATAATTGTTCCCCTTGTGGGTCTGTCTATTGTTTGGCTGGAAACCATGACAGTAAGTTCAATTCAGGCCTGAAGGGTACCTAGGGGCCATAGTTTGGGGGGTTTTGCC
This sequence comes from Orycteropus afer afer, assembly GCF_000298275.1. Classification (NCBI taxonomy): domain Eukaryota; kingdom Metazoa; phylum Chordata; class Mammalia; order Tubulidentata; family Orycteropodidae; genus Orycteropus; species Orycteropus afer. The sequence goes on from NW_006921627.1 coordinate 9,072,852, forward strand.
AGGCTCTATTAGACCAGTAAGCTTGGTCTTTTTATTTTATGATTTTGAGTTTTGTTCCACATTTTTTTCCCACTCTACCCAGGATCTTCTATTTTGATCCCTTTCTGAGTTGTTGTCTACTGTCACTTCTTAGCAGAGCACCCAGACCACACCAAGACTCTGACAGGGAGAGTTACCTTTGAGAGTTACCAGGGGCTCGTCAAACTGGCTCAGCCTCCTCAGGCCTTAAAATGGTAGCAGTTCTGTCTAAATCACCCCTCCCTCAATTCTTTCATTCAGTTGGGACCAAACGTGCCTTGACGCCCCTTCTAATTCACTTCTCTTTCCTTCTTTCCAAAGGTCAGTTCCTCCTTTTCATGTTATTCTCAACTTAATCACTCTGAAATAATTTGGTGCCAGGGACTCACTGTCACGCAAAACAAACCTCAGAATGTTTTTTGGACCCTGAATCCAGAGTGCAAATGCTTTTCTTTCCTGCAGGATTCCTGGAACTGAAAGCCTGTTCAGTTACCCCTTGTCAGCCATCCTGGCTGCTCATTGCCTTCAGGGATCTGGGAAGATTGAAACAAACAAACAAAAAATCCTAAGTCAATAAGTATACTTAAGCAAACCATGTAGATTATCAAAAGCAAATACTTACATTCTTGTTACGGACTATCTAGATTATCCCTGTTTACTGTGACTATTCTTTTTATCTTAAGCACTTGCATAGTTAACTCCCCTTCATCATTTCCTTGTCCTTGGACCAGTCTAGTACCACCCTCCAAACATGTCCTTTTCTCAGTTGCAGGAGTGACAACTGCCCTGCTTCTCCTTTGGGGAGATGTATATGTGTGCAGAATAAAGTTAGCTCTGGTGCCTAAGACACTTGACTGCTAACCAGAAGGCTGGTGGTTCAAACCCACCAGCCACTCCTCAGAAGGAAGGTTGGGCAATCTACTTCCGTAGAGATACTGCCTCGGAAACCCAAGGAGAGGTTACTATGAGTCGGGTCCAACTTGACGGCACATAACAACAACAACATATAAATGCAAAGGCAGCGAGTTTGGCTTTTTTTTTTTTTTCTTTTTTTTTATATGGATCCAAAGAAGTTCCTGGGTGGCACAAACAAATTGAGTGCTCCACTACTAGCTGAAAGGTTTGCATTTTGAACCCACCAACTGGTACTTTAGAAGACAGACCTCGTGATCTGCTTCTGAAAAGTCACAGTCTTGAAAATCCTATAGAGTTTTACTCTGTGCCTATGGGGTCACCATGAGTTGAAATCAACTTGACGGCAACTAATAACAGCAACCACATATGAAATTCAGCCCACATTCTGCTCACCAAGTTGTGTGTGTGGCATGGGGCTGCATCCACCCAGAGGAAATTCCCATAACTGCTCTCCCTTGCCAAGCTAGTACCCCTAGCTGCAATCATCCAGAAAAAAAGTGGTGCTTTCTTCTAACTTGCTGGAAGGTGCTGGATGGTTAGAGGTATGCTCTCAGTCTGATTGGAATTTAGTGTTTACTTGGGCGTGAATTAGTGAGAAGTTAGTGGGTCCATATGGCAGAGCACCCTGATTATCAGTGAACTGATTAAGAAGTGATATAATCAAAGTTGTACTTCCAAAACCAAAACCAAACTCACTGCCTGTCAAGTCCGTCCTGACTCATAGCAGCAACCCCTCCTTGGGTTTCTGAGGCGGTATCACTACGGAAGTAGATTGCCCAACCTTCCTTCTGAGGAGTGGCTGGTGGGTTTGAACCACCAGCCTTCTGGTTAGCAGTCAAATGCCTTAGGCACTATGTCACCAGAGCGCCTAAGTTTGCACTTGGGAAAGAATAATTTGGTTCTAGGCTCAGTCTAAGTGAAGAAAGTAGAGAGCCAGGAGGCTATTATAATTGCCTCCACTCTGTTATGAAAGCTTAGCTACCCCTTCTTTTGTTGACATGTCTCTTATTGACGTCCCTGACAAGTTTTCTTACTCATTACAGACTTAATGACACCTAGTTCATTTCCTCATCCCTGTCACAAAACTTACCGTTATCCTGGGCCACTTCAGTGGCCTGTAGATGACCCATGAAAAACCCTGGTTCTCCCATCTGCAGAGTCCTTTATTCCCACCTTAAAAACTAATAATCCTAGTTGCTGCTGAGTCAATTCTGACTCATGATGACCCCATGTGTGTCTGAGCAGAACTGTGCTTCATTGGGATTTCAATGGCTTATTTTTCAGAATACATCACCAGGCCTTTCTTCCTAGGCACCGCTGAGTGGACTCAGACCTCCAACCTTTTGGTCAGCAGCCAAGTGTGTTAACAGTCTGTACCACCCAGGGACTTCTAGCTCAGAACAGGTGCTCCATAAACCTTTGGTAAATGAATAATCCACATGGGAGTTAATAAGGAGTTGAACTAGAATGGAATAGAAAGGAAAGAATGAATTCTACCCCCAAAAAGGTAGATGCTGCTCAAATAGGCTGAATAAAGGCAGGGAGGAGAGAGTCAAAAAAGATAATAATAGTCAAAGGAGATCCAAGGGTTTTGAGTTTTAATAGCTGGGAGAACATTGTTGGGACCATTTGCAGAGATAATGAAGTGACCTTGGGAGGTTTGGGGAGTGGCGAGGTGATGAGTTAAGTTGTTAAGGGATTTGGGGAACTTGAAAAACAGCACAATGGGAAATGTCCCTAATAGCTCGATAATAATGAATGGTTATGATGATGATCATAATAATCATTATAATAATCTACACTGATTGAACAACTAGTAAGTGTCAGGCATAGTTCTAAATGCTTTACATATATAACTCACTTAATTCTCTCAACAAACCTGTGAGATAAGTATTATAGTTGTCCCCATTTTGTAGATGGGAAAACTGAGAGGTTCAGACACATTCCTAAGGTCATGCAACTGGGGCAGAGATGAGATGCAAATGCAGACAGTTTGAGAACTACAGGTTGTGGAGTGGATAGTTGCTTAGAGGTGAAAGGGAAGACTTGGGGGATAGATGAGTTTATCAAGGAGAGGAGATGATTGAGGACAGGCCTGGGTGCCTGTGTTTGGAGGGACAGGGCAGAGGAGCTTGTTGGAATTTGTCTTTAATTTTGTGATACAGAAAGTATTCATTGAGAGAGAAATGATGGTGGCAGAGTCAGGGTAAGCTGAAGTAAGTCTGCCTGGGGCGAAGTGGCAGTGGCAGCCAGACACAGGCCAGATGACACTAATCTTCTTCCTTCTTCTGTTGGTGTTATTCTCGGCTGAATGGTCACTTGACCTAGCTCCAAGATGGAGCTGGATCATGGGTTCGGTATCTAATGACAAGGCTTTTGATGAAAGGTTTTGATGATGCTGAAGGAGAAGCTATATTTAACCCCAGAACCAACCTTTGTTTAGCTAGATTCCTCTGTGAAAGGCATGTAGGAACTGAGACTAATACATTCTCCTGGTTCCCTTAGGTTAGGTGATGGTGAGTCCTGATTTGCCTGGGTTAGTCTCAGTTTATACCTGTTGTCCTGGCATAATTCTTTCTTTCATTTTTTTTTTTTT
>NW_006921627.1:9077060-9077960 GCF_000298275.1 Orycteropus afer afer
GTGTACCAGTCGCTAGAACTAATTGTTTCCATGAATTTTGGTTTTCTTCATTCTTCTTTGCTCTGGATGAGGAGAGACCCATCTTTGCATCTAGATGGCTGCTTGCAAGCTTTTAAGATCCCAATTGCTACTCACCAAAGTAGGAGGTGGAACATGTTTTATATAGTATGTTATGCAAATTGATCTTGATAGCCCCTACGACTATGGTCCCGAGCCCACAGGTTAAACTACTTGGTCCCTCTGGGTAGCTGGATGTGACCAAGAAGCGACTACAACCTTGTCCCTTGTCAGCTCTACTATACACCTGGGAATTCAGATCATACAAAGAAATTTATAGGACCACCATCTGCCAACCCTATACATGGACTTGGGTATACTCCGTGCTTCATAGACATACCTACTAGTTCAGCCTGTCCACCCATTTATCCACCTGTAAACCCATGATTGCCTTCACTGACAACATAGTATTGTATGTGCAAAAGGGTTCACCTTTGCTGTCTGTACCTCCCACATACCTCTCTATGTCTTTCTCTTCCTCAATGCCACCATGTTGATCACTCACATTTGGTACATTTCCCTTCTCTTCACCCAAATCAATACTTATCTCTACCTATCTAATAATGTTCCCTACCCTCCTCCCACCCCTGGTAACCAACAAAGAAAATGTCCTTCCATAGATAAAACTTTCCTTGACTTTTACAATAACGGACTAATTCAATATGTGTCCTTTTGTGATTGACTTATTTCACTCAGCATAATGTCCTCCAAATTCATCCATGTTATGTGGTGTTTTGCAGATTCTTGGTCATTCTTTAGGGTTGCATACTATTCCATTATGTGTATGTACCATAGTTTGGTTATCCATTCCTCAGTTGATGGACACCTAGGTTGTTTCCATCT
>NW_006921627.1:9094248-9114732 GCF_000298275.1 Orycteropus afer afer
TGTGTTTTCTTTGGTCTGTCTCTCAATCCTTTGAAGATCCCTAAAGATAATTCCTTTGAATTCCTTATCAGAGAATTCCAATGCTGGTTGTTCTTCAGGGATGTGTTCTGGGTCTATATCTGGCTCCCTTGTTTCTATCACTTTATCTTGCTTCTTTGTGTGGACTGTGATGGTCTGTTGTCTCTGAGACATTGTGGCATTTTTGTATTTAGATCTCTGTTAACTGTTTGTGAAGAGAAGTCAAGGGTGATTCAGGTCCTTCTTGGCGGTTTTTCATCATTGGCCTGTTGGTGGAGAAGGAAATGGTGGCTCTCGCTCAGTAAGTGAAGTCTCAGGAGGTGTGGGTGTAATTGTGTCATATGTGGATTGTTGCTGTCTTCCACTCCATTAGACAAAAAGAACAATTGAATAACCATTAAAAAAGTAAAAGCACATGGACAAAAAATGCACCATGTAATCACACAGGAACAGTAACCAAAAAAAGAAAAAGGGGGGTGGGGTGGGCAGGAAGAATACCTGCAATATCTGGGGATAGGGCAATAAGAGAAAAAAGGTACAGAAGGAGAATAATGAAGGAAAAAAATGGAAAAATAAAAACAAAGAACAAACAGGGTTAACCACGAGAAAGAAAAAAAAAAAATTGCAACCAAGAACAGGGAAAAGAAAAAAAGCTGAAAACTAGAACCTGGGAGGGGAAGAATAAATAATAATAGTAAAAAGGACAAAAGTAATAATAATAGTAGTAGTTTGAAAACAGACAAAAACAAGCAAACTAAAAAACAGATAAAAGAAAGAAAGAAAGAAAAAAGTCGGGGGAGGGCTGTGCAGGGTACCCAGACTCCGTCAGAGCACACAGACTGGGATAGAGTTCCTGCAGGCCTAGAAGGTGGATAGACGTGGGGGATGGCTGAACCTCCATTCACGAAAAGGGTGTAGGGTATAAGAGTAACAAGGGAAATGTCACACCTTTCCAGTCGTCTATGTCTGGAAGGTCCTTGGGGTTACTGGCAAGGGGAGCCTGTTCTTAAGCCCCTGGAATCTGGGAGAACACTGTAGCTTTAAATATCTAAAATGGTCAAGCTGCTTGTAAACATTCAAAATGGCTGCACCCTCTGGACAGACAGAAGTCCAGAGCTCAGTCTGCTGTCCTCTTTGCTGCCTCTTGTTTTATTCCTCACTGCCATAATTCTTAATAAACTCCATTCACTCTGACATGTGTTGCAATATGATTGATAAATTACATGTTCAGCCCTAACTTAGGGACACATGGTCTCTGAGTGGATTGGCAGTTGGCAGCACTTCTACTAAAAGGTTAATTTTTCTCTCATTTTTGTGGAGCCTAGAATTGAGTTTAAGAAACTCCAATGTGCTTATGTTGAGATTCTCCAACAGATATTTTACAGGGCTATTGTGAAAGGATGTAAAAAATAGATGGGAAAGTGCTCTGAAATTTATAGGCTAATTTCCAAATTCAAAGCATCATTTTACTCTTGATATTGCGGATCCTGGAAGACTTCCTCTGCAGAAAAGTGTCTTTTGCGTGGATCTGTCATTGTTCATCATTTTGAGTTAGGCAGTCTTTCTAAAATTTACCTGATCATCATGTTCAACTGGAGCAATGGTTAAAAAACTATAGAACCCCCAAGCTTCACCTCATACCAACTGAATCAGAATCTCCAGGGGTTGCTCAAGATTCTGTGTTTTCAACAAGTTCTTAAAGATATTCTTATGATCAAGAGGAGTCCATAAGTGATGCACATGGTTAACATGCTCAACTGCTAACCAAAATGCTGGAGATTTGACTCCACCTCATGTGTTTTCAGGGTAGAATTGTGCTCCACAGGGTTTTCAAGGACTTATTTTTCAGAAGTAGATTGCCAGGCCTTTCTTCCAAAGTGTCTGTGAGTAGATTCAAACTGCTAATCTTTAGGTTAGTAGCTGAGGGCTTAGTCATTTGCACTACCCAGGGACTCCTGTTCTGGGACAAAAACTTGTAAATCTTAGGATTTTAAGAGATTCATATTTCAAGGAAATTAGAATGAGTAGCTATGCTCAACCAAATAGCTGAGGATTTACTGAAATATTTTTCCCCTCCTTCATTTTCAGAAGAAACTATGAAATGGTCTATGAAGCGACAAGAAAATGTTAACAACACATTAAAGCAGGCAATGGAAGCCATGGCGAGTGAGACACAGCACAAATTCCACAAGAAACTCTTTCCAGACTCACAGCTTTTCAAGGAGTGGGGTGAGGGTCTTTCTGAGGCCCAGCAGAAAAAGGCCCAGGACCTCTTCCAGAAGTTTGGTTACAATGTTTACCTCAGTAACCAGTTGCCCCTCAATCGCACCATCCTAGACACACGAGATTCCAGGTGGGTTGGGCCAGAGTTGAGTGTCTCAGCTCACCAGGATCTCAGTTTGATTTGGGATGAATTCCATGTGTAATCAATGTCAAAGGTTAGGAAGAAGTTTTGGGGAGGAGGAGGTTAATGGGAAAGGAGTTATGGCATAGAAAGTTCTGGCAATCTGACTGAGCAGAATTCTTATTTTAAATTTTTATTGTGATTTAGGTGAAAGTTTACAGAGAAAAGTAATTTTCCATACAACATTTCATACACATTTTATTTCATGACATTGACAATTCCCCACAATGTAACAACAGCTTTCTTCCTACTTCCTCTTTGTAGTTACCTCTTCTCTGTGTCCTTCCCTCCCATGCACTCCCTTCCCCCAAACTACTTCCCTTTTCAAACACTGCCCTTCTGTTCTTCCATGATTGATCACTCCAAGGAGTACATCTACTTGATGTAAATGTTCACCCCATATGCATGTCTATTGTTTGACTGGAAGTCATAGGAGTGAGTTCAGTTCCAGACCTGAAAGGTAACTAGGGGCCATAGTCTCAGGGATCTCACCTGGCTCTATCAGACCAGCATACCTGGTCTTTTTTATATGATTTTGAGTTTTGTGCCACATTGTTCTCCCACTCTATCCAGGATCTCCTGCACAGATTCCCCCTCTGAGTGGTTGATGATGGTAGCCCTTCTGGTCTCATGATCATATAGGCTGAGGACTGCAAGATCTACCAGTCCCTTGGACTAATTGTTTCCATGCATCTTTGGTTTTCTTCATTCTTCTTAGCTCTGGATGAGAAGAAACCCATCGTTGCATCTAGATGGGTTCTATGAGCAGAATTCTTGCTTTAATCCAGTTTATAATGCCACCTCCAAGAAGATAACTGGCTGATCCAAATATTTTGCAGGTGAAGAAACTGAGGCCATGAAAGAGATAGGACTTGTGCAAGTCACTCCAAAGTTAACAGCTCTAGCTCCCGTCCTACTCTTTTTCTTAAATTCTCTGCTTGTCTTTCTCTTTGAAATTGAATCCAATTTAATGAACTCTTTCTCTCCCCTTCTATTTTCTCCTTCCACTGTTTTCTCTCTTTCTGCCTTCCCTTTCTCCTTCATAATTTTTTTTAACAACAGTGTTGTTAAGATATAAATTCACAAGCCACACAATTCACCTATTTAAAGTATACAATCCAATGTTTTTTAGTATATTCATAGGCATGTGAAACCATCACCACAATCAATTTTGTTGTTGTTACGTGTCATTGAGTCAGACCCGACTGATAGCGACCCCTCCTTGGGTTTCCGAGGCAGTATCACTATGGAAGTAGATTGCCCAACCTTCCTTCCGAGGAGTGGCTGGTGGGTTTGAATTGCCAACCTTCTGGTTAGCAGTCAAGTGCCTTAGGCACTACGCTACCAGAGAATATTTTTATCACATCAGAGAGAAACTCAATACATTTTAGCAGTCACTCCCTTTTTCCTCAAGACTCCTTCAGCTCAGGCGATCACTAATCTACTTTCCGTCTCTGTATTTGCCTGTTCAGGACCTTCATATAAATGGGATCATATAATATGTGGTCTTTTGAGACTGACTTCTTTGACTTAGCATAATGTTTTCAAGAGTCATCCATGTTATAACATTTATCATTACTTCATTCCTTTTTTTGATCAAATAATATTCCATTGTATGAATATCCTACATATCCTTTAGACGATATGGTAAACTTTTCGATGGTTTCCCCTTTAAGGCCATTATGAATAATGCTGCTATGAACGCTGGTGTACAAGATTTTTGTGTGGACATGTGTTTTTACTTCCATTGGGTGAAACCTAGTTGTAGAATTACTGGGTCATATAATAACTCTATCTTTAACCTTCTAAAGAACTGTACACTGTTTTCCTATAAACTGTAAACTGTTTTTTTTTTTTTTTTTTTCATTTCCCTGATGGCTAATGATGTTGAGCATCTTTTCATGTGCTTATTGGTCATTTGTATAACTTTTCTGGAGAAATGTCAATTCATATACTTTTCTCCATTTTTGAGTTTGTCCTTTCATTGCTGAGTTACAAGAGTTCTTTATACATTTTAGATATAAATCTCTAATCAGATATATGATTTGCAAATATTTTCTCCCATTCAGTGAGTAGTCTTCTTATTTCCTCTATGGTATCTTTTGAAGCACAAATGTTTTTAATTTTGATGATGTTTAGTTTATTGTTTCTTTGGTTGTTGCACTTTTGATGTCGTATGTAATGAGAGGTTATAAAGATATATGCTTATGTTTTCATCTAAGAGCTTTATAGTTCCATCTTTCACTTAGGTCTAATCCATTTTGAATTAATTTTGATATGTAATGTGACACAGGGGTCTAACTTCATTCTTTTCAATGTGGATATTCTGTTGTCTCAGCACCATTTGTTGAAGAGATTGTTCTTTCCATATTGAATTGTCTTAGAACTCAGAAGGAAGGTTGGGCAGTCTACTTCTGTAGTGATACCGCCTCAGAAACCCAAGGAGGTGTTGGCATGAGTCGGGCCAGACTCGATGGCACATAACAACAACAACAAGAACTTTTGTTGAAAATCAGTTGATCACAGATGTATTGGCTTATTTTTGGACTCTTAATTTTATCCCATTAATCTATATATGTCTCTCCCTATGCCAGTAATACATTGTCTTTGTTGTTGTTGCTGTTAAATTATGTTTGGTTGCATCATTGATATTTGCAACAAGTGACAGAATACCGTGTGAGAGTGAACCATGAGTCCTGTAGCAGGTATAGTGTTTTTCAAGAGTGAGGGCAATGTACTTGGGGTCTCATATTACCTCAGAGAGGGGCGTAGGTAAACCCACTGTCATTGAGTGAATTCTGACTTATAGTGACCCTGTAAGTAGAATTGCCCAGAGGGTTTCCAAGGCTGTAAATCTTTTCAGAAGCTTACTGTCTCATCTTTCTCCAGCAGAGTAACTGGTGGGTTTGAACTGCCAAGCTTTTTTTTTTTTTTTTTTAATTTTTTATTGTGCTTTAGGTGCAAGTTTATAGAGCACAGTTTGTTTTACATTCAACGTTACGTGTACATTTAGTTTCACTCCTCATTTTCCATCTCCAATCTTAACCCAGTCTTCTCCCCTCCCTGCCCAGTAAACCTGTCCCATCCCCCAGGGCTCCTCATAGTTATGTACTCCTGTGTGTTCTGCATTTCCAAGGTGCAAATGTTTCCCCTCTGGTGCCCCATGATTGATTGCTCCAAAGACTGCATTTCCATAGAATATGTGGGTGAATCACCCTGGGTTGAGTGGTCTGCATGTACATCTTGTTTACTATTGGGCTGAGAGCCAGCCCCTGAGAGTGAGTTTTATTCCAGGCCCAGAATGTATCCCAGGGCCATAGTATTGGGGGTCTCACCAGACTCCATCTGATCAATAATTCTGTTCATTATTGAGTTTTTGGATTTTGTTCCACCTTTTTCCTCCCACTCTCTCCAAGATCTCCAGATTTGATCTTTCCCCAGTGGTTGGCATTGGTAGCTGGGCACCATCTAGTTCTTCTGGTCTCAAGGGCCATCATGTCCCAGGGCTGATTTTTTCCAATTGCCCCCCCTCCCTTTTTTTAGCACTCTTCTTAGCTTCCAACGATAGGTGACCATTAGCTGCATCTTAGATGGCCTCTTGAAAGCTTTTACGATCCCAGTCACTACTCACCAATGTACATTGTGGAACAAGACTTTTATGTATTTTGTTGTGCCAGTTGACTCTGGTGTCTCCCAGTACTATGGTCCTGAGTAGGTAGATCCATTGGATCTCTCTCCCACAGTGTCTGGGTATCTGTGTCTGTGAGGGATTACTCTATGTCTGTCTTCTGTTGTTTCTGTAAGGATTGAAGGTATTTTGTAGTAATACATTGTCTTGATTACCCCAGCTTTCTAAAAAGTTTTTAAATCAAGAAGTATGAATCCTCCAATTCTTTTCTTATTTTTCAAGATTATTTTGACTATTCTGGAAGCTTGAAGTTCCATATGAATTTTAGGATCAGTTTGTTAATTGTTAATTTCTGCAAAGAAGTCAGCAGGATTTTGATAGCAATTGTGTTGAATCTGTAGGTCAATTTGGGGAGTATTGCCATTTGAACAGTATTAAGTCTTCCAATCCATAAATATAGGAAAACTTTCCATTTATTTAGATCTTCTTTAATTTTTTTTTCAATGATGGTTTGAGTTTTCAGTGAATAGGTTTTGCACTTCTTTTTTTAAAATTTATTCCTAAGTATTTTTCTTTTTTATATGATTATAAATGGAATTGTTTTCTTAATTTGATTTTCAAATTGTTTATTGCAAGTTTATAGAAACACAATTGAATTTTGAATATTGATCTTGTATCTTGTACCCTTACTATATTCATTTATTAGTTCTAATAGTTGTTTAGCAGATTTTAAAGGACTTTATATACAGCTAGTCCCTGACTTAGAGTGGGGTTCTGTTTCAACAATTCTGTCATAAATCAGTTTCATTATTTTTACCTTTTATTATTATTTTCATTATTATTGACTTTTATTATCAGTATCTTTATAAATCCTATTTTTATTTGTCTTTGAGCATTGAAAGAATTATGTATAAACTTACATACATACACATGTATATATATATATATCTATATATATATGTGTGTGTGTGTGTATGTGTATATATAAATATATATATATATGTATACATATATATATATATATAAATTTGGGTGAAAATTGGTTCATATACATTTTGTTTTGTGGCGTTGATTGCAATCCCCACAATGTAAGAGCACTCTTCCCACTCCCTCTCTGTGTTTACCATTTCCATTTGTCCTTTCTGCCTTCTAAGCTTTATCCTGGGCAAATGCTGCCCTTTTTATCTCATATGGTTGTTCGAAGGTGTGCTTACCTCCCTGGTGTTATTATTCACCTTACAGGTCTGTCTAATGTTTGGCTGAAAGTTGAGCAATGGGCTGATTTCAGTCCCAGGCCAGAAGGGTAACTAAGGGCCATAGTCTCTGGGTTCCACCAGTGTCTATCAGGCCAGTAAGCCAGATCTTTCTGAATTTTGTTCCACATTTTCTCCCACTCTATATTTTAATATATACTTACATAAAAAATACACAAATCATAAAAATTTACTTCAACAATGAAGAAGAATTGGCCGGCATTGGTATTTTGTCAGTTGTGGCAATAATTCCACTTTTGGAAAGTTCTGGATCATCTACATTATCTTTGGGAATAATATCTAGTCTGCCTCGGAAACCCAAGGAGGGGTCGCTATGGGTTGGGTACGACTCCACGGCACATAACAACAACAACAACAACATCTAGTCAGGGAATTAGGTGTGTCTGTATGTTCCTTTTCTTTTTTTCTTCGTATATTTCATACTAATATCGCATTGCTTCCCAAATAATTTATTGACTTTAGCAAAGTGATCAGTGCTTGGGTCTATGTTTTCAAGCAACTGAAGCCTCTGATTTAGTTCAGAAAAAAACTTCAACTATTTCTTTCACTGTAAAATTTTTTGACAACTTCTCTCCTTCCTCATTCTTTCTTTCTCTTTCTCTTTTTTAGTGTTTATTTTATTTTATTTTATTTTTGTGACTTTGGTGAAAATTTACAGAGCAAATCTGTTTTGTATTTATCAGTTCACACATACTTTGTCTCATGACATTGATTGTAATCCTCACAGTGCAACAGCTCTTTTTGCACTTTCTCCCTATAGTTACCTTTTCCCTGTGTCCTTCTTTCCTATGAATTGCTGCCCTCTGAGCTATCTTCCAGTGCAAATATTGTCCTTCTGATCTCCCCTGGTTGATTGTTTTAAAGAGTGCACCTACCTGGTGTAAATAGTCACTTTGTAGGCCTGTCTATTGTTTGGCAGGAAGCCAGGGAGTGAGTTTCACTCTACGCCTGAAATGTGATTAGGGGCCATAGTCTTGGGGCTTTCACCATTCTCTATTCAGCCATAAGCTCATTATTTCTTTCTTCAGCATTTCTTTGCTCTTTAAAATCCATTAAGCTCTGATTTGTCAATTTCTCTTCTTCAAGATCTATGAGCTTTTCCACATTGGCCATACCAAGTTCTAAATTCGGTGTTCTTGCAATATGGATGATTTCACACCAATCTCTTCCATCATATTATCCTAATCAAATGCTTGCAATGTGTTCACATAATTCAGAAATTTTTCTCCTACATACATTTTCCTGTAACTTCCTCCCTAGAAGATACAATGTTCCAGATACACTGAAGAATATTATGATTCTTGCAGAAATCACGTAATGCTACCTTACCTCCATCTGTTTCAGCTATTGCCTAAGCAAATATAATCCAAAGGTAGTGTGCCTTGAAGGTGATCAATGCAGCTAGATCCTAGGCTGAATCACAGCTGTTGCACTGGGAGGTGAATATAGCACTTTCACATGTTGATTTAGATCATCTGCACGAGGAGGATTGGAGCATTGGTAGTGCAGTAGTTAAAGCATTTGCCTGCAAATCAAAAAGCCAGCAATCTAAACCCACCAGCAGCACCTTGAGAAAGATGTGGCATTCTGCTCTTTAATGATTTACAGCCTTGGAAACCCTATGGGACAGTTCTACTCTGTCCTATGGGGTTGCTATGAGTAGGAATGGACTCAATGGCAGTGGGTATGGTTTTGGTTTTAAGTAAGGAGGATGTCCTGGGACATTATCAAGTAGCAACAGAATCTTGAAAGAAATGTTCTTTTCAAGTCAGCAGGTACACACTTCTGGGAAGAAAAATTTAGAAGGAAAAATTACCATCAAGGCCTTGGAGTTACTTCTATAGTAGACCTGTCAATATTTTTGAATGCTTGGGTTTTCAGAATGGTAAACAATTATTACTTAGTTTAAATTCAGCATTTCCTCCAAGTCTCTTTAAATGCCTTGAAACCACACTTTAACTCTGTCTCTTTGTGAATATAGGTGCCTTCTGGCATTCTTTCCCCAAAAACACCAGTTTTGTTCACATTGAGAATCTGCTGTAGTAGATATTTTTCATCTTGTATTATCTTGTCCAGCTTATCCTTAAAATTTTTGGCAGCTACTACATCAGCACTTTCTGCTTCTCCAATTACACGCACCTTATATACACCAACTCTGCATTTGAAGCAATGAAATCATCCCTTACTGGAATTAAAGTACTCACAATAGTCTTGCTATTCGTTCAGGTTTTCAAAAAGGCTGAATGCTTTGGTTTGAATTGCCAGTAAACTCATAGGAATCCTCTTCTGGATTTGGTCTTCTACCCAGATCATCAACAGCTTCTCCATCTTGTACACTGGCCCTTGCCTTTTCTTTGTTAAAAATATTGACTTTATGACAATAGCTCTTTTAACTGCCTCCAAAATCCTATTCTTATCCCTAATGATTGTCAAAATGGTTGAATGACATAGTCCTTCCTCACATGTTATTTTGCCAACTTTCTTTCCATTGTCATAGGTCTTAAAGATCTTCATCTTTATATCCATGTCTAGAGATTTCTTCACTTTCTTTTTTGGATTTGAACTTTCAGTGGCATGACTTCTTTGCTAGACATATTGTTAGGGATATAAGCAATGCAGGCATTATAGTCAGAGAACCTTGAACAATTTGGCTTCAAATTAACAAATGATGCTTTTTATGGTTCAAAATGCTGAATAAGATCATGCTATAGACCTGCTGTACAATGAAGTTGATGTCAGTGTCATAACAATGTGGTCAGAGTTGTACATGTGGGTGCAGTTCAATTGTTATATGTTGTTAGAGTTGAGCATTGCCCAACTTTCTATCCATTAGGACTGCTGACACCAATACCAACTTCATTGTAGACCAGGCCATTGCCTCCTATATGGCAGTGTTTTAAACAATAAGTGACAAAATTGAGTATTTGTGAGTAAATATCTGGGAATGATAGCATTAGCAAACTATGAACTACAACATTGTATGTAGTCCACACGACTAATAATAAGATGTACCAAAGAAACAAAGAAAAACAGATGGTCCAAAGTGCAGCTTATTATAACTGGAATACATCATAAGCTGGGGACTACCTGCATACAAGATTGTCTTCTGCAAACAGAGATAGTTTTAATTCTTTTTCAAGTTTGATGTTCTTGCCTACCACATTGGCTAGAACCTCTAGTATAATGTTGAATAGAACTGTTGAGAGAGGACAGACATCCTTGCCTTTTTCCTCATCGTAGGAGGAAAGTATTCACTATTTCACCACTAAATACGATTTTAGCAATGAGTTTTCAATAGATGCTTTTTACTAGAAATTCCCTTCTAATCCATATTTCTTGAGTGATGAAAGGATGTTAAATTTTGTCAAGTGATTTGCCTACCGCTGTTGAGATTACTGTATATTTTTTGTTGATTATATGGTGATATGATGTATTACATTAGTTGATTTTCACATGTTAAAACAACCTTGAATTCCTGACACAAATCACACATGATCATAGTGTATGATCTGTTGGTTTTTGTTTATTTTGGTTTTATTTTCAGTTAACTCAAGATATTTTCTAATTTCCCTTGTGATTTCTTCTTTGAGCCAGAAGGAAGTAGATATATAGCCACAAATGGGGAGGTGGGATGCCACTTCTCTACTAAGACCCACTGATTTCAACATGTAGATTAACCCTGACATAGTTATAAAAACTTCTGCCTAATTAGCTTGTGCAAAGATTGCAAAAATTTTTCGTCTTTCAGGGCAACTCCACTTGATTGGCAGTGATTACCTGGAGTATTATTGTGGGAAGACTTCTGATTTCATATGCTCAGAGGGCATGAGTAATATGATTTTGTTGCAATGCCTGCCATAGACAGGAAAGTGAGTAGTGTTGGCACTTTTGTCAATATTGGCCACTTGTGAACCAGGAGGCAAATAAGATGTAATTAATTTCCTTCTGGGTCCAAGGATTTAGGCCTCCATATGCGAATATAATGTGCTGCTATTAAGTGATAATTGAAATTGCCTTGTACTTATTTAATTTCACAGCATTCAGTTTTAATTCCAAAGGAATTAATTAACTCAAGGAACTGGGTTCAGAAAATATTCCTGTGAATGGAACATATGTATGAATCAAGAATCTAAATATATTTGAAAATGATCTGAGTCACATTGATACTTTTTAACCAAATTAAGACTCTTCCTGCTTGCTCCCCATACAAAATGCATGTGGCTCAGACTCATCAGGATTTCAGAGTTATAGCATTCTAGAAACTGCTGCAGTTTAAGAATTATTGGTAGATCATTCTATTGACTTTCTTTATGGTAGATATCATTCCGTGAATAAGAGCTATCACACAGAATTCTGAATTTAGAATAGACATTAGTTGCCATTTAGTCCAGGTTCCTGCTAAGTGAGATGCTAAAGTGATTGCAGTCACTAGGTTTCCCCAGCTTTCTGGATAGCTGTCCAGTATCAGAAAGATGCCAGACCTGGCAGTTCTCATGTTATCATGTTTTCTCTTTACCTTTCCAAGACTAAAGAAAGGATGCTCCTGTACAGGAGAGTGCCCTGTGGGATTCGAGAATCATTTAGCCAATGAATTGAGTTTGGATAGGTATTAAAAACCAATGAAAAAACAAGTGAAAAGATATAATAGGGAATCCACTAAAAAGTTGTAGGCAGGGCTGACTATATAATTTGTAGAACCCAGTGCAAAAGGAAAATGTGGGCCCTTTGTTAAAAAATAATGAGGATGTTTTTCTAGCTTTAAGGCCTAGAATTTATTCACCTTATTTACTTCTCCCATTGTCCCTCTCTCCCTCCTGTTACCGGGAAGGGGCTTGGTGGTTTTGTTCTGGGAGGAGTTGCTTAAGGTTATTTCTTCCAGCTGTCATCCAATCAACAAATATTTATTCAGTATCTTTTGTTGCACTGTCCAATATGGTAGCCATCAGCTATCAGTAGCTATTTAAATGAATTAAAATAGAATCCAATTTCTAATTTAATTTTTGATCACATTAGCCACACTTCAAGAGCTACCATAGTGAATGGCACAAATATACAACACTTCTATCATCACAGAAAATTCTACTGAACAGTGCTGGTCTGCATATTCCAGGTTAGGTGCCAGAAAAGCAAGGAGGAGGGACAGATGCTTTTTTAAATATTTGTTTTTTGGAACCGCAGGAGCCACATTTCCTGCTTTTCTTGACATAAGGTGGGGAAGAATGTGGGGTGTGCAAAAGAGAAGTGTTATGAAAGCATTTAAAATAGAGCCAAGAAGATATTCCAAAGCATGCATGGGCAACAAGGTGGAGGAAAGAAGATCTGAAGATAGCTGATAGGATTATGTAGATTAGAGGACAGAAAAGTTGAGCAGAGTTTGAATCATGTTCTAGTTTGACGTAATTACCTAATCTTACTCTCAATTAAATGTAAATTTATTGTCTAACCTTTCTGTGCCAGCCATTAAGAGCTGCCAACTGAGCTTTAAAGATTTTAAACTTAGTCTCCATCAGGCTCCTCTGCCTTTGCTTTAAATATTGATGATCCTCAGGCTTTAGCCCAAGACTCCTTTCTGGATGCAGCCTGAGTGATTTTATCCAACTCTTATGAATTCAATCACCACTTACTTCATGATGACTCTCAAATCCACACCTAGACTGTTCTGCTGAGGCCCCCGGGGCATATATGCCATGACTTACTGGGATGATTCTGTACAGAGACTCAGAGTTACCTCAGACTCAACATGGCTAACCTTAGTTTTTTTTTTTTTTTTTTAATTGTGATTTGGGTGAAAGTTTACAGAGCAAATTCATTTTCCATAAAGCAGTTCATTCACGTTTTGTTTTATGACATTGATTATAATCCCCATAATGCAACAGCTCTCTTCCCACTTCCTTCCTGTGGTTACCTTTTCCCGGTGTCTTTCTTTTCTGTGCATTCCTCCCTCTGAGCTTTATCTCTGCAAATACTGCCCTCCTGATCTCCCATGGTTGATCATTCTAAGGAGTGCACCTACCTGATATAAATGTTGACCTTAAAAGTCTGTCTATTGTTTGCCTAGAAGCCACAGGAGTGAGTTCAATTCCAGGCCTGAAGAGTGACTAGAGGCCATAGCCTTGGTGTTTCACCAGTCTCTATCAGACCAGTAAGCATGGTCTTTTTTTATGATTTTGAATTTTGTTCCATATCTGTCTCTCACTCTATCCAGGTTCTCCTATTTTTATCGTGTTCTTAGTGGTTGACAGTGGTAGCTGGGCACCATCTGGTTCTTCTGGTCTTAGGGTCATGTAGGCTGAGATTCCCGTGGTGTACTAGTCCCTTGGATTAATTGTTTCCATGTGTCTTTGGTTTTCTTCATTCTTCTCTGCTCCAGATGAGGAGAGACCAATTGCTGCATATTAGATGGCTGCTTGGTGTAGTGCCTAAGGCATTTGTCTGCTAACCAGAAGGCTGGAGGTTCAAACCCATGAGCCATTCCTCAGAAGGAAGATTTGGCCAATCTACTTCTGTAGTGATACCATCTTGGAAACCCAAGGAGGGGTCGCTATGAGTCGGATCCGACTCAAAGGCAGTGACTTTAGTTTTTGAATTGTAAGATCTAAACTTAAATTTATCAACTTATCTTGTTCCTAGCTCAGTGAGTTGTCCATTGTTCATGTAACAATGTCAACAACAGCAGCAGCCAAAGTAGTAATAATAGCAGCTGACATTTATTGAGAACTTTTTATTCAAGCATTTCACATTTCACATTTGATCGTCATAATAATACTATTATGTGAGCATTACTTTTATTATTTTCATTATTACCACTCAACAGATAAGGAAAGGGAGGCACTAAAAGTGTACCATAGAAGAAAAGGCCTGGTGATTTGCCTCTAAAAATTACAGGTAAGAAAACCTGTGGAGCAGTTCAACTCTGTAACACAAGAGGTCACCATTAATCAGAATCAACTCAACAGCACTCAATGACAATAGTAACCTTCCCAAGGACAAATAGAAAATGAAGAGGCTCTGACTCAAAGCCTGACTCTGGAGATTTTGCTTTTACTTATTGTATCTTACTCTTGCACCTCCACCATCACTTGGAAGCCCATTAGAAATGCAAAATCTCAGACCCCCTCCATATACCTCAACTCACTGCTGTGGAGTTGGATCCAACTTATAGCCACCCCTCCTTGGGTTTCTGAGACAGCATTACTATGGAAGTAGATTGCCCAATCTTTCTTTTGAGCAGTCTGATGAGTTTGAGCCGCCAGCCCTCTGGTTAGCAGTCAAATGTCTTAGGCGCTACCCCACCAGAGCTCCTCTCCATATACCCACTGAACCAGAATCCGCATTTTAGCAAGATCTTCAAGTGATTTGCACATGTTAAAATTTGAAAAAACATTGTAATATAGTGTTCTCTCCTTTATCTCCCACCTGCCCAACACATTCAGGTGAAAAGGGAACCAGATTAACACTATTTGCCTTATTTTCAAAGCCGTATTTCCTTTTTTTCTCCAAGACTACCCTAATAAAAGACTTCATACCAACCAAACAACAACCAACAGCCAAACGGAAACAAAACATAAAATCCCCACCAACTCACTGCCATCAAGGTGATTCTGATTCATGGTGACATCATGTGTTACAGAGTGGAACTGAGTTCTGTTGGGTTTTCTTGGTGGTGACTTTAACTGAAGCAGAATGCGAAACATCTTCCAGAGTACTGTTGAGAGTTGGATTTGAACCACTAACCTTTTGGTTAGTAGAAAAGTGCAAGCCATTTGCACCATCCAAGAATCTCATACCTTACTTGTATTATGTGGCCTCATGTGGCTCATTTTTTTCCATCTGTTCTCTTCAAGGCAGCCAGAATGATCTTTATAAACTGTTAGTTTGATCACACCCATTCTCTGCTTAAAATCCTTCAGCCCCTCTAGGATAAAATCCAAACTTGGTATAGTCTTCATTGCCCGTTGTCTACTTGTCCGACCAGCTTCATTTCTTGCCATTACTACTGAGCAATTTAGTTCTCTGAGGAATCTGTACTCCCTTGTGCCTCTGTGCATTCAAGTGTATTTTGGACTCTGCCTAAATTTCCCCTGAAATCTAAGGGGCTGCAACTTATATGCCTACAAGGTTTTTTTTTTTTTTTTTTTTCCATGTGAGAGAATGTGGGGAGGGGGCTGTGGTGAGCAGGGGGGCATATGCTCTGGGTAAATGTAGATCCCCTGACTGATCAAAGAAGGTGACTTCAAGTAGGAAAGTGGTCATGGTGAGATAGATGTTTGGTTTTTCAGAGACCGGAAGTCTGCAGTTTTAAAAAAATATTGGTAATTAATGTACATTTAAAAAAAATCTGTGTGCATCAAAGCTTCCATGCCCAGAATGGCAGAGTGTGAGGCATGGTGTTCCCTCTCCATAGCTAAGCAACCATTTGACTGGAGAAAATTATAAAAGCACAATCATCTAAAGTTTGTGGACCTTGTCCTAAGGGCTTACCACAAGTGGAGAAGGGTTCTTTCAAGAAAATCTATTAAATCTCAGGAAGAACAGTGAGAGTTTGTATCATTTGAGCCAAGGTTCACTCCCTCTTTCCTCCAGCTCTGTCATTAGGATTACAAATTTTTATCTTCTTTCAACAATTTTTAAAATCAGTTCTATAAAACAATATGCATATATTTATATTATTGGGATTGTAACGTATAGAAATATATTATATTTGATAACAGCACAAATGAGGTGAGTAGGGACAAACTATATGGGACTAAGAAAAATGATACTAGATGATAACTTGAATGTACAGGGGAAAATGAAGAGAATCAGACACAATAAATCAGACATAGTAAATAAGAAGACAAATATAACTAACAACTTCCTTCTCTACACTTCTTTGAAAGATTTAAGATTATATGAAGTAATAATTATAACAATGACTTATTGGATTTGTAAAATATATAGACATAATACATATAACAATAGCACAAATTGTGTTTGTGTGAGAAGAATGGAGCTATATAGTGTGAAGTTTCTTGATTTTACTTGACTTAACTTTATGTAAATCTAAAGTACATTTGGGAGCTCTGGTAGCATAGTGGCTAAGGCACTTGACTGCTCACCAGATGGCTGGTGGTTCAAACCCATCAGCCACTCCTCGGAAGGAAGGTTGGGCAATCCTACTTCCGTAGTGATACTGCCTCAGAAACCCAAGGAGGGGTCCCTATGAGTCAGGGCTGACTCGACGGCACATAACAACAACAACAAAGTACATTTTGCTAAGTTAGAATACATATGGTAAGACTTTGAGCAACTTTTAAAATAATTTTTAACATATAGAATTAAAATTATTTAAGATATTAAATTCTCACACTAAAAAATGTCAACATAATATAGAAAATTATAAAAGAGGAATAGAGGAACAAAAATATCATGAGACATAGTGAAAACAAAAAGCAAAATGACAAATATAAATATCATTATGTGAATGGGTTAGACAATCCAATCAAAAGGCAGAGATTATGAGATTGGGTTTTAAAAAGATCCAACAATGTATTGTCTTTAGGAAACACACTTTATATTGAGAGATAAAACAGATTGAAAGTGAAAAGGATGGAAAAAAAATATGCCTTGCAAATTGCAAGTTTGAGAAACTTGTCAGTTTTTGGTTTATGTATTTAGGACTCTGTTGTTATGTGCATATATGATTATAATTGTTATATCTTCCTGATGAAGTGACATTTTTATCATTATGAAATTCCCTTCTTTATATCTTATAACACTGTTGTTCAAAGACTGCTTTGTCTGATACTAGTCTTCAGAAGGTTAAACAAAGTTATAATATGACTCAACAATTCTACTCTTAGTGTATACCCAAGAGAAAGCAATCCAAATGTCTATCAACTGAGGAAGAGATAAACAATGTATTATAGACATACAATGGAATATTATTTGACCATAACAGTAATGAAGTAGTGAAACGTGTTATAACATGAATAAGCCTTGAAAACATTATCTTAAATGAATAAAGCTCATCACAAAAGACCTCATATTATGATTCCCTTTATATGAAATGTCCAGAATAGACAATTCTAAAGACAGAATATAGATTAATGGTTGCTTAAGATTGGCACTTGGAGGGGTTGTAGGGAAATGGGAAATGACTCTAGTAAGTGTGAGTGGTTTTTTTTAAGTGTGATAGAAATGTCCTAAAATTAGATAGTGTGATTTTTGCACAACTCTGTGAATATTATAAAAATAAATGACTAATACACTTTTAAATGGTATAATCTTATCACATGTGAATTGTATCTCTATAAAGATGATAAAAAAAGAATAAACCAGTGCCTAACATATGGCAAGCATTTCATTCATGTAGATTAAAACTTCAACTTAACTGTGTGTGTCAAGCAGAATTCTCTGGACAATTTATCTTGTCTTTATAGTGGTGAAGTAGAAAGTTTTGTCAAAGATGACTGAAATCGTAAGTTCATGGAGAAAGGATGGTGTCAGTGACAGAAAGAAAAGCACTGGCAAGGAGGCTAATTTGTGATGGAGGAGGAATTGAAATTCCTCTTGAGGCACATGGAGTGCTTAAAAGTGTCCAGTGATGATTAATCAAGAAATAGGTTTTATTCCAGTAGCAGAAGAATTTTAGATAAAAAAATATAAAATATCCTTGCTACTGTGATAAGTACTTGAGAGAGTTTCTGTTCTCAATGAATTTGGGGTACTGGTAGTTTGATTGATATACTATAGCATCACATACAGAGAAGGAGGAGATTAGGTAGTTATCTTTAAGTAATTAAAAATAATAAGTGTATGGCTATAAATAATCTTTTATAGGTGTCTTCAGAAAACATATTCTTCACAACTCCCATCCCTCAGCGTCATTCTCATATTCATGAATGAAGCTCTGTCTGTTATAGAACGGGCCATCACCAGTATCATCAACCGGACGCCCTCTCAAGTGCTGAAGGAGATCATCTTGGTGGATGATTTTAGCTCAAATGGTGAGAAACTTGAACAAGGAATAAAAGTAAAAGTTTCCATTTATCACTGTGCTGGTCTAGAAAGGGGTTTTGGCTCAGGGTTTAGGGCATCTTTGGTTACTAATGTAGGGAAGAGATAGGGACCTTTTATTGAGGGTCTATTTGACAAATAAATCTTCACAAAAATAAAGACATATGCAATAAAGTGAGAATGTGAGATTGCTAGAGCAAAATTCCGCTAAAAACCAAAGAAAAGAGAATGGCAGACTTCATTTGTGGAGATGAAGACATACCATGTTGTACAGTTGGCTTTGTGAAGAAGAAGTAGTTTGAGTAGAATGAACTCTGCCCTGGACATCTGAAGTCACCCTGGCTCTACTCCCTGACTCTGTAAGAAAATATTAGACAAGTCATCTCACATCTCTGGGCCTCAGCTTCTTCACAGGGCAGTTGGAAAACTTCTGAGGATATATATATATATATTTAACTGGTGTCACTGGTCAGGAATCAGTGCTCTCATTAACCATGGGAACACTAGGTAGATTGGGTCAACATAGTATAACTCAAAAGTCTGCTTTCTGATAGATAGAGGAAAATAACTGGAAGTTTCTACTATGCACGTGATAAGAGAAATTTACTATCTGTGTGACATTGGTGGCAAGTCACTCAACCATTCCATGCCATATTTCCTCATCTGTAACATGGGAAAAATAATGGTGTCTAAGTCACAGGATCATTCTGAGGATTAAATAATGCATGTACAGTTCTTACCATAGATATTGATTTTCAAAAACATTAGCTAGCGTTGTTAATCCTTGTTTATCTTGGTATCACTTAAAATACCACAACCTGGGGTTAGTGATGTTTCTTTTTCTTCTTTCCTTAGATGTAAATCTTCACTAGCAAATGTTTCAAGTAGCAACAAATCTAATCCAGGCTTTTCAAAATCACATTACTGTAGGTGGTATCCTGTATTTTCTCCTCAGTTTTAGGTAACTGCTTATTGACAGCTGTTTATTGAGGTTTTACCCAATGCTAGGTGCTGAACAGTGAAGAGGTGGTTAGAGATTTCAAAGAGTTCTGTTTTAACTGATAAGACAAGACATACCTATGGAAAGATATCTTAGTATATGAAGAAGGGTGTGTATAATTGAATGAACTGTCAGTAAGTACAAGAAAATCTAGAGAGAGGGATGGGATGATCTGGGGAGGCTTCCTGGAAAAGGAGGGCTTGAGTTGGGACCTGAAGTCTTGGTAGGATTTGAAAAGGCAGAGAATACAAGTGAAGACTTCAGTGGAGAAGACTGTAGGGAGCAGGGAGAAAAACAATGTGAGCAAAGATGCAAAAGTCAGACACATCTTGAACATGATCATCCTGGAATTCAGAATAAGGAGGGGATCGGTGGAGGAGCAAAGCCAGGAAAAGAACATATATTTACTTTAGAAGACTCATTGTCATTGAAGAACCTTTAGTTCTTGTGCTGGACTGTTGTTATTGTTGGGTATCCTCCAATCAGTTCCAACTCACAGCAACCCCATATGACAAAATAGAACTGTATCTGTAGGGTTTTCTTTTCTTTTAAAAATTCTGAGTTAAAATTTAAAATTGTTTTTGTTACTTAAATGTATACCAACTCTTCTTCTTCTTTTTTTTTAATTGTGATTTAGGTACAAATTTACAGTTTGTTTTACATTCAACATTTCATGTACATTTGGTTCCACTCCCCAATTACCATCCCCAACCTTAACCCAGTCTCCTCCTCTCCCTTCCCACTACCCACTCCCCCGTGCCCCTCATAGTTATGCACTCCTGTGTGTCCTGCATTTCCTCTGTGTGAATGTTTCCCCTCTGGTCCTCCGTGGGTGATTGCTCCAAGGGATGCATCTCCACAGAGTATGTGGGTGCATCACCCTGGCTTGAGTGGTCTGTGTGTAGGTCTTGTTTACTATTGGGCTGAGGTCAGCTCTTGGAAGTGAGTTTTATTCCAGGCTCAAAGTGTATTCCAGAGCTATAGTATTGGGCGTCTCACCAGACTACATCTGACCAGTAATTCTGGTCATTATTGTGTTTTGGGATTTTGTGTCTTGTTTTTCCTCCCACTCTATTTTTTTAAGCATAGGTACTGAAACAAGGCGGGCTTGTGCTTACTCACTGATCTGCACTGAACACGTTCCCTTGTTACCCTACCGAGA
>NW_006921627.1:9119052-9145109 GCF_000298275.1 Orycteropus afer afer
TCTGCTGTGCATGGGGTCGCTATGAGTCGGAAACGACTCGACGGCACTTAACAACAACAACAACAACTATTCAGGATCTCCAGTTTTGATCTTTTCCTGAGTGGTTGGCATTGGTATCTGGGCACCATCTATTTCTTCTGGTCTTGAGGTCCATCATGTTCAAGGGCTGATTGCTTCCAAATGCTCTTGGTTTTTTGCACTCTACTTTGCTTCAAATAATAGGAGACCATTAGCTGCATCTTAGATGGCTGCCTGAAAGCTTTTAAGACCCCAGTCACTACTCATCAATGTACATTGTGGAACAAGATTTTTATGTATTTTATTGTGCCAATTGAGTCTGGTGACCCCCAAAACTATGGTCCTGAGTTGGTAGATCCTTGGCTCTCTTTCCTTCTGTAGGGTTTTCTTGGCATTAATCTTTATAAGAGCAGAGTACCAAGTCTTTCTCCATGGAGCTGCTGGGTGGATTAGAATAACAAACTTTTTCATTGACAGCTGAGTGCTTAAACATTGCACTACCAGGGCTTCTTTATGCCGGACTATAGGCATTATTCTGAAGACTCACTAAAATTTGGTGTTATCCAGTTCTTCTAAACAGAAGAAAAAACAGAGACAGCCCCTACCTCCAAATGGAAAGTGACAGAGTTAAGTAGTGATAGAGGCCAAATTGGAATCTAGATAGCCAGATTCTATAGCAACCTCTACTGATTATTTCCTGAAAATAGAGCCTATGTGAGTGTAGGGACTTGCTACCTTGATTTCTAACTCACTCCCAATAGGAGCAGTCTTCAGATCCACTGACTCTCAAGTAATTGAGTCATTATTTGAGTCAGTTATCCCGAATGCAGCTGAGTAAGCTCTAAGATGGTGTGATTTTTAGTGCCAATAGTCATGTATGTATTGATTGATTCCAGGTCCTGACCTCTCTAGGCCTCATAAGTCTTCTTCTGAGAGAGGAACCAGCAAGAATCTCATCCCTTGATTGTAGAGAGGAAAGAAGGAGGAAGGACTTGATAAACCCAATCAGGCATGCACAAAGTTCTTTGAAGCAGTATTGTCTGGTGCTTAAAGACAGCATAAGTTCACATCCTGGATATACCACTTACTAGATGTGTGACTTGGGACAAGTTTCTTAACCTCTCTGTGCCTCAGTTTCCTTATCTGTGAAATAAGAATACTGTAACACCTGCCTCAGGAGCTCTGGTAGTGCAGTGCCTAAGGCACTTGACTGCTGACCATAAGGCTGGTGGTTAAAACCCACCAGCCTCTCCTCGGAAGGAAGGTTGGGCAATCTACTTCCATAGTGATACCACCTCAGAAACCCAAGGAGGGGTCGCTATGAGTCTGTCCAACTGGATGGCACATAATGACAACAACAACAACAACAACACCTACCTCATAGGATTCTCTGAGAATTAAATGATTTAGTATTGTCAATGAATGACTTAGAGTCATTTGGTTAGTGAATCACAATGCTTACTGATTTGCATGCAAATTGTTTACATAAATGTGAGAAAAGCAACTGGTAGGCTGAGTTAAGAAACCTTGAAAGGCAAGTTGTTGTTGTTGTTATGTGCCATCGAGTTGGACCGACTCATAGCAACCTCTCCTTGGGTTTCCGAGGCAGTATCACTATGGAAGTAGATTGCCCCATCTTCCTTCTGAGGAGTGGCTGAGGGAAAAGCTGCAAACAGTCTGCTAATAGTGAATCTTGCTTGCATAATTTT
Source organism: Orycteropus afer afer (assembly GCF_000298275.1). Lineage (NCBI taxonomy): Eukaryota > Metazoa > Chordata > Mammalia > Tubulidentata > Orycteropodidae > Orycteropus > Orycteropus afer. Next base: position 9,120,780 of record NW_006921627.1, read on the forward strand.
GGGGATAAACCGATTAGCTAAAAGCTAGCAAAGAGATTCATATGGGTGTTCTGTTCAAATTAGTCCTTCAGTAGGCCAAGTAGAAACATTTCAAACAAAACAATCTCAGTTGTTTGTGGATTCTTCAGAAAATCTTGAGCATAATTATGGAGAAGACTTTACAGGCTATCTATGTGCAGGCTAGGAGCTCTGGTAGCATAGTGCCTAAGGCACTTGACTGCTAACCAGAAGGCTGACGGTTCAAACCAGCCACTCCTCGGAAGGAAGATGGGGCAACCTATTTCCGTAATGATATGCCTTGGAAACCCAAGGAGGGGTCGCTACTAGTTGGGTCCGACTGGACGGCACATAACAACAACAACAACATGTGCAGGCTATGTGCAATGCCTACCAGTATCTTTTAATCAGCACTGCTGCCCTTAGGCCAGGTCTGTCCCACTGAGTCTTATAAGAATTTTAAATATACATAAAGCCCTTAGCACAGTGCCTGGCACATAGTAAGCAGTATTAATGTTCTCAGATAGTTAAACTGCAAAGGAAAGGAGACAGAAGTGTTATGCATGAGATTTGGACTGGTAAGACTAAACCTCAGGATGGAGGGTAGAGGTAAGCTGAATGAAGGAGAAATATTACCCATTTTGTCAGCCTAGACTCTGGAAATTCTCAGTTAGGGCTGGAGATGGTCCAACCACAATGATATAATAGTATGAAATTTCTGCACCACATTGATTATTGTACTCAGAAATTCTATAAGTGTGTGTTTGATTGGCAGGAGAACTAAAGACACCCTTGAATAAGAAGATTAAATTTTACAATCAGAAATATCCAGGACTACTGAAAATAATACGGCACAACAAGAGAAGAGGTCTTGCTCAATCACGCAACACTGGCTGGGAAGCTGCCACGGCTGATGTGGTTGCCATCTTGGATGCTCATATTGAAGTGAACATTAGGTGGTAAGAGACTTCTGAAACAGAGAAGAAAGGAGACAGTGTATAGTAGCTGAGTACAAAATGCAATATTGTGCAAATAAGGGGAGTGAACAACAGAATGAAGGAAAGTAAACAAAAGAAAGCTCAAAAGAGAGAATACTTTTACTTACAGATTTTGATTGGCTCAGAGAAGCAGACAAATGTTAAAGAAAAAATAAAAGCAGTGGGCTGGGAATAATGACAGCTGGTTCCTTGCCTTGATTTTGCCAAACAGTTTGTGACTTTGTGCAAGTCACTTCATCTAACTAGACATTTGTGTCCTTATCTGTAAAATGAAGAGATTTCTCTTTGGTGAGTCCTAAGATTTTTCCAAGCCCTAAACTTACATGATATAAAGAGAGATCTGTTCTTTGCACAGTGTAAAGAATCACATAATAAATATCATTTTGGAAACAGAGACACCCAAGAGTTAACATAAATTCAGGCAGAATAGTGAAAGTCCTGTCTTAATTTAAAATCTGCTTTTTACAGGGCCATGTTGGCTGGCCCAGGTAGCGTAGGAATTGCAGAGATTCTCTGGGCTCTGGAGAATCCTACTGCCACCAAGCAGAACATAGATGGAAAAGGTACTCACTGTCAGGGCAAGTTGCTGGCAGTGGCTTTGTTTACTTGTTCCCTGACGCTTGCCCTCACATCTAAGCTGAACTTGCTATACACTTCTTCTCTAGGGCAGAGCCCATTTTGGCTCGGATCCAGGAAGATCGCACTGTGATTGTGTCTCCAGTGTTTGACAACATTCGTTTTGACACCTTCAATCTGCAAAAATATGGATTGGCGATTGATGGGTTTAACTGGGAGCTGTGGTGCCGCTATGATAGTCTGCCACAGACCTGGCTTGATCTGCATGATGCCACTGCTCCAGTGAAGTAAGTCTGGAGGAGGCTCAGTGAACATGATTAGCACATGGGAAGGTAGATTTGAAGCATGGGTTTTGTTTATCTTTGGTGGTAGTGATAGGAGTTGTGAGAGAAGAAGAGGGGATGGGGTGGAGGATAGGGGATAAGGATCAAAAACCTGTGAACTAATCCCAGATAAAGAATCAGAGACATCTTGGGCTGTTTACAGACTTTCAGACAGAATCTAGCAAAGTAGTTTATGTTTAAAAATTTTGAGGGGCAAGATCAAGTTCACAAACTAAGAAGTAGAGATACTGAGACAAAAAAAAACATAATTTAAATTTAATTCATCAAGGGTGACAGTAGGGGGAGCAAGGGAAGGCTACATGCACTTAATCTAGATTGTTGTTGTTATGTGCCGTCGAGTCAGACCCGACTCATAGAGACCCCTTCTTGGGTTTCCAAGGCAGTTATCACTACGGAAGTAGATTGCCCCATCTTCCTTCTGGGGAGTGGCTGGTGGGTTTGAACCACCAGCCTTCTGGTTAGCAGTCAAGTGCCTTAGCCACTATGCTACCAGAGCTCCCTAATCTAGATTGAGGACTGGGTAATGTACTTTCGTAGTGATACTGTCTTGGAAACCCAAGAAGGGGTCTTTGTGAGTCAGATCCGATTTGAAGGTGGTGAGTTTGGTTTGGTCTGGTCTGGTTTTCAGGATGTGAAGAGATTTAGGTAGAATTTTTATTATTTTTATTTATTTTTCATTCTGATGAAAATATACACAACAACACATACACTAATTTATTAATCTCTACATATATAATTCAGTGACATTGATTACATTCTTCAAGCTTTGAAACGATTCTTGCTACCCTTTTCCAAATTATTCTACCACCATTAACACATACTCACTATCCCTAAGCCAAAACTCCCTCTTTCCCCCTCCCTCCCATCCTTGGTAACCACTAATCGTTTTTGGTTTCTATATGTTTACTTATTTCACGTAAGTGAGATCATATGTTATTTATCCTTTTGAGACTGACTTATTTTGCTAAGCATATTGTTTTCAAAGTTCACCTGTGTTGTGGTATGTATAAAGACTTCATTTTTCTTTATGGCTGAGTGATTTTCTGTTTTATGTATATACCACATTGTGTTTATCCATTATTTAGGTAAAATTTTGAAGGTCAAACCATCATTGGTCTTCCCAATGCTTCATTCCATTCTGACCCATTCCTCAAAGAGGGATTAGTAACTTTCTTGCTGTGTGCTCTACAGAAGTCCTTCCATCATGGGCATCTTTGCTGCTGACAGGCTCTTTTTGGGAGAGATCGGGGTCCTGGATGGAGGAATGCTAGTCTATGGAGGAGAGAACGTGGAACTTAGCCTGAGGGTGTGTATACTTCTGTTCTTTTTATGGGGCAAAGCATTAGGGGAGATAAGAGGAAGATCTCTGGAACTCTGGGGCAAGACTGAATGTTTTTGGCTTGAGAATTGGACAAATTCTCATGTTTTCAGGTCATTAAACCAAGGAGGAATAGGCTGTAGATCTGTTGTTGTTGTTATGTGCCTCTGAGTCATGTCTGACTCATAGCAACCCCTTGTTGGGTTTCCAAGGCAGTATCTGTACGGAAGTAGATTGCCCAGTCTTCGTTCCGAGGAGTGGCTGGTAGGTTTGAACTGCCAACCTTCTGGTTAGCAGTCAAGTGCCTTAGGCACTGCCCCACCAGAGCTCCTGTAGATCTTCTAGAGTGGCGCTCTATGGTATGGGTATATATAATCTGGGACATATCGATGGGAATAGGTCAAGGTAAAGCTCAGCAGGTGGTCTCCATATATCCCCTGAGGAATCCACATATTTACCCAAGCATCTCCAGGAATAAATCAACTTTGAGGCAGACTATTCTCTGCATGACCATGATGCAAGCTACTTTGTCAAAGACAGTGAAAACTAGCGTAGGAAGAAGGAGCAGAGAATATAGACACATGGGAAACAAACCTACTCCTGTGTGGACAGCTAGAGCAGCTGACCTCATGAGGAAATTTATGCTGATATTGAAATAGGACCCAATGAGAGTCCCTGCCCAGTGTGCGGTCAGGCCAAAACAATTTACACACAGAGTGATTAAGAGGAGAGAAAATTATTTATTGCAAAGTGGCAATGCAAGGAGTAGGGGTACCCCTGTACCCAGATCTGACTCTCCGAAACGCTATCGAATTTCAGTTTTGTAGATTTCAGGAGAGAGGGTTATGCATATTCATAAAAATTTCAGGAATTTGGGCATGAGATGGTTGACAATTGGCTGAAATTTCCTTCGTCTTGGTTTAAAGGGACAGTAACAATTAGAGTCAGTGCGCCTGTATGCCGAATGAGTCACACCAGCTTCCTGTCATCAGCTGATGGGGCTTAGGCAGAGAGGAGAGTGTTTGTTCCTGGTAACTTTGCTCCTCTCTGCCCCTCTGGGCATGTCCATGGGCCAGAGTTAGTTTTCAAAGACACATTAACGTGTTTATCACCTGTGCCTAAGGAAACAGCAGGAAAGAATGTTTTATTTCCATTCAGTTCTTAAGGAATTGAGTTTATTATATTTACTCATCTGTCTCCAACCTGAGTCTTTTGTGTTTACTCATCTATCTCCAACCAGGATCTGGGGTGGGGAAATAGTTGAGGGTAATTAAGTTTACTTATCTATTCCCATCTCTGGGGTCCTATCTGTTCTAAATATCTGCCTTAACCAGGGTGGGGAAAATAGTTGTGACTTCACTCAGTTTCCGTATGTGCTCTAGTCTAGGACAAATAGCCAGGGATGGGCAGTACAGCCTTGAAATTCTTGAGCCAATTTCAGTTCTGACCAACTCCCTGTATGTGTAGGACAACAATAGTTTTACCTTCAGCAGTGTTACCTCTTCTCTGCCCTAGCTGTTCTCCATGCTTTTTTATAGCAGATGAACAACTTGGATTTTAGTGGTCTCTAAATCTACTTTCATAAGGATTTACAGCCTTGGAAACCCAATAGGTGTCACTATGAGTCAGAATCAACTCAATGGCTGGGTTTAAGGGGATTCAGAGGCATTGCTGATTCAGTGACTCTTGCCTTCCATGCAGGAGACCGAGGTTCAGTATCTGGCCAAGGCACCTCATGTGTAACCACAGCTTATCTGTCATTGGAGGCTTGCAAGTTGCTATGATGCTGAACAGGTTTCAGCAGAGCTTCTAGACCAAGATGGACTAGGAAAAAAGCACCTAGTGACCTACTTGTGAAAATCAGCTAATGAAAACCCTATGGATCACAATGATCTGATCTGCCACCAATCATGAGGATGGTGCAGTGTTTTGTTCTCTAGTGAAAGGGGTCACCATGAGTTGGGGACTAACATGACAGCAGCTAACAACAACAACAAGGGAATTCAAAGTGCAAGCCAAGATGGCTGGAGAAATCCCAAGTACAGGTTCATGTTTTACCTATGAGTTGGTTAGCTATTGCCACAAAATAGTTGGTTAGCTATTGCTGTGTAAAAAATCATTCTGAACTTTGTGGCTTAAAACAACAATCATTTGTTCTCACAGATCTGCAAGTATAGTTGGGCTTCAATGGGGTGCCTTCATTCCATATGTGTTTATTCTGGGACCCAGGTTGAAGGGGCGGCAGTTACCTGGGAAAAGTTCTTTTCATTGCATACTAGAGGAAAAGTGGAACCATGTGAGGACTTAAGGTCTGGACTTGAAGCTAGGACACTATTTCTTCTGTTCCATCCCATTAGGCAAAGTCAGTCACAGTCCTAAATCAAGGGACAGGTCCATACACTCTGTCCATGGTGAGGCCATGTAGGGTGGGATGAGAATTGGAGTCAATAAATTCAACCCACTAAAATCAGTATGGAACAGGTTTCATGCATTAAATTATCCTTCCCAGACTATCCCCTTACCTCTTACATATAATCCACAGGTCTTTGTCCGAACTAACAAGAACCCAAGTGTTCTTGTTAGTATATCTTCCTCTCATCTTCCAGCTTAAGGCTGAACTTTTATAAGAGCTAGCATAGGGTAGTGGAAATTGTACAGGTGTTGGAGACAGACAAACAAGTCCAAATACTGCTCTGCCAGTCAAAATTCTGTGACCCTAGGCAACATATAAGTTCTCTAAGCTATACTTGTTGTGTTAAGCACCCAGCAGAGCGACACAGGATTGACATTCAGTAAATGGTGAATGGTAAAAATAACAATAGTAAGCATATCAGGGTGGCACTGTGAACAAAAATAATACTGGACCTGGAGTCTAATCCTGGCTCTGCTAACTCAATGTGCACTGAGCTTTTGTGAAATAGTGTTCTTTTCCCCCTAACTCTGAAATTTTATGCCTGAGACCAGATGATCTCTGGTTCATTGTAGTGTCTGGAAGAATAATATAATTCCCCGTTTAAAGGTTATTAATATCCACTCCCTTGAATTTTTATCCGATTGAAACTAATGACCTTACAACCGTATGTTGTACCCACTTAGGACACACTTAGGACTCTGCATTACATGGTAACAAATAAACTTTGAGACCTATCTGGGTTATTCTTTGTTCTGGTTACATAGTGCCAGTCTGACAGGAATATACAACAAATGGGATGGCCTTAACAAACAAGAGTTTATTCTCTTACAGTTTGGAGGTTTTAAGTCCAAGTTCAAAATGCCAGGCTCTAGGGGCTGGGTGAAAGCCCCTCAACCTTTGGTCCAGCTCTGCCTCCTGCTCCTAGCCCACTGGAGCTAGAGGTGTTTTTTCACTCAGACAGCTGGTGGCTGCTGAGGCTGACAAGCCCAAGGTTGACAAGTGAAAAGGCACAGTCCTGATGTTGCCAAACCACACGGCAGGCCATTAATTTAAGTCCATTGTATGTCCCAAGATTGGCAAAGCATGGCAGGCTGCTGAACAGTGACACAGCTACATGTAGGCTCCAAGCGTGCCGTAAGCTGAACTATCCCCAAGTCTTCTCCTTATATACGGAAAGCAGACCACATCCCAAAGACAGCTACTCAGCTGCTTGTGGTAGATCCCACCATGGAGTTGATTGCCAGTTTCATCAAGGGAATTAACTTCCACCAGCTGCCCAGACACTCAACCAAGGCCTAGCCAAGTTGACATACAAATTTAACTACCACATCCTTTAAGCCACAATTACTTTGTATATATGAGAAAACTGTATATATGTATCTGTATCTATACCTATCTATATCATGGCAGTCTTGATCAGTTTTCCTGTTTGTGATCCTTGTTTTATCTCCCTCTTAAGGATGATGGTGGAGCTCTGGTAGCATAGTGACTAAGGCATTTGACTGCTAACCAGAAGGCTGGTGGTTCAAACCCACCAGCCACTCCTTGGAAGGAAGTTTGGGCAATCTACTTCCTTAGTGATACCACCTTGGAAACCCAAGGGAGGGTCACTATGAGTTGGGTTTGACTCGACAGCAGTGCGTTTGGTTTGGTTTTTTGGAAGGACTATGGTACAGTTAAAGTGTAATAATTTGAAAATAATTTGCAAATATATCGGTTAAGATGCTGTTTTGGTTTCTGTGAGAGAGGCCAAAGTAAGAGAGGCTTAAACAAGATGGAAGTTAATTTCTCTCTCTCTTCATAGTGTGAATGTAAGCAGTTCAGGTTGATTTGACACCAGGGTGATGGGACCACAACTCTTTTCTAGCTTGTGGTTCTGCCACATTCAACACCACATCTGTATTCTACGAAGAGAAAAGGGGGAAAAGAACATGCTCATTTCTTCTTTTCCATATTTATTTATTTATTAACTTTTAAAAGTTGTTGTTTAGGTGAAATTTTTACAGAGCAAATTAGTATTCCATTCAACAGTTTATACACATTTTGTTTCATGACATTGATTGCAATTCCCACTATCAGCAGCATTGTTCCCACTTGCTCCTTTTCTTTAAAGGACATTAGTTGGACACTACATATATCTTTTCCTCTCATGTTTAATTGGCCACTACCTAGTCACATGGCCACACTTATGGGCAAAAGAAGCTGGGAAATATAGACTTTAGCTAGTTGGCTATGTGCCCAGTTACTCTTTCTGTTCCTTAGATGTAGAGAAGAGTAGATATTGGGGGACAATTGATTCCTGGCACTCATACACACAAAATGAGAAATAATTATTTTATGCATGGTACTCAAGAAAGTTACCTTGTAGCTGGGGTAGTTTTAGCTACCAGAGGTTTGAACACATTGGGTAGAACTCCAGTTCCCCAATGTACAGCCCAAATACTTCTCATTTTTTGAGTTCTTTTCTCTGCTCTCCCTTTTTGCATCTAGTCCAGCTCTATTTTTCACATATTTAGCTGCACTATTAAAGTTTCTGGGAGCTCTGGTAGCATAGTGCCTAAGGCACTTGACTGCTAAGCAGAAGGCTGGCGGTTCAAACCCACCAGCCACTCCTTGGAAGGAAGATGGGGCAATCTACTTCCGTGGCGATACTGCCTCAGAAACCCAAGGAGAGGTCACTTCGAGTCGGGTCTGACTCAACGGCACATAACAACAACAACATTAAAGTTTCCACAAGAAAATGTGTTCCTTTTAGAATTTTGTGACTTGTTTATCAATTTTGCTGAAAAAGTAGGGCGTGGCACGAGAGAATTTTTTTTTTCTTGTACAGAATATTTATTTAGGGAGCTCTGGTAGCATAGTGGCTAAGACACTTGCCTGCTAACCAGACGGCTGGCGGCTCAAACCCACCAGCCACTCCTCGGAAGGAAGGTTGGGCAATCTACTTCTGTAGTGATACTGCCTCGGAAACCCAAGGAGGGGTCGCTATGAGTCGGGTTTGACTCGATGGCACATAACAACAACAACACAGAATATTTATACTCATCTAGCTTCCTTGGTTTGCATATGTGGCTATTTCTTCTTTTAAAACCTCTAATCACTTGTTAGGATCTGTTTTTCTCCAATAACAGACCTTAGAAAACCTAAGAGCTCAATGGAGTGTTTTATTCTGACATCTAGTGGCCACAGGAGCGAGAGTGCTCATGAATGTAAGTAAATAGAGATGGAGTCTTGGGCTGATGGGTAGGAAAGGAAAACCAGCGTTTGTGGAGGGCCTTGTATAGTCTTGGTATTCCGCCAGAGCTTAATATGTTGACTGTCTGGGTTCCCAATCCAGCATTGCCATTTACAAGCTGGATAAACATGGGCAAGTTGCTTAAATGGAGATACTAATACCTACATGGTAAAGGTTAAATTTGTGAAAAGCCTTGGGATATAGTGTGTGGTACATTATTATAAGCAGAAGTTTTATCTCTGTGTGTGTGTGTGTGTGTGTATAAGGGAGAGACAGACAAACCGAGACAGAGAGAGGCAGAGAGGAAAAGTGAGAGAGATATGGAGGGCTTATGGCAAGTAGGAGGAGCTCTGGTAGCGTAGTGCTTAAGGCATTTGACTGCTAACCAGAAGGCTGGTGGTTCAAACCCACCAGCCACTCCTCAGAAGGAAGGTTAGGTAATCTACTTCCATAGTGATACTGCCTTGAAAACCCAAGGAGGGGTCACTATGAGTTGGCTCCGACACGAGGGCACTTAACAACAACAACAACATGGCAAGTAGGTAAAATCTGAAAATTATTGTTCAAGGATGGTACTTAACACTACCTCTTGATTTTTACCTTATCACTCTAATTTAAGATTTCTTGCTCTGATGGCATAGTGCCTAAGGTGTTTGACTGCTAACCAGAAGGCTGGTGGTTCAAATCCACCAGCTACTCCTCAGAAGAAGGTTGGGCAATCGTTTTCTGTAGTGATACTGCCTCAGAAACCCAAGGAGGGGTCACTTTGAGTCAGATCTGACTCCACGGCAGTGAGTTTTGTTTTCTTTTTTTGTTATGCTTTTAATCTTTCTAAGAACCCAAGTGGTGAGTGTATCCCTTTTGCAGATGAGTCAATTAAGGCTCAGGAGGGTGAGTGTTTTGCTCCAACATGCCAGGTAAGATTTGAACACAGACTAGTCTGGCTTTAAAAACTTTTTTTTTTTTTTCATTTAGTATGGGGAAGGTGTCTGACCTCTTCTAAGTTCACAAGGTGGGGAGGAGGATCAAGATCAACAGCCCTAGGCTGATTCCTATGAGGTGGAAGTCAGATATGTCTCCACCCTCCAACCTTTTTACCAAGTCTGACACCAACTGTCCCTCCTGTGGCACTCTCTACTTACTGCTAAGTTCAGTAATTCATTGCAATGACCACACAGAACTCATAGACAATACTCAAGATTATGGGGTTTATTAGGGAAGTAACAGGTTACAATTCAGGATTAGAAATGACTCAGAATAGCATTCTTTGGTCAGAACAGCCTCTTCTCAGTTGTACCCATAGACAGCCCTCTCTCTAGTCCTTGGCTTCTCTGCCCTGAAGTCCCTTGGCCTCTGGCCTGCTTGGGCACAAGTCACAAAACTCTTTTAGTTCTGCTGGTAAGTGTCCAGAGGCACCCTACTCTGCCAGTAAGATTCCTGCCCAAAGGCACTCAGCTTTCTCGCTCTGTGGCTCTGGAAGCCCACTGTGCTATCTCCTACCAAGTTTCCTGGTTCTGCTGCCACTATTTCTCTGCCTCTGCTTCATGCCATCTCTCCTGTCTCAGCAAAGTGTTACAGCTTTCTCTGTTTCCTAGATCAAGGAATGTGGTAATTAAGAAGCATTTAGGAGCTCTGGTGGTGTAGGGCCTAAGGCATTGGACTGCTAACCAGAAGGCTGCGCCTGGTTGAGTGACTGGGAAGCTGGTGGTAGTTATGCCCCATGATGAGACTGGCAATCAGCTCCATGGTAGAATCTAACACAAGCAGCTGAGTAGCTGCTTTAGGAATGTGGTCTGCTTCCCATATATAAGAAACAGCTTTGGGCATGGTCTCTAGCTTATGGCACACTTGAACCCTGCATGTAGCCATGTCGTTGTTCAGCAGCCTGCCATGCTCTGCTAACCTTGGGACTTTCAATGGATTTGAATTAATGGCCTGCCATGTGGTTTGGTAACATGGAGACTGTGCCTTTTTACTTGTCTCCTTTGGGCTTATCAGCCTCAGCAGCCAACAGCTGAGTGAAGAAAAGCCTCCAGCTTCAGTGGGCTGAGAGCAGGAGGCAGAGCTGGACCCCAAGGTTGAGGGGCTTTCACCCAGCCCCTAGAGCATGGAACTTTGAACTTGGACTTAAAGACTCCAAATTGTGAGAGAATAAACTCCTGTTTGTTAAAGCCATCCCAATTGTTGTATCTTCTGTTAGAGCAGCACTAAGTAACCAAAACAAGGAGATTCAATGCAGAGATCTTGGGACTTTCAGACACACTCCACTCTTGTCTTTTCTTTCCTGATGGCAATGAGATCTCCCCCTTCCTGCTGACCAATGCCCACGTTAGGGTTCCATACAACTTATTCCAATGGTACCACTCCCACAAGGATGCCATAAACCTTATTTACATTATTAACAAGCTATCCAATCCCCTTGGTGGGCCATAATCACCTTGCATTTGCATAGCCCCACCCACTCATTTTGTGGGAGTTTCAAAACCTGTGGCTAGAAAGTCCATATTAAGTAAGTCACCAACCACAACTATTCTGAGATGTAGGGGGAGGGAGGGAAGGAGAAGGGGAAACTGGGTTCTGAAGTGGAGGAAGGGATTAAAAAAAAAAAACCTTAGAAAGTCACATAAGGGGACTGGCCTCTCAAGGGGACACCTTTTGATATGTTAACTGGACAAATAGGATCTAAGTTGCTTACCCTCTTCTCAGGGGTTCACATTGGCAAGAGCATAATAGGTTGCTAACCACTGCCAGAAGGATGAATTGTCAGGTGCTGTCAAGTTGATTCCTATTGTCTGTATAACACCCTATATAACATAGCAGAACTCCCTGATAGGTTTTCTAGGTTGTGATTTTCCAGGAGCAGATCTCCAGGTCTTTTTCCTGTGGAGCTACTGGGTGGTTGAGTCACCAACCTTTAAGTTAGCAGTTGAGTATTTAACTGTTTATGCTACCAGGGTGGGCTTCCCAGAAAATGCAACTCAGTTTGGCAACTGTTTTATTTTCCTAGTATCCCTGTAACAAAAATACCACGAGTGGGTGGCTTCAAAAAATAGAAACTTATTTCCTTACTGTTCAGAAGGCTGTTGTCAAGTGTCATCACTTCAGTTCCACCTCATAGAGACCCTATGTACAACACAATAAAACAGTGCCCTGTTATGCACCATTGTTGCAGGCACCATATCAGTCCATCTCGTTGAGGTGCTTCCTGTTTTTTTGCTCACCCTATACCGAGCATGATATCCTTCTCTAGGGACTGGTCCCTTCTGATAACATGACTAAAGTACATGAAATGAAGTCTCATCATCCTTAATTTTAAGGAGCATTCTGACAGATTTGTTTGTTTTTCTGGAAGTCCACAGTATAGTCAATATTCCTCACCAACAGTGTAATTCAAATGCATCAATTTTTCTTTATTCTTCCTTAGTTATTGTCCAACTTTCACATGCTTATGAAGTGATTGACTAAGGTGTACCTTAGTCTTCAAAGGGACATCTTTGAAGAAGTCTTTTGCAGCAGATTTGCCCAATACATCATTTGATTTCTTGACTGTTGCTTCCATTGATGTTGATTGTGGAGCCAAGTAAAAGGATATCCTTAACAACTTTAATCTTTTCTCCATTTATCATGATGTTGCTTATTCGTCCAGTTGTGAGGATTTTTGTTTTCTTTATGTTGAGGTATAATCCCTACTGAAGGCTGTAGTCTTTGATTTTCATCAGTAAACAGTTCCAATCTTCTTCACTTTCAGCAAGCAAAGGTGTTTCATCTGCGTAATGCAGTTTCTTAATAAGTTTTCCTCCAATCCTCATGCTGTATTCTTCTTCATATAGTCCAGCTTCTTGGATTATTTGTTCAGCATACAGATTAGATAAGTATGGTGAAAGAATACAGCCCTCACACACACTTTTCCTTGTTTTAAACTATTCAATATCCCCTTGTTCTGTTCAAAACGACTGTCTGTTGGTCTATGTACAGATTCTACATGAGAATAATTAAATATTCTGGAATTCCTGTTCTTCACATGTTATCCATAATTATTATGGTCCACACAGTCAAATTCTTTTTCTTAGCCAATAAAACTTAGGTAAACACCTTTCTGGTAATCTCTGCTATCAGTCAAGGTCCATGTGACATCAATATGATAACCCTCATTTCACATTCTCTTCTGAATCCAGCTTGAATTTCTGGCAGTTCCCTGTCCATGTACTGCTGCAACTATTTTTAAATTATTTTCAGTAAATTTTTTTCCCATGTGATGTTAATATTTTTTGATAATTTTCATATTCTGTTGGATCATTTTTCTTTAGAATGGGCACAAATACGGATCTCTTCCAGTCACTTGGCAAGGTAACTGTTTTCCAAATTTCTGGGCATAAACGAGTGAGCACTTCCATCATTGCATCCATTTGTTGAAACATCTCAATTGGTATTCTGTCAATTCCTGGAGCCTTGTTTCTCGCCAATGCCTTCATTGTAGCTTGCACTTCTTTCTTCAGTACCATTGGTTCTTGATCATACGCTACCTCCTGAAATGGTTGAATGTTGAACACTTCTTTTTGGCGCAGTGACTCGATGTATTCCTCCCATCTTCTTTTGATACTTTCTGTGTTATTTAATATTTTGCCCATAGAATCCTTCAATATCGCATCTAGAGGCTTGAAATTTTTCTTCAGTCTTTTCAGCTTAAGAAATGCCAAGCGTGTTCTTGCCTTTTGTTTTTCTAGCTTTAGGTTGTTGCCCATTTCATTATAATACCTTATGTTGTCCTCTCGAGTAGCCCTTTGAAACCTGTTCAGCTCTTTTGCATCTTCATTTTTTCCCATTCACTTTAGTTACTCTCAGCTCAAGACCAAGTTTCAGAGTCTTTTCTGACATTCATTTTAGTCTTTTCTTTCTTTCTTGTCTTTTTTTTTTTTTTTTTAAGATAACAATTTACACATTTACAGCTCAGGGACATTCATGACATTTTTCATGTTGTGCCACCATTATTGCTATCCTTTTCCAAAATATCCCACCATCATTAGCATAAACTCAGTGGCCTGCAAACAAAAGCTTTCCCTTTTCCCCTCCCTCCTATGCCTGGTAACCACTAATAATCTTTGGTATATATATCTATATCTATATCTATTTAACCTATCTAGCAATTTCCCCTCCCCTCCCTTTCCATCCCTGGTAACCAACAAAGAATGTTTCCTTCCATATATAAGCCTTTCCTTGACTGTTTACAACTTTCTTGTCTTTTTAATGACCTTATGCTTTCTTCATGTATGATATCCTTGATGTCTTCCCATAGTTAGCCTGGTCTTCAATCACTGGTATTCAATATGTCAAATCTGTTCTTCAGAGGGTCTCTAAATTCAGGTGTGATACACCCAATGTCGCATTTTGGCTCTTGTGGACTTGTTTCAAATCTCTTCAACTTCAACTTAAACTTGCATTCGTGCACTGATGATCTGTTCCATAGTTAGCCTCTGGCTTCTTTCTGATTGATGATATTGAGTGTCTCTATCATCTGTTCCCACAGATGTAGTCAATTTGATATCTGTGTATTCCATCTGGCAAAATCCACATGTATAACAGTTGTTTCCATGTTGAAAAAAGGTATTTGCAATGTCATTGGCCTTGAAAATATTCTATCATGCAATCTCTGGCATCATTTCTATCACCAAGGCCATATTTTCCAATTACCGATGCTTCTTCTTTGTTTACAGCTTTTTTTTTTTTTTTTTTTGCATTCCAGTCACCAATAATTATCAAGGCAACTTGATTGCATATTTGATCAATTCCAGACTGCATAAATTGATAAAAATTCTTAACTTTTACATCTTTAGCTTTAGTGATTGGTGCATTAATTTGAATGATAGTCATATTAAGTGGTCTTCCTTGCAGGTGTAAGGACATTATTCTATCACTGAGAGCATTATATTTCAGGATAGATCTTGAAATGTTCTTTCTGACCATGAATTTAAAATCATTCCTCTTCCAGTTATCATTCCTGGCATAGTAGACCATATAATTATCTGATTCAAATGGCCACCTAAGAGTCTGTTGCACATTATCCTATATCTGACATGTAGGACAGATGATCTAAGCCCAATGAGAGTCCCCCAGCATTTGGTGCTTCTCAGGACTTCAACATTTTCTTTGGTGATAAGGGACCATATGTAGCCTCTCATTTTGTCAGTAGGAGGATTTCCTAAAGGAAGTAGGTGTCAGGAGCTGGTTGAATGTCAGGAAAGAAGCAGTTTGGGAGACTTCTTGAGAAGGATGTTTCCCAGAAATAGGTTGGGAGACAATATGGAGGTGGGAATGGTAATACTGAATTTATATTCTCTTAAAATAGTTCCAAATTATGGTCTTTTGCTGCGTAATTTATTGGCTTTGAGGCCTAGCCTTCTCAGATGATTTTTGTCCTTCTCTTACAGGTGTGGCAATGTGGAGGGAAGATTGAGATCTTACCCTGCTCTCGGATTGCTCACCTAGAGAGACACCACAAACCCTATGCCATGGATCTGAGCATTGCTTTGAAGCGTAATGCTCTACGAGTGGCTGAAATCTGGATGGATGAACACAAACACATGGTCTACTTGGCCTGGAATGTGCCTCTGGAGGTATGTCATGAAATTAAAGAGAAGGGAGAAAGAATAAAGGAAGAGAAGGTGGTGTTAATGGTAGGGAATGAAAGAAATATAGCAGTGCCATCCTAGCTCTAAAGTATTATGATAAGGTCCTGATGGTATAATAATGATGACAACAAATGTTTATAGAAGAGTATTATGTTCCAGGTACTGTTATGTATGTTAACTCATTTAACAATCACAACATGCCTATTATGTATGTTTATTATGTATGTAGGTATTACTTTTATTATTCTGACTTTATAGATAAAGAAACTGAGACACAGATAGTTGAAAGGAAATTGCTTAAGGTAATATAGGTGATAGATGGCAGGACCAAGGGATTCAAACCTAGGAAGCATGGCTTCTAGATTCCATAGTCTACTGTGTTGTAGGTGGGAGTTCTTGCTTGGGGAGGGCAGAGTTTGACATCATGAATTAACTGTCTCCAAGGACATCCCATGGCAGGCAGGGATGTAAGTTGTTGAGAGCAGGGAATGTAATCCTATTGAATATACATGAATAAGGATGGTCACATTATCTTGGGTGAGCCCACATCATCTGCCCTAGCCACCTGAGGTCAGTGTGACACACTGTGTTCTGTTCCTGAAGCTGTTGAGGATGCATTGGCTCAAGCATGTTGAGATGTGTTTGAGGGTACAAGAGACAGTCATCTCATTGGCATACTCTTCCTTTCCATCATAGTGGATCTTAAAGGAGCTGCTAGGATGCCAGGGAATCAGAATGGTGGAGAGCTTGTGGAATGAATATAGAAGGGAGAGTCAAGAAGAGTGATGGGGACCAGGAGCCAGGTTAAACAGCTGGTATTAACATGGCTGAAGAATATAATAATGTTCAGAAATGCCTGAGCCTTCCTCCTCATTCAAAGACATCAGAACCCTTCCCCTAATAACCCGAGATGACATTAATCTTCTGCAGTTACCTCACTGTCTGAAGAGATTCATAGGAATTTTTTTCTGGTGTCCCAGGATACCAAGGGATGATAGGAAATCAAGTGTCCCTCCAGAAGATCACTAGCTTTCTCACCTCTGTGGCGTCATATTTGTGAATGTCCCCAGCTGCAAAAGGAATTGTCCCTAAGTAAGCAAAATCTAAACTTCTACAAGGGACAGTAGAAAATGAACCATGAAGGAAAATTCGGGGAGGAAGACAGATGCACAAATGTTTCCTGAATTTCCTTCTCAATTTTGCTTCATCAGTATTCTTTCATTTTGATTTCTCCAAAATAACACTTTTAGAAAATTGCCTTTGATCTCCAAATCTTGTGGCCAGAATATTCTTTTGGAGAGTTTTTTCTGGTCATCATGAGGAATATTTTATGTTTTATTGAAGTAAATATTGTCTCAAACAGAAACAGTCTAAGTTAGTTTGCTAATGATGAGAAATAAATCTGAGTGACTCCACTCTGCAGGCCTTGTGAATGCTTTTGAAACAAGCAGAAGTCCCGAGAGTTCAAGCTTATCCCGTTTTCCCTGGAAAACTATAAAATATCAAAATGACCTTAGAGGTTATCAGGAAAATACCTAGTTCCTTCATATGTGGTCCAACCCTGTTGGTGAAGTCAAGGCAGTTACACAGACAAGACATAAAAATTCTTGGTGTTTTATTTACAGAACTCTGGAATTGATTATGGAGATATTTCTTCCAGAAAGGCACTCCGGGAGAAACTGAAATGTAAAACTTTCGACTGGTATCTGAAAAATGTTTATCCAGTCCTGAAGCCAATCCATAGCATTGTGGGCTATGGGAGAGTATGTATTATGAAATTGTACTTTTTGTTTTACATGTTTAGATTATAAAAGACAGTGAAAGTTGAATCATATAATTGTGGCCCAGGTGAGGGTTTACAAAACCTATCCTGCTCAAGAGTCCCTTCCTATGCCTGACCTCTTCCTTGTCTCTTGCCTTGGACTCTCTCAGTTTCCTTTTTTTTCTTGCTCCCCTGACCCCATCTCTTTTTTTTTTTTTCTTTCGGCTTCCATGTTTCTTAACATTGCAAACTTCAGCTCTCTCAGTTTCTCATCCAACCAGGGTGTTTGTTTCACTTACATGAACTTTAGCATGGATGCTGTTTTCCTATACGAGATAGTAAAGTTCTGAGGTAGGTGGGAGTTCCCAAGAATTAGGCATCAAAGCAGTTCTTCACTTCAGCATTCATGTTTCCTGGTACTTAGAAAATGACAGCTGGGTTCCCAGCCCTCTACTCTCTATTGGATGTTAATTTCTGGTGATCTTGGTACCCTGGGAAAAATTCAGGGTTTGGGAAAGCTTGAGGGCCCTCTTTCTCTGCATCTTTCCAATAGTGTTGTGGTGTGTTTTGCCTTTCAGATGAAAAACACATTGGATGAAAGTATCTGCCTTGATCAGGGACCAGTTCCAGGCAAAAGCCCTATCATGTATTACTGCCATACATTCAGTCCCCAGGTATTTTCCACCATTTTCCCTATCCCAACTGGGCAAAGTCTGTTGTGGTTCAACTGCTGAAAACCTTTGCCAGATTTAGAGTTGGTGTTAGATGATAGTGGAGTAGGAGCTGCTCATCAGTGGGTAAAGAGGAAGGTTGAAGCCCAAACTGCATTTGTAACTAAGCACTTCCTAGTTTATTCAAATAGTCATGGCAACCATCCATCTAAGAAGCAACTCCTGGTATCTCCTTTTCTGAAGCAAAGAAGAGTAAGGAAAATTAAAGATGCATAGAAAAAATTAGTCCAAGGGATTAATAGACCATGGGAACCTCAGTCTACATGACCCTGAGTCCAGAAATAGATGGTTTCCAGCTACCATCTATCTGTCAACCAATAGGAAAGGGATCACTATTAGAGATCCTGGAGAAAGTGGGAGAAAAATGTAGAATGAAACTCAAAAATATAAAAAAGACCAGGATTACTGGTTGGGTAGAGACTAGTGAAACCCTGAGGCTGTCCCCTTGTCACCCTTTGGGTCTGAAATTAAATTCACTCTTGTAGTTTAACTCTCAGCTGAACAAGAGACAGGCCTATGAACTGAACAATTTTACCAGGGAGATGAACTCCTTAGCACTATCAATCATGGGAGATCAGAAGGGCAGCATTTGCACAAGGAGAAGGTTAGGGAGGCAGGAATGCATAGGTAAGAAGGACACAGAAAAAGGGCAACCACAGGGAGGAAATGGGAAAAGAGTTTTTATGTTGTGGAGATTGTAATCAGTGCCATGAAACAAAATGTGTGTGCGCTATTGATTGGAAAATGAATCTGTTCTGTAAAATTTCACCCAACACAATAATTTTTTTTTTTTTTTTTTTTTTTAAAGATCATGGCAAGATGGTTCCATTTTAGGCACAGAGAGGAGAGGTAGAAGGGCTATGTTCTGTGTTATTCATTCTTCATGGTAACATTTTTGTTGATAATTACCTCCAGACCCTTCCTTTTCCTCTCCTCCTTCTACTCCTTCCTCTTTTCCACTGCCCACATCAATAAATGTGCACTCCATCTATGTCCTGAATGGTGGATGGGTGAAGCCACCAGTGGTTTCTTCTGTAGTGAGGGCAATGGTGAGCTAGAAAAGAACCAAAGGGAAGAGGTTTGGTGTCACTGGAAGGTGCAGCCAAAGGATGTCTTTTCCTCTTAGAATATCTATATTTGTCATCTTACTTTGCCTATTGCCCTGAAAGGAGTCTTTTTTTTTTTTTAAGGAATATTTTCTTGTGTTTTGGTGAAAATGTACACAGCAAATTAGGTTCCTATTTAACAATTTCGGTACATATTGTTCAGTGACATTGGTTACATTTTTTCACATTGTGTCAAACATTTCTAGTATTTCCATTCTGGTTGTTCCATTTCCATTAATCTAGCTTCCCTGCCACCCCCCTTATCTTCTCTTCTTTGATTTAGGGTAAATGTTGATCATTTGGTCTCATATAGATGATTTTTTTAAAGGAGCACAGTACTCATGGGTGATATTCTTTATTTTATGAGCCAATCTGTTATTTAGCTGAAAAGTGACTTCTGGTAGTAGTTTCAGTTCAAAGTTGAAAAGGTGTCTCAGGACAAGAGTCTCAGCGTTTCCTCTAGACTCCAAGGGTTTAAAAGAGCCTTTTGAGATATTCAGGGTAGATACTATTTTCACTTAACAGATGAAAACACTGAGAAACAAAAATAAGCTATTCATCAAAGCTCACTGAACAGAGTGGTATCAGATTCCAAATTTGAAAATTTTTTTTTACAACAAACTGGGGCTTACAGTGTCAACCTTCTGAAGGCCACTTGTGTCTCTCTCATGCCATGAAAACCACGGTTCTGTAGGAACTCTTATAGGGAAAGAAGCAAGCTAGTGCCCATCCTCATGCCTGGTCTTCTCTCTGGAATAACCTGGAGGGTGAGAAAAAAAGAGGCAGGGATGACTCATTGTTACCTAGGGAAGGCTAGTCTTCCCATGACAAGTGATTACCATGGGGGCTTGAGAACTGTCTTCATGATCCCTGTAAGGCCAATGGCCTCCCCACTGATTCCAGGAAACCCTTTGCTGTCTTTTAGAATGTCTACTACCACCTCACAGGGGAATTCTATGTGGGAGCATTGACTGCAGAGACAGATTCTGAGGAGCACTGCTTGACCGACCCTGGCAAAGGGGAGAAACCCACTTTAGAGCCATGTTCCAAGGCAGCCAAAAATGGACTGTACATATACTGGAATTTTAAATTGGTGAGTTGTGTGTTTTTAAAAAGATAGACATATTCAAATATACTGTGAAGGGTTCAGATTTTATCTGACAATGTTTTAGCAGATTAATATTTGTGGCAGACTGGAAATGGAGAACTGGTTGTGACACAATGAGTCTCTTGACTAAGGTAGGGCTGTTTATGGAGAAGGAATATTGGAGCTTAATAGATAAGTTTAATAGTTAAATCTTTGGATTTAAATCCTAGCTCAGTCACCTTTAGCAAGTTTCTTAATCTCTCTGAGGCTCAATTTCCTCATCTGTAAAATGGTGATAACATACAATATCTACATGGGAGGATTAAATTAGATAATGACTGTAAAGCATTTAGCATAGTGTCTGGCACATAGAAAACCAAAAAAGAAACCAAACTCACTGTCATCGAGTCTGATCTGACTCATAGCAACCCCTCCTTGGGTTTCTGAGGTGGTATCACTATAGAAGTAGATGCCCAATCTTCCTTCTGAGCACATAGAAAGTGCTCAAAAAAATAACTGTCATTTGTTTTATTATTAATGATAATCAGAGAGGCTGGAGCACTAGATTGAGGTCAAGAGGATAAAATTTGACAAAGACTATAATGTAAGTCAAGGAACGCTGGTGGCACAGTGGTTAAAGCACTCAGCTGCTAACTGAAAGGTCAGTTGTTCAAACCTACTATCTGTTTCATAGGAGAAAGATGTGACAGTCTGCTTTAGTAAACATTAAAGCCATGGAAACCCTGTGGGGCAGTTCTACTCTGCCCGATAGGGTCGCTATACACTGAAATAGCTCCATGGCAACTCCCAAAACCAAAACCAAACTCACTGCCAGACTCACTGCCACTGAGTCTATTCAGATTGGGTTTCCAAGGAGGTAATTCTTTACAGAAGTAGTTTGCCCCATCTTCCTTCTGTGGAGTAGCTGCTGGGTTTGAACCACCAACCTTCTGGTTAGCAGTCAAATACCTTAGGCACTATGCCACCAGTGCTCCATCCATGGCGATTAGTTTAATGTAAAAGTCCTACCTTAAACTTCAACATCAAATGAACAAGAAAGTTGTTGTTTTTGTTATGTGCCGTCGAGTCGGCCCTGACTCATAGCGACCTCTCCTTGGGTTTCCGAGGCAGTATCACTATGGAAGTAGGATTGTCCAAGCTTCCTTCCGAGGAGTGGCTGGTGGGTTTGAACCGCCAGCCTTCTGGTTAGCAGAACAAGAATAGGGTGGAGGAAATCTGACTGTGTAGCTGATCATGTGACTGTGAGTAGAGGAACTTGGCTGACTACAATCTACATGTGAATAAATTGTGTGACAGGGCTACCCCCAAAGCTTATGCTGCATGGATTGGTAAGAGTGTGATGCCCTCATCCAGGGAGGTAACACTGTCAGTACCCTGAACACTCTGGTAGTGTTTTAGGTCCAAGTGACACATTTTAAGAGTTAAAGAAAACCCTAAATATATATATATATATTTACTTTTCCCAAATATTCTTTTATATTTTAAATTCACATTCATTTTTACATAAATCTCAACTCTAGCTCAATCTAATTGCAAATATATATATACATATATTTTATTGTGATTTGAGTGAAGATTTACAGAGCAAATTCACTTCCCGTACAGCAGTTCACATATACTTTGTCTCATGTCATTGAGCACAGTTTACCACAATGCAACAGCTCTCCTTCCACTTCCTCCCCATAGTTACCTCTTCCCAGTGTCCATCCCTCCATGCACTCCTGCCCCCTGAGCTGTCTCCCTGTGCATAATCAGCCCTTCTTTCTCCGATGATTGTTCTTTCCAGGAGTGTATCTACCTGAGGTAAATGTTCAACTCGTATGCCTGTCTTTTGTTTGGCTGGAAACCACAGGTGTGGGTTCAATTCCAGACTTGAAGGGCAGCTAGGGGCCATAGTATCAGTGGTTCCACCAGGCTCTATCAGACCAGCAAAACTGGTCCCCCCCTTTTTTTTTCTCCAAATGATTTTGAGTTTTGTTCCACATTGTTCTCCCTCTCTATCAAGGACCTCCTAGATAGATCCCCTTCCACGTAAAACCCTAAATATTTAAAGCTAATGATCTCTTTGAGAATCTTCTGCTAGCTTTGGAGTCTGTCCAGGAAAACAAGCATACCTATGGACCTATGTGCAAAGTTTTCCTTACAACTTCAGAGTGTTTTTGCATCCTAGATGAAATCTCTTTGAAGTTACAATAGTAACTAGAAGAAAGAGGGTAAGGTCTTTCTAGCACCTGTCTTTCTGGTCTGAGCTATAAAGAATCATAGTTTTTCTTTAAGCTTTTAAGTTCAGCTTACAAATCTTATTATTTTATCTATAAGTCTAGCAAGTTTTAACAATAACTTTAAAAGGTTTTTTTAATATATAATTTAATCAATTAAATTCTCTTAAACATTATAAGCTAAGTTTATAAATTTAATACATTAAATTTCCTTTCTTAAAACTTCTGTTATCTAATGTCAGATGTGATGATTCTTAAGTTCTCCTAACTCTTTAGAAAGTGTTTATGAAGTTACTAAAATTTCCACATAAAATCACAAATTTAAATTAAGGTTGGACAATCCTACTTCTGTAGTGATACTGCCTCAGAAACCCAAGGAGGGGTCGCTATGAGCTGGGGCCAACTCGATGGCACATAACAACAACAACAACAACATTCAATTATATGTCTTAAAATTTTAATCACAAGATAAATCTATAAAACACTAATTTTCTTTCTTGCAAAGGACCAGAGAGGGCTCATCAAGCTTGTCTCTGTGGAGCAGGGAGAGTAGGAGGAGGGGATTGATGTAATCCGAGGACATTTCAGTACCTTGACTCTCTCTCTCCTCCCCTCCCATCCAGGGAGGAGCTGTCATAAACAGGACCACCAAACGGTGTCTGGAGATCAAGAAGGACACTTCAGGTACCTATGTGCCTGTGCTCCAGACCTGCACCACCCAAGTGTGGAAAATACAGCATACCATCAGGGACTGGGGATCAAACTAATGTCCAAACAATGGAGCTTGGATTTGGGACATCAGTTGTTGCAACTTGAATGACTTCTACTCCCAACACTGCTCAAAGTGAAAGAGGGTGAGAGAAACTAAAATGTGTGTGTGTGTGTGTGTTTACTGTAACTTCAGCCTGGACTACTCAGGATGTGGGGAAAGGAAGTCTGAACATGGGCCCTGCTGCTCTGCTGGGGAAGTACTGGAAAGGATGATCCACAGCTTCCCTTGGGAGTTCATGATATGTATCCAATGCCATTCTTGGAAAATCCTTAAAATAGCCAGTATCATCTGTCCATAAGTGGGGAGAAAAATGGGAAAGTACAAGTTTATCTTTGGTTTCTGCCAACACTGTTTATTCTTCATTCCTGACAACTATTAACACCATCTGCCCCATAGCTCTTCCCCACACTCATCTGCTCAGAGACTCCCCAATCTGCCTTGAGGGCATTTCACAGGAAGGGCTGGGCCATCATCAGACTTGACACTTGTCCAGGTAGCACCAAGTCACCTGAAGACCTCAAAGGACCTTCCCTGAAGGTTACGATTCTGGGAATCACTTGGCTTCCTTTAGGCATTAGTCAGGTAAGACACTGAAAAATTAGCACAAAATTAAATCAGCTAAAATTTTAAAATGTAGGCTTTTAAAACCATAAGTTACAGCTTGATTAAATTTCCACAAAGTGAACACATCTATATCAGGCACTAAAATATTATGATAGATAAGATTTAATTATGAAAAAAATTAAGAATCTGGGTAAATTTTGAACAAATGTGTAACTTCTAGCTTCTGCCTAGCAGACTAAAGGAAAAAGGCAATTCAGAGAAAAGTTTTAAAAAAGCATGTGCCCCATAGAAAAATGGGCAAATGACACAAATAGATTGTATATTACTACTATTCAGGATGTGGGGAAGGAAAGTCTGCACATGGAGCTCTTGTGGTGCAAATGGTTAAGTTTTGGCTGCTAACCAAAAGGTTATCAGTTCAAACCCACCCAGTGGCTCCAAAGAGGAAGGACCTAGTGATTTGCTTCCATAAAGAATACAGCCAGGAATGCCCTATGGGGCAGTTCTACTCTGTCACATGGGGCTACTATAACTTAGGATCAACTAGACAGCATGTAATAA
>NW_006921627.1:9146064-9148127 GCF_000298275.1 Orycteropus afer afer
ACACACACACACACACACATATATATACACATAGATGTGTGTGTGCACATTTATGTATGTATATCCTTAAACATATGAAATAATGTTTATAGTTAGATAAATGTAAATTAAAACTATTCTTGGACATCAGTGTTTCCTTAGATTGGTAAAAATTTAAAGGCATGACAGAACATTCTGTTAACAAGACTGTGAGAAACAGGAAATCTCATACATTGATGGTGGGGCTGAAAACTGATATAATCCTTTTGGAAGGATATATCTAAGAATACAATATATACATTTTCTATTTGTGCTAATGATTGCATCTCTAGGAATTTACTCTGAAGATACCAGTGGCCTCACTAGAAGGGTATGGGGAGGGTAGACTGTACCAGGTGACACTGTCAGTGATTGGCACCAAAGTGACTGTCTATGTGATAGTTGG
This sequence comes from Orycteropus afer afer, assembly GCF_000298275.1. NCBI lineage: Eukaryota > Metazoa > Chordata > Mammalia > Tubulidentata > Orycteropodidae > Orycteropus > Orycteropus afer. The sequence goes on from NW_006921627.1 coordinate 9,146,489, forward strand.
AGCTGTGTGTCAACTTGGCTGGATCACAATTCTGTGCGGTTTAAGCAATTATGATGTGTGTTATTCCCATGATGGGATCGGATGTCTATGTTTTGAGTAGCCAATCTGTTGAAAGGGAATTTCCCTAGGGGTATGGCCTGCTTCCAATATATTTATGGACATCATGGGAAAAGAGACACTCTTCTATGGATTGGGATCCTGTTGTACTGTCTACAACTGCCCATGAGCGAAAAATCCACCATTTGGCCTGGAGATCTTGAATTCGGCATTTGTTAGAGTCAACAGCCAGTATACTGCCTGCTCAGAAGGAAGATGGGACAATCTACTTCCATAGTGATACTGCCTCGGAAACCCAAGGAGGGGTCACTGTGAGTCAGGTCTGACTCGACAGCACATAACAACAACAACAAACATTGAGCTTGTCAGCCCTGCAGCTGCGTGAGTCGGGAAAACCCTCCAGCTTGACATTTGATCCAAGAACTTGGAACTTGCCAGCTTCTATAAGTGTGTGCATCATTTTACTAAGATAAATTTCTTTTTCTCTATATGTATATATAAGCTTTACCGGTTTTGCTTCTCTAGAGAACCCAGCCTAACACAGTCTATAAAAGTTTTGTGCAGTGTTCTAGCAGAAATTTATTATTTTTAAAATAAAACATCCTTATAATTAGTTATAACAACAAAAACATTTTTTCAGAAGCCCAGTTTACATGTATCAATATGCCTACAAGGCTAACACTCTATGTTGATTTACTTTTTGAACTTTCTAATGTGCTTCGATCAGAGCTGTCATTATTACTAAATTAAATGACACTTCAAATCACGTGGATTCATCTGCACATGCTATAAATACATGCTGTTATTTTGGTTCTGTTGCTGCTGCTTTTTATAGTCACTGATTTTGTAAATATTCTGTTGTTTTAGTTATAATATGTGGTAAATAGTATTTGTGAACCTGTATCAATAACTTTTTTGAATATAAAATAGTAATTAAAGGAAAATAAGAAGAAAAATGAAGAAGGCTTCTGCTCATTTACTAATAATGTAACTAACAATGTTGTAATTCAATGTAGATTTTACAAAACAATTTTGTTGTTAGTATTCATATAATCTAAGAAATAATAGTTATGCAATTTACAATTATATTTATAATATATTATTCTATGAATAAAATTGATAAGAAACATTACTAAAAATTCTGTATGGTCTGGTATGAGAGGCAGTCCATGGACAGGGGGAAGGGGGAGTGATACCATGAGTTACTGTACCAGGTAACACCAACCCTAGTAATACCACTGGAAGATACACCCCCAAAATAAGAAAAATACACAAGCACAAAGTAATTCTTTGCAGCTTTGCCTGTAATTGCAAAATATTGGAGAGCAACTAAATGCTTATTTACCTGACAGTGGTTGTATACATCTACACATTGGAATACTATGCAGCTATTAAAACAAAACAAAACAAAACAAAAAAAAAAAAAAAAAAAAAAGTGGATTCCAATTCATAGCAACCCCCATTGGATTTCTGAGGCAGTAAATCCTTAGGTAAAAATAGCAAAGTAGCATCTATAGCATGCTACTTTTATGTACAAAATTGGGGGAATACACATATATCTGCTCATTTTTGCAAAATGAGA
>NW_006921627.1:9148227-9151687 GCF_000298275.1 Orycteropus afer afer
TTGCCTGTAATTGCAAAATATTGGAGAGCAACTAAATGCTTATTTACCTGACAGTGGTTGTATACATCTACACATTGGAATACTATGCAGCTATTTTAAAACAAAACAAAACAAAAAAAAAAAAAAAAAAAAAAAAAAACAAGGAGGATCTGTGTGAACTGATATAGAGTGATTTTTAGTATGCATTGCTAGGTAAAAATAGCAAAGTAGCATCTATAGCATGCTACTTTTATGTACAAAATTGGGGGAATACACATATATCTGCTCATTTTTGCAAAATGAGACACAAGAAGGATAAACCCAAAACTAATAACATTGTTTACCGATGGAGGGTGGCAGTTGGAAATAGGTAGAAAGGACTGAGAATAAGAATAGAGTGGAAGTGAAGTGGATGAATGGGGCATGGCATCTCTAAATTTAGACACATTTTTTCCATAAGTTTGACTTTTAGAACCATACTGTATTTTGTATGCTCAAAACAAATATATAAACTCAACAAAGATGGGGAAAACAAAAAATAGAGTACAAACAAAAACAAGTGAGCCTCACTGTATTTAATTAGATTAATTAGTATATTTATTTTAGGGATTACTCCAAGTCTGTCTTCTATTGCTTCTGTAATACTTGCAGTTATTTTGTATGACTGGTATCTGTGCAAGATTATCCTCAGATGAATCTATCATTGGTCTAGAGTACATTCCTATTCCCTGACCCCCATCTGATCTTCTCAGTTGTCTATGCATTTATCTGTAACCTGATGTTTATTGGTAGTGGTAATGCAGTATTATGCATATACTGGTATTAGTGTATATATATATATACTACAAACTATATAAACATATAAACTACATTTTAAATGAATACAGAGAGAGAGAGAGAGAGAGTGAGCACACTTAGATCCAGCATCCAAGGCCTGGTTTTAAAATATCATTCTCTAGTAATACGAATTAGGGCTTCTTGGAGATGTAACTGATTTCAGGTATTTTAACTGATTTCTTCCAATGTTAGAAAATGAAGAACTTCTCAAAGAATGATGAAGACATGTCAAAATAACAGAGCAGCTAGGCTAAAGTTGCTCTCACTGGTCAAATCTGGGACAATTTGATCATCAAAATAAATATTGATCATACATATTATTATCCATAGAATAACATAACAATCCATAATAGTAGGAAACTCAAGACAACTACAAGATAGAACAGACTGTTCTAAACTTGGGAAGAAAACTATAAATCACAGGGTAACCTCAAAGAAAAATGATAAACCTTCACACCAAAATGAAAAAGAGGACCAGCACAAATATTTAACAAATACTAAAACAATAGCATGAAGGAAGTGATAACATGATTCATAAGCAAAATGAGCTCAGCACAGAAAATTATATGGAACAAAGAACACCACAAAAAAGCACATAACAAAATGACAGCAACAAATTCATACTTGTCGATAATTACTTATCTGGCAAGGGACTTATCTCTCAGATTTATAGAAAACTCCAATGCTTCAACAGCAAAGGAATTAACAATCCAATTGAAAAATGGACAGTAGACATGAATAGACACTTCACCACATTTCACCAAGGAGGATATTCAGGTGGCCAGCAAATACATGAAGAGAGGCTAATGATCACTGGCCATCAGAGAGATGCAAATCAAAACAAAAATGAGATGCCATCTCACCCCAGCACTGATGGCAAGGTTCAATGAGACAGAAAATGACAAATGCTGGCAGGGATATGGAGAGATTGGGACTCTCATACACTGCTGGTGGAACTGTGAAGTGATATAACCACTGTGGAAGGCAGTATAGCAATTCCTTAGAAAGCTGGAATTGGAGATACCATTTAACCCAGCAATCCCATTACTAGGTATGTATCCTAGAGAAGTGAAAGCCAGGACAGAAATAGATACATGCACACCCATGTTCACCTCAGCACTATTTACAATAGCAAAAAGATGGAAACAACCTACGTGCCCATCATCAGAAGAATGGTTAACCAAATTATGGTACATACACACAGTGGAATACTATGCAACACTAAAGAATAATGCAGAGTCAGCAAAACACCACATAACATGAATGAACTTGGAGGACATTATGCTGAAATAAGTCAATCACAGACAGACAAATATAGTATTAGTTTGTTGTTGTGGAGTGTCAAGGAAAGGTTTATATAGGAAGCAAACTTTCTTTGTTGGTTGCCAGAGGCGGGAGGGGAAGGAAGGGAACACTGCAAAAAAAAAAAAAAAAGAATGCTTTTTTCATGTATTTAACCCACCTAAATTTTATTTTCATTAAAAAAAATAAAAAAAAAAAAAAAAACAAGGAGGAAAAAAAGAAAAGAAAAAAAAAAGAATGCTTTTTTCATGTATTTCACTGCACATAAATTATATTTCAATAAAATACATTAAAATAAATAAATAAACAAAATAACAAGCCATGAGTGCATACCTATGAATAAATAAATGGGGAAGAAAGGAAAGTTTTTCTTTACAGTAGAATGCCAACTAATAATTGTAGGAGAAATTATGGAATTAGAAAATTACCCTTTTGGTAACCACCATAGTAAAAATACATACATACAGACATAGCATAAAAATAATTTCCTACAAAATAACTTATTAATTACAAAGGGAAAATTAATACTTTTTGTGGTGGCAAAACCTGACAGACACCACCTTAATCAACCAGTATTGGGACAAACAGACAACATGTGTCTCCTGATATGAAGCACCAAGAAGAACACAATCCTGCTTCTATGGCACTCCTGCCACAAACACCACACCTGAATCTAATCTTCGAGAAATATTGTTGTTGTTGTTACGTGTCATCAAGTCAGACCTGACTCATAGCGACCCCTCCTTGGGTTGCCGAGGCAGTATCACTACAGAAGTAGATTGCTCCATCTTTCTTCCAAGGAGTGGCTAGTGGGTTTGAATTGCCAGCCTTCTGATTAGCAGTCAAGTGCCTTAGGCACTATGCTACCAGAGCTCCTCAAGAAATGTTATTAAACCAAAAATTGAAGATCATTCAAAGTAAATGGTCTGTATGCTTAAAAAATGTCAAGGTCATGAAAGACTCTAAAGAAAGACTGAGGAACTGTTCCAGATGAAAGGAGATTAAAGAGGGATGACAGCTAACTGTAATACGGGATCCTTGACCTGGGGAGAATTTTTTCCCCCTTTATTTATAAGGGTAGCAGTGAATAGCTGAGGAAATATGAATAAGGTTTGTTGATAGATATTAGTACTTTGTCAATGCTATCTTCCTGATTTTGATTATTGTACTCTGGTTATGTAAGAGAAAGTCTTTGATTTTAGGAAATATACCTTGGATGAATTAGGGGGAAATGAACATTTTTTCTGAGGTGGTAGATAGATACATAGATAGATAGATATATAATAGGCAAATAGATGATAGATAATAGATAGATGACAAATAATAGAAGATAGATGATATA
>NW_006921627.1:9151992-9224640 GCF_000298275.1 Orycteropus afer afer
CCGTAGTGATACTGCCTCGGAAACCCAAGGAGGGGTCGCTATGAGTCGGGGCCGACTCGACGGCACATAACAACAACAACAACAACAACTATGTTTGCAATTTTTTTGTACTTCTGAGATTATATCCAAAATAAAAAAGTTTTTAAAAAACCCAAACCAAAAAACATTCCTACTTAGATGTACATTAAATAATTTTTCTTGCTAAGCTACAACTAGGAGAAATATCTGCATAATCCAACCTTGGTATTCTGCATTCTCTAAAGGGAAATAGTAGTTCTCTCTCACTATAGGTAGCAAGATAGACAGCTCCTCAGCTCTCCCAGCTTCCTACCTGTTTTAAGCTTCCTCTGGCAGCTCTGACCTGCAGGCAGCATGTTAGTTGTTATGAGAAATATTTGGCTTGCCTCCTTAGCCCTGAAACTACACACATTACTTGCCTATTACTTGTCTGAGTTCTACATAGAATTCTGCTTCTCTGGTCACGGCTTCTAGTCTTCACCGGTCAGGACATAGGGAGGACATCTCAGCGTGTCTCTTTAGTTCAGTTAGGAAACTGTTCCCCTGGCAACCAAGTTAATTGTTCACTCACTTCTCTCAGTGTCTGATTTTTGAGAATATTGGAACTCTGCTATAAGTAAAAGTTATATTGTAAACCACAATACATTTGACAGGTATTAGCTCTGGTGGCGTAGTGCCTAAGGCATTTGACTGCTAACCAGAAGGCTGGCAGTTCAAACTCACCAGCCACTGCTTGGAAGGAAGACTGGGCAATCTACTTCTGCAGTGATACTGCCTTGGAAACCCAAGGAGGGGTCTCAATGAATCAGATCCAACTCGACAGCGGTGAGTAAGTGAGCTAGTCCATGACCTCAGAGTGCAAAGGATCACTGAAACCCCCAAACCAACTAACCAAATTAACAAAAAACCCAAACCCACTGCTGTCCAGTCAATTTTGACTCACGGCAACCCCATGTGTTACAGAATAGTACTGAATTTCATAGGGTTTTCTTGACTCTAATCTTTACAGAAGCAGATTACTAGGCCTTTCTTCTGTGGTGCCACTGGGTGGGTCCAAACCACCAACTTTTTGGTTAGCAGCCAAGTGCAAACCATTTACATCACCCAGGTGTCTCCAACAAAGTAATAATTCTGTGTTTGCTCCCACGAGTTGGATCTCTGGAACTGCAGTCCCTCCCTCTGGCTCAGAGAGTAATAATCTCTTGAGGGTCTCACATCCATTTTTATTTTCCCTTTACATTACCTCTGGACTTCTTGATGGCCACTCATGATCAAACCCTCACAGGACCACAGAGAGAAGCCATGCCTGTAGGAACCACACTCCACTGTTGCAAAATGCTCCTCTCTTATTTGCCCTAACATGTTGTTATTATGTGCCTTCCAGTCAGACCTGACTCATGGCGACCCTTCCTTGGGTTTCCAAGGCAGTATCACTATGGTAATATAGATTGCCCAACCTTCCTTCTGAGGAGTGGCTGGTGGGTTTGAACCACCATCCTTCTGGTTAGCAGTCAAGTGCCTTAGGCACTATGCTACCAGAGCTCCTAACATAGCAGGCCTATTTTCTCTTTTCACTCCATCTGTCAAAAACTGAAGTTACAAAGCCCTGCTTTGTCTTCCCAACTTCAAACAGAAATCCCAGAAGGCAGCTTGGATTTGACCCTTTCTTCATGACAAATGTTACTGCTCTCAGATTCTGGCACTTTTCCAATAGGATCTGGGCCTGCAGACTGAAGTCACCACCATCATATGCCAAGTGTCTCTCTGCTCCATACCCCACGCAGCATCCACACCAGGCTTGAAAACCCCAACCCACTCTTCAGCATGAGCAACGTCCTCATCCCAGTCAGACTTAAGGAATAAAGGATTGAGGGATGTGTCATAACAATTCCAGCAGTTTTGAAGTTAATCTCTTACAAAGTCCTTTTATTTTATTTATAATACTTTTTACTTTTATGACTAGGAAATATGTCTTTAATTAATTTCACAATTTTAATAAAATTTATATCATCCTTTTATAGAGGTTAAATGTATAGAGTTAGGCCAGTAATGTTACAGTGAGTTAATTAAGATTAAGGGGTAAAATCAACTTCTCATGACTTTAAGTTGTTAAATTATAATTTTAACAAACATGGTTTTCTCCCATGACAATCTAACAAATGTAGTTTCAAGGAACAAATTTGTCTCAAGATTACATGTTGTAGTCCTTGGGACTATCTAGTAACATAGTGCCTAAGGCACTTTACTGCTAACCAGAAGGCTGGAGGTTCAAACACACCAGCCACTCCTCAGAAGGAAGATGGGGCAATCTACTTCCGTAGTGATACTGCCTCAGAAACCCAAGGAAGGGTCGCTATGAGTCGGGTCTGACTTGACGGCACATAACAACAACAACAACAGTCCTTGGGACTGTAAAAAAATCACCAAGACATATCATCATCAAACTCACCAAAACCAAAGACAAAGAAAGAATCCTGAAAGCAGCATGGGGAAAACTAAAAGTTACCTACAAGGGGCAACCAATAAGACTAAACTCAGATTTCTCAGCAGAAACCATGCAGGCAAGAAGATAATGGGATGGTATATATAAAACCTTGAAAGAAAAAAATTTCCAACCCAGAATTATATAAACAAAACAAAACAAAAACCAAACTCACTGCCATTGAGACGATTTGACTCATAGCGACCCCTCCTTGGGTTTCTGAGACAGTATCTCTACGGAAGTAAGTTGCCCAATCTTCCTTCTGAGGAGTGGCTGGTGGGTTTGAACTGCCGGCCTTCTGGTTAGCAGTCAAATGCCTTAGGCACCACACCACCAGAGCACCCAGCAAAATTGTCCCTCAAGTATGATGGTGAAATCAGGACATTTCCATATAAGCGGAAAATAAGAAGATTTTTTAAAACCAAATCAAGAGATGCTAAAGGGAGTCATTTGGACAGAGAACCAACAACAGCAAACAACAACTGACCATTAACACACGTGATGAAATAACCCAGAAAACAACCCAGTTATAGAAGTATCCAAAGAAAATAAGCCTACAAGATTGTAAACAGGGAACCAGAGACATCAATTCACAAATAAGGACAGCTACAAACCAAAAAGAAGGAAAAAAACTGTATAGTTACAGAACTTCTAAATGATAGAGAAGTCAAAACAACTGCAAAATAGAACGGATTGTTCTAAACTTGGAAAGAAAATTATAAATTACAGGGTAACCGCACAGAAAAATGATAAACCTTCACATCAAAATGAAAAAACGGACCAGCACAAGTATTTAGCAAGTACTAAAACAATAGTGTAGTGCCTGAGGCACTTGACTGCTAACCAGAAGGCTGGCAGTTCAAACCCACCAGCCACTCCTTGGAAGGAAGATGGGGCAATCTACTTCCATAGTGATACTGCCTCGGAAACCCAAGGAGGGGTTTCTATGAGTCAGGTTCGACTCGATGGCACACAACAACAACAACAACAACAAAATAAGAACAATAGCAAAGCAAGAAGTGATAACAAGATTCGTATACAAAACAAGCTCAGCACCAAAAATTATATGGAAAAAAGAAATCAGTAACACCACGAAAAAGCACATAACAAAATGACAAGAACAAATTCATACTCATCAATAATTACACTGAATGTCAATGGATTAAACGTACCACTCAAGACACAGAGAATTGCAGATTGGATAAGAAAACACAACCCATCAATATGCTGTCTACAAGAGACACACCTTAGAGACAAAGACAGAAATAGACTAAAAATCAAAAGTTGGAAAAAGATATATCAAGCAAATGATTTCTGAGGTAGTATCTCTACAGAAATAGATTGCCCCATCTTCCTCCCAAGGAGTGGCTGGTGTGTTTGAACCACCAGTCTTCTGGTTAGCAGTCAAATGCCTCAGGCATTACACCACCAGAGCTCCTTATAAAGGAGCCAAAACCAAAACCAAACTCACTGCTGTCAAGTAGGCTCTGACTCACAGTGACCCTTCCTTGGGTTTCTGAGGTGGCTCTGGTGGCGTAGTGCCTAAGGCATTAGACTGCTAACCAGAAGACTGGTGGTTCAAACACACCAGCCACTCCTTGGAAGGAAGATGGGGCAATCTACTTCCATAGTGATACTGCTTCGGAAACCCAAGGAGGGGTAGCTATGAGTCAGATCTGACTCGACAGCAGTGCATATTACTATGGAAATAGATCACCCAATCTTCCTTCTGAGGAGTGGCTGGTGGGTTTGAACTGCCAGTCTTCTGGTTAACAGTCAAATGCCTTAAGCACTACACCACCAGAACTCCCCTTATAAAAAAGCAGGAGTGACAATATTAATTTCTGATAAAATTGACTTTAAGACAAAAACCACCATAAGAGACAAGGAAGTACATTATAAAATGATTAAAGTATCGACTGAACAAGAGGATATAACAATAATAAATATCTATGTATCCAATGAAAGAACCCCAAAATACATAAGCCAGACTCTAACTGAACTAAAAAGACTAAAAGATGACTCCACAGTCATAGTAGGAGACTTTAATACACCACTTTCAATAAAAGATAAAACAACTGGAAAGAAACTCAACAAAGACACAGAAGAACTAAACAATACAATCCACCACTTCACCTTATAGACATCTACAGAGCACTTCACCCACAACAGCACAATATACATTCTTTTCCAGTGCACATGGAACATTCTCCAGGATAGACCATATCTCCAAGATAGACCAAAGCAAGCTTCAATAAATTTAAAAACATTGAAATACTGCAAAGCATCTTCTCAGATCACAATGCTGTAAAATTAGAAATGAACAGTAGGAAGATGAATGGAAACAGAGCAACCACATGGAAACTAAATAACATCCTGCTTGAAAAAGGCTGGGTAATAGAAGAAATAAAAATCAAATAAAAAAATTCCTTGAATCGAATGAGAATGAAAACACAACATACAAAAATCTTTGGGACACAGCAAAAGCAGTGATCAGAGGCCAATTTATAGCAACAAATACACACATCAAAAAAAAAGAAAGAGCCAAAATCAACACCTTAAACCAACATCACCAACAATTAGAAAAAGAGTAGCAAAAAAAGTCTACAGTACCAGAAGAAAAGAAATAATAAAGCTTTGGGCAGAAATATATGAAACAGAAAACAGAAAGACAATAGAAAAAATCAACAAGACTAGAAGTTGGTTCTTTGAAAAGATTAATAAAATTGACAGATCATTGGCAAATATAAAGAAGGAAAAGAGGAGGAGAATACAAATAACATGAATAAGAAATGAATTGGGCAATATCACATCAGAACCAACAGAAATAAAAAGGATAATATCAGGATATTATGAAGACCTATACTCCAACAAATTAAAAAATCTAGAAGAAATGGACAGATTTCTAGGAACATATTATTTAGCTAAATTAACAGAGGCTACGGTGGAATATTTAAACAGACCCATAACAAAAGAAGAAATTGAACAGGTCATAAAAAAATTACCAACAAAAAAAAGCCCTGGTCCAGACAGTTTCACTGGTGAATTCTACTGAACATCCAGAGAAGACCTGGCACCAATCTTACTCAAACTATTTCAGAACATTGAAAAGGATGGAACTTTCCCAAATTGATTTTATGAGGCAAGCATAACTTTGATACCAAAACCAGGCAAAGACATCACTAAAAAGGAAAACAGCAGACCAATATCTCTCATGAATATAGATGAAAAAAATCCTCAACAAAATCCTAGCCAATAGACTCCAACAACATATCCAAAAATAATACATTGTGACCAAGTGGGGTTCATACAGATATTCAAGGATGGTTCAACATTGGAAAAACCATCAAAGTCATCCATCACATAAATAAAGGAAAAGAACTACGTGATCATATCAATCGATGCAGAAAACACATTTGATAAAACCCAACACCCGTTCTTGATAAAAACTCTCAGTAAAACAGGAATAGAAAGGAAATTCCTCAACATAATAAAGAGCATAAATGCAAAACTAACAGCCAACATTATTCTCAATGAAGAGAGACTGAAATCATTCCCCTTCTGAACAGGAACCAGACAAGGATACCCTCTATCACCACTTCTATTCAACATTGTACTGGAAGTCCTAGCTAAGGCAATAAGTCAAGAAAGGGAAATCAAAGTCCTCCAAATCTGGAAGGAAGAAGTAAAACTATCCTTGTTCACTGATGGTGATTCTATACTTAGAAAACCCAAGAGACTCAGTAAAAAAATCTACTAGAACTAATTGAGAGATTTAACATCATGGTGGGATACAAGATCAACATCCAAAAATCAACTGGATTCCTCCACACCAGCAAAGAGATTGCTGAAAAGGAAATCAATATCATTTACAATAGTTACCAAAAAAACAAAATACTTGGGAATAAATATCACTAGGGACACAAAAGATCTGTACAAAGAAAACTAAAAATCACTACTTTAAGAAACCATAAGAGATCTACATAAATGGGAGAACACACCACGCTCTTTGATAGAAAGAGTGAATATTGTGAAAATGTCAGTAGGCTCTGATAGCATAGTGCCTAAGACTACTAACCAGAAGGCTGGTGGTTCAAACCCACCAGCCACTCCTCGGAAGGAAGGTTGAGCAATCTACTTCCGTAGTGATACCGCCTCAGAAGCCCAAGGAGGAGTCACTATGAATTTGTTCCGACTTGATGGCACATAACAACAACAACAAGAACACCCAAATCAATCTATACATTCAATTCAATCCCAATCCTGATCCCATCACCATCCTTTAAGGATATGGAAAAACCAATCACTAATTTTATATGGAAAGGAAAGAGACCTCGAATAAGCAAAGCACTATTGAAAGAGAAGGACAAAGTAGGCGGTCTCACACTCCTGGATCTCAAAAGCTACTATACAGCCACAGTAGTCAAAACAGCCTGGTACTGGTACAATGACACATGCATAGACCAGTGGAACAGAATTGAGAACCCAGAAACAGATCCATAGACCTATGGTAAGCTAATTTTTGACAAAGAGCTGAAATCCATTAAATGGGGAAAAGAAGGTCTGTAACAAACAGTGCTGGCAAAATTGGATGTTAATTTGCAGAAAAATGAAATAAGAACTGTACCTCACACCATACAAAAAAACTAACTCCAGATGGATCAAAGACTTAAATGTGAAACCTAAAACTATAAAGTTCCTCAAGGAAAAACTAAAGGCAAATTTAGGGGTCCTAATTTATGACATAAGTAGACTGTCAAGCATAACCCAAAATGCACAAACAACAGAAGATAAACTAGATGAACGGGACCTTCTAAAAATTACATTTTTATGTGCATCCAAAGACTTCTCCAAAAGAGTCAAAAGAGAAGCTACAGATTGGGAAAAAAATATTTGGCAATGACATATCCAAAAAGTGACTTATCTCTACAATTTATAGAAAAGTCCAACACCTCAACAACAAAAAGATTGACAATCCAATTCAAAATGGGAAGAAGACATGAATAGACACTTCACCAAAGAGGACATTCAGGCGGCCAGCAAATACATGAAGAAATGCTCTGGATGATTAGCCTTCAGGGACATGCAAATCGAAACAGCAATGAGATACCATCTCACCCCAGCACTAATGGCAAAGTTCAACAAGACAGAAAGTAACACATGCTGGTGAGGATGTGGAGATATTGTGACTCTCATACTGGTGGTGGGACTGTAAAATGATACAACCGCTGTGAAAAGCAATATGGCGTTTCCTTAAAAAGCTGGAATTAGAAATACCATTTGACCCAGCAATCCCATTACTAGGTATATATTTTAAAGAAGTGAGAGCCAGGACAAGAACAGATATATGCATACCCAGGTTCATCGCAGCACTATTTACAAAAGCAAAAAGATGGAAATAACCTAGGTGCCCATCAGCAGAAGAATGGATAGCCAAACTATAGTACATGCACACAATAGAATACTATTCAACACTAAAAAGTAACATATAATCTACAAAACACTTCAACTTGGAGGCTATTATGCTGAGTGAAATAAGCCAATTACAGAAAGACAAACATACTATTAGTTCATTATTCTAAAAAGTCAAGGAAAGGTTTATATATGGAAGGAAAATTTGTTAGTTAGTTATCAGGGGTGGAAGGGGAGGGGAGGGAACACTGCAAAAAAAAAAAAAAAAAGCATTGACCCATGTCATCACTTTAGTTTTATGTATTTAATTGTACAAAAATTATATTTCAATAAAATGTATTTTTTTAAATATTCATTAGGAAAAAAAGAAAATACTATGCTTAGATAAGGTAGTCTTTGTCATCAGAGTGACATCTTTTTTAATACTTGTTACACTTTACAGAGATAATTTGCTCAATGCAGTCCCTCATTCAACTTCTTGGCTGCTGTTTCCATGGGCGTTAGTTGTTGACCCAAGTAAAATGACATCCTTGACAACTTCAATATTTTCTCTAGCTAAAGCTAAAGTGAACAAGATGGGGCTTATGTCTTTCTGTTTCCACACATTTTGTCCTCGGGCTGGCTTCAGCACCCAAGTCTTCTTAAGTATTCTCCCCTCATCAAGCTCCCTGCTTGCTCTTCCAGAGAGCCTGCTAGGGGCTTTTTCCACTGGGAAACGAGTGTTTCCATGCCTTCCTTCATTGCTCATTAAATCTCTGTGTTTTTCCAAATCCCAAATTCCAAAAAACATCATTTGAGACATTGGGAAAATGAGACACAGCTTTATCATTCTTTGGGAGAATTACAGCTTTATGAGTAACAAAGAGATGTTACTGATTTGAAGGAACCCACTGAAGTCAAATGGAAAGCACGGACAAGAAACTCTAACTTACAGAGTTCAAAACTAACGTTGGTATTTTCTGAAACTGGCACAGTAGCATGTTGTAGAAAAGTGGTCACTATGCAATCCATCAGTTGTGCTTATAGCAGTTATCAGTTTGTATTGGTGACCCCTCTGCCACTAAAGGTGAATGACTGATGCAAATTAAATAAATATTAGTAACTTTACATGTATAGTATGTAAAATATACTTCATACAAACCTTATGGATGGTATTTCAAGAAACAAATTTTGGAAGAAAATAAGTGTCTAAATTGGCAGTTTCTACAGCTGATTTTGTTAACCTTGCTAACCAATTCCCACTGAGTCAATTCCAACTCATAACAACCCTACTGGACAGAGTAGAACTGCTCTGTAGGATTTCCAAGGCTGTATTCTTTATGAAAGCAGACCACCACATCTTTCTCTCATGGAACAGCTGATGAGTTTGAACTGGTGACCATTTGGTTAGTATCTGAGTGCTTATATTGCTCCACCAGGGCTCCTGTCAGTCCTGTTAGGAGATCTGAATGCTATATTGCTTGAATATTACTCAATTATGCTAGCTAGTGTTTTCTAGTACTTGAACATTCTTTGTAAATATTACTACACTTAATTTTTTTTTTTTTTTTTGCTGTGGGGTTCATCTGATTATTGATACTAATATTAAGCCATTTCCCAGCAGTAACTTGTTGCCACAAGAATGGGATTCTATTTCTAAAGGTAATAAAATAAAAATAATATCAAAGACAAACACTGGGAATATTCCTTGCAGAAAAAATCGGCTACTCTTATCTGGCTAGAGTGAAAGGTGCTTAGTCAATTTCCCAAGTATGTACTCCTGTCCCTAACAGATGAACATCTTTGTTCATATGGGCTCTTGGAGAATCCCAGCCCTAAAGCATGAGAAGGCACCCTTCTCCATGTCTTCTCCCAACATAGAATAACCCTTCTCAGTTCATCTGGATAAGTCTATGTTTCCTATTGGTAAGGTGAGTGCTGATGATAGAGTGAGCTAAAGTCTGATAAGAAAAATCAACTGACACAAAAGCTGATTCTGCTTCATCTTCACAGAGAGTAAATGCAATGATTTTCTTCTTTTTTCTTTTCTTTTAAAGGAAACAAAAGCCATATATGGCACTAGAGTGTAAAACTATACAACTTACACAACCACTTCAACTTAAAATTTCCTATAGTTACCAGCTCACAGCATCATGCTTCATGACAGATGTAGAGCTGATGGGAGGCCAAGGTGTCCATGAAAGTGTGGACCAAGATGTCTGTGGAGAAGTAGAAGATGAGGTCAAACCTGATGGAGATGGTGAGGGCCAGCAGTGCTTTCTTGAATACAGCCAGCAGCAGGAGGGTCAGACACAAACTGATAAGGAAGGCCAAGAAGCAGGCCAGTGTGGTGTGTTCCAGTTCCCGCTGCCTGTGGCCCCCGCCTTGCCCACTAGCACACTGTAGAAGATGAAGGCCCCAAGGCCAAGCTTCATGCCCCTTTACTTCTCTTCCTCCAGTTCATCTCCCCCCCCCCACCTCCCGCAGCCAAGCAGAGTGTGTCAAAGCGTTCCAGGTACCAAGGCTCCCCAGAACTGTTATAGGAGTCTTCCTCCATCTCTGGATCATAGGGGAGCTGGAAGGCTCCCTTGGAGGAGGGATCTGGCTTGACCATGCCCACCATCAACACCATGGTGGAAGAGTCTATCAGGACAGGGAAGATGAGCTTGTTACTCTCCTGAGCAGTCTCCACCAGTATCCTCAGTGGCCCTTTGGGGACAGTACAGCCACAAGATCATACTACACTTAATATTTCTTATTTATTAAATAATTTTTTAGATATCCCAAATGAGGAGTAAAACATGTAACTAATTTTGGAAATATTAATTAAAGGATACTTATGACTTGGGGCCGACTCGACGGCAAACAACAACAACAACAACATGACTTGGGGACTTTCTGAGAGTTCTGATTTTTCTTTCTTGAATATTAAAGATAATACCTGTTGAGAACTTGGAAGTACTGCCTGACATTGCTTAAATCTACTAGATAGTCTGTCTCTATTTATTGCTCTCTATTCTCCATTAAGCAATCAATCACATGAGAAGCATGGCTGGATAGACAGCAGATGGGATAAAGTGTTTGATGGGTCCTACTGGGTCACTAGTGAGGCAGTAAATCCAAAGATGAAGAAATTGAAGACGTCTTACCAACTTCTGCAGTCTGAAATTGACCAAACATGCAATGAAGGTATATTATTATTGGAGTTTGGAATGCGAAAGTTGGAAACGATGAAGAATCATCAGTATTTGGAAAATATGTGGAACAAGGGATGTCATTGCTGATGTCAGATGGATCTTGGCTGAAAGCAAAGAATACCTGAAAGATGTTTACTTGTATTTTATTGCTATGCAAAGGCATTTGACTGTGTGAATCATAACATATTATGGATAACATTGCAAAGAATGAGAATTCCAGAACACTTAATTTTGCTCATAAGGAACCTGAACACAGCCCAAGAGGCTGTCATTTGAACAGAACGAGGGAATACTGTGTAGTTTAAAATCAGGAAGGGAGTACATCAGAGTTGTATCTTTTGACCACATTTATTCAATCTCTATGCTAAGCAAATAATCCAAGAAATTGGGCTATATGAAGAAGAATGTGTCATCAGGATTGGATCAGGATTGGAGGAAGACTCACTAACAAACTGCAATATGCAGATGACACAACCTTGCTTGCTGAAGGTGAAGAGGGCTTGAACCACTTACTGATGAAGATCAAAGACTACAGCCTTCAATATGGATTACACCTTGACATAAAGAAAACAAAAATCTTCACAACTGGACCAATAAGCAACATCATGGTAAATGGAGAAAAAAGATTGAAGTTGTCAGGGATTTCATTGTACTTGGATCCACACTCAACACCCATGGAAGCAGCAATCAAAAAATCAGATATCATATTGCACAGGGCAAATGTGCTGCAAAAGACCTCTTTAAAGTGTTAAGAAGCAAAGATGTCATTTTGAAGATCAAGGTGTGCCTAACCCAAGCCATGGTATTTTCAATTGCCTCAAATGCATGTGAGAGCTGGACAATGAATAAAGAAGACCAAAGAAGAATTGATGCCTTTGCATTGTGGTGTTGGCAAAGAATATTGAAAATACCATGAACTGTCAGAAAAATGAACAAATCTGTCCTGGAAGAAGTGCAGCCATACTGCTCACTAAAAGCAAGAATGGCCAGACTTCGTCTCACCTACTTTGTTCAGGTTGTCAGAAGGGCCCGTTCCCTGGGAAAGGATATCATGCGTGGTAAAGTAGAGGGTTAGTGAAAAAGGAGAAGATCCTCAACAAGATGGAGGCAACGATGGGCTCAAGTATAGTAAGGTTTATGAAGATGGCACAAGATTGGGCAATGTTTCACTTTATTGTACATAGGGTTGCTGTGGGTTGGAGCTGACTCGACGGCCCCTAACAACAACAACGACAACAATGGGTCCCAGTGCTTCTCAGCTTCTCATGACTGGAAAAATCTTCAATAATTTGTTCCCAGTGTTTTGTTTTGTTTTGGTAAAATATATATAACAAAACCTGTACCATTTAAACTATTTTTACATGTATAATTCAGTGACATTAATTACGTTCACCATGTTTTGCAACAGAACCATTATCCATTTCCAAAATTTTCCATCACCTTTAAACTCAGTGTCCCTTAAGCAATAAGTCCCTCTTTCACTCTCACACCCACCCGTGGTAACCACTAATAAACTTTGGTCTCTACTGCCAATTCTAAGTATTTCATGTAAGTGGGATCATACCATACTTAACTTTGTGTGTCTGACATATTTCACTCAACCATAACTTTTTCAGGGTTCATTCTTCTCAAAACATGTATCAGAGCTTTATTTCTCTTTATGGCTGAGTAGTATTCCACAGCATATATGTATCAACTTTTTTTTTTTTTTCATTCATTCATCTTGGTGGACATTTGGGTTGTTTTCACCTTTTGGCTTTTGTGAATAACACTGTTATGAACATTTGTGTACAAGTATCTGCTTGTGTCCCTGTTTTCAAGTCTTTTGGGTATATACTTATGAGTGGAATTTCTGGGTCCTATGTTAATCTATGTTTAACTTTTTGAGGAATCTCAGTGGCTTTTTGATTCTTAAGGGTTTATTTCCAGAGCAGGGGAGTTTGGCTGGAGCATTGAAGATCTGTGGTGGGAGTAGGGGTGATAGAGGAGCATAGGTTGCAATAATAATGGCAAAAAATAAAAAGAATCCAACAGTAGTTCAAACTTTAGCATCATAAAAAACAGCAACAGCAGCAACAATAATAAAAAAACAACCAAACTTACTGCCGTGGAGTTGATTCCGACTCATAGTGACCCATCCTTGGGTTTCCGAGGTGGTATCTCTATGGAAGTAGATTGCCCAATCTTCCTTCCAAGGAATGGCTGGCGGGTTTGAACCCCCAAGCCTTCTAGTTAGTAGTCAAATGCCTCAGGTACTATGCCACCAGAGCTCCCTAGCATCATAGCCCTTTTCTCACAAAAATTCCCACCTACCCTCAACTTTTATCATGGAATTCCCTCTCTGTCTGCTGGAGTTCTTTCTCCATTTGCAGAGGCCTATGGGGCACATGTCACAGATTCTATGGTACAGATGCTCTAGGTACAGATTCTCTGCTTCCTAAGACTGGGAACTTGCTCTCACATTGGCTTCTCTTCCTAGTCAGACCCAGATGCTAGGCCATACCCATAAGAGAGAGTGGACTCAGACAGGCCTGCAACTCTGGGAAATGGTTCTTGCCAGGCCTTGCTTTGCTCCCCTGGACTGGAATATGTATCTCCTGAGTCCCCAACATGACTATGGGAACAGGAGAGGTAGAGTTGGGGAGGGGCTAGAAAATTACTAGCTCTGGGGCAACAAAGGCAGCAAGTGCAAAGTTAGTTCTGGGGTCTGATAGGCACTGGTGGATGGGTGTGACTGGAAGTGTGACTGTGTGGTATCAGTAATGTCAGCACTGGTAAATACATGACCTATGAGACAAAGCTAGGAGAGAAACCAACCCTTCAGAGTGATGGAAGGGCAGGGTTGGCAGAGGAACTACATTTACCTCCATTATAGCCACCACTGCAGGGTGCAGTGGCTGCAGGTAGCTCTTAGGGAACTCTGGCAATGGTTCACTGAAATGTTTGTCAACCTGAAAATGTTTGTAGCTAAGCCAAACTGTTGGCCAGGCCGGGATGGGTGTGATAGAGAGTCAGGGGAAGAGACCTCTATTTGTGGCTGACACAACTCTTACTCTATCTCCCTACAGGAGAGCTCTGTGACTCTCTCTGTGCCTGAAGTTTGTTTGGTTTTTACCTCTGTCTATTCTCAGATGTTAGGGCCTTTGCAGCTAAAATAATCTCACTTCCAGTGGAGCTGACTCTGGCTACTCATTGCTGAATGGAATAACTGGCTCTCGTGCTCTGTTCTATTCTGTCAGGAGGCAGGAGTAGGTGTCTTTATTACGAATATTTTACCCTATGGCCCTTAATTCATAGACAGGTTGTTTCCAGAGAGGATTCTTTGGGACCTTACTTTGGCTCTTAGGATTTTGAGAAAAGCTCTCTGTAAAGGAGTACTTCATAGCATTCACCATTCTGCCTTGAACTCTTTGGGAACAGGAATGATTTTTTAGGACGCTTGTGAGGAAGATCCTTAAAAAGTGAAGGGATGTTATTATCTACCTCACTTCTGACTAGTCCCTGAACTCTCTGTTGCCACATTCTTTTTAAAGAGAGAGTAAGAGGTAGAAAGAAAGAAAAGAAGGTGAAGAAGAGGCACAGTGGCAGAGGAGGAGGAGAAAAGAATAGAGAGAAAGAGAGGAAAAGACAAAGGGAGGGAAGAGAGAGGAGGGAAGAGAGACATGATTGAAGCTGTTCTGGGCAATATGCAGTGCCTGGGCAGAAGTAGTTCCCCTGAGTGTTCCCCCACACCTTCCTCCAATTGAGGGCCAACATGGGAGATCTCTGACCATCTTGAGCTTTTCCAAACATCCTGTTTATGCAGAGGAGTAGAAAAATAAAAGCCGTCTAGGGCCTCTGTGCATCAGAGTCCTGAGGTAGTTCCAGCCAAAAGGCTTGGAAGGTTTTGAAGCAAGCAGCCAAGGTGACGGGGAGGGAGGGTGACTGTGGTTGGGTAGGGCCTCTTTGGGCAAATAGACCATTTGGCTGGTCACTCCCTGAATGCAATATGGCTCAATAAACAGGCAACCGTTCTGAAATCCAGCTTTCCCTGGACCTGGGCCGGAGTGGTCTGGCAAACCCAATAGTGAGGAGACTTCCTCACAAACATGCTTTGGATAATCAGACCCAGTTAGGTTCTTGCCAACAACACCCTTGTCTGTCTCCATTTCATCCTTAGATCCTTTTGGCTCCAGAAAAGATCAAATGTTCCCATTCTTCTTGGCCAGAGCCCTCAGAGAGAGAAAAGAGAGAGAGTTTTGTAGGAGTCTTTTCATTATGGGCTCCTGGTTACTGGAACTTGAAAGTCTGACTATGAACACTTATTCCAGGCCAATTGTTGGCACTGATGTTATAACAAGGATCAACTTCTACCCCTCCTCCCTTTAAGTCAAATATGGAAAAACTCCACTTGGCATGTCCTTTCCCTGAAATAGCAACAAGAAGAAAAACAAATATCCTGAATTTTTTTTAAAATGAAAACTCTGTATACAGAGAATAAAGGGTTCTTTTATCACTCAGTAGTACCTTTAACTCTGTCATCATACCCCTGATCTTTGAGATAATAAAGGGCCTCTAGAATGGGTGTCCACATCAATTTTAAAGCCATAATTGGGATTTTGGAAAACAGCATATTAAAAGATACCTAGCTGGAGAGAAAGTTTAATTAAATCCGTGAGTTGGAGAATCTGAAAGGCCAAGGTAAATACTCTCTCTGCAGGCATGACTCTGGGGAAGGAAAGGTGAAATACTGTGCACCTTGGGATAGGTGTTTACTCTCTCCCGTCAGGAGTCTGCAGGGGACCTTGTAATTCAGAGTTTCTTTTTGGAGGGTGAGTGTCCTATTAGTAGGAAAAAAAAAAGGGGTAGCTCTGGTGGTGTAGTGCCTAAGGCATTTGCTGACCAGGAGGCTGGCAGTTCAAATCCACCAGCCACTCCTCGGAAGGAGGATTGGGTGATCAGTTTCCTTAGTGATATCGCCTCGGAAACCCAAGGAAAGCAGGAACACCCGATTTCCTCTCTTTCAGATACATGTTCTTCTGTTTCCTACTCCAGCGGTCAAGGAAAAGAGATCAAGGATCATTTGAATCCCCTTTTGTGGCATCAGCTATTAACCTAAAGGTTGGCATCTCTAATCCACAGAGTGGCACTGCAAAAGAAAGACCTGCTTCTGAGAAGATTACAGTCACAAAAACCTTATGGAGCAGTTCTAATATGTAAAACCTGGAGTCACCATGAGTGTGAATTGATTCGACAGAAATGGATTTGATTTTCATTTTTTTGTGGTGTTGTGTTTTGAGGTGTCCTGGCTGCTGGCTGCGTGGCCTAGATATGTTGTGCAAACTTAGTTGTGCTTCTTTTGAATTTTATGTTTTTTTTCTCTCTCTCTCTCTTTTTTTTTCCTTCTCATCTACAGCCCTAATTTTCATTTTTCTTCTCTCATACTTGGCTGACTCAAGTTGCATGATGCAGCAAGGGCAGTAGGATCACTGGGCAGGGGTGAGGTAGAAAATATTGTGGGCAGGGGAGTGGAGATGGTTCTCATTTCCCACCTCAGACTTAAGAGACTCCTGGGACAGGTAGGATTTGAGGAGGGGACTGAATAGATGTGGATGCTTCCTTCTCAAGAGGCCTGACATTTTTCTAAGATGTGCCTACAAATGAACCTATAGACCCATTGCCATCAAGTTGATTCTGACTCATGGTGACCCTATAGGACAGAGTAGAACTGCCTCCATAGGGTTTCCAAGGCTATATATAATCTTTATGGAAGCAGATG
Organism: Orycteropus afer afer; assembly: GCF_000298275.1. Lineage (NCBI taxonomy): Eukaryota > Metazoa > Chordata > Mammalia > Tubulidentata > Orycteropodidae > Orycteropus > Orycteropus afer. The sequence continues at coordinate 9,168,839 of NW_006921627.1, forward strand.
GCCAAGTCTTTCTCCTTGATGACAATTGGCAGGTTTGAACCACTGATCTTTCAGTTAGCAGCCAAGCACTTAACCACTGTGCCACTAAGGCTCTTTTACAAATGAACAGGGATGTGGAATTGGGAGTGAAAAGAGCTCCAAATGTATTTTTCTGTATGAAAATAACAGGAAGAGACAGGGCAAGTCCTGGGAGAGAGACAGGATTGAGCTTACGGATACACACAGCAGTGACCGAACTTCTTTTCATGTTGCCTTCTCCTGGAGAATGCATAGAGAAACAAATGAATAAGCAACACTCATGTCTGGATTTTCATTGTAACAGTAATATATGTATATGTAATATGGTAAATGTTTTGGGAACACATAAAGGCCTAAACAAGCAAATCAAAAATATCTATAATCTTATCACCTTGCAATGGTAATTATAGTGGTTCTCTTTATTTCCTTCTAGCCTTTTTACTTTGAATCTATGTGTCTGAATCTATTTATAGATTCTATAAAATTAGGATCATACTTAATATAGAGCTGTGGTTTTATTTTTAAATTTAGTGTTTTATATAGAAATCCAACATTATTCATTAGTCCATTACTTATGGATATAGAGAAGTCATCTGCCTAAAGACAAAACTTTCTACTACGAGCTTTAGAAGAGAACTCTCTGAACAATGGTGCCAGTGTGTCTCTTTCAGGCATAGCTTTTGTGGAAAGGAGCACTCCTTCAGCTTACGGGCATAGCGGAGGGGTCAGCTGCTCTGAAAAGGAAGAAGATGGTGAGAAGAAACATGAAGGGCTATTCTGTAATGAGATCGGTGCTTTCCAGTAGAGTGCATAAGCAGTCCTTAGAACTCTGGTGGACCCATGGTTAAGCCTCTACTGTAAAAGAAAGGTCAGCAGTTCAAATCCAACAACCACTCCATAGGAGAAAAATATGGCAACTTGCTTACATAAAGACTACAGCCTTGGAAACCCTATGGGGCAGTCTACTCTGTTCTATTGGGTTGCTATGAGTTGGAATTAACCGGACAGCAATTAGCCCGGGAGGATGTTCATAATGTTAAGTGCTGTCGAGTTGGCTTTTACTGAAGTAACCTTATATTACAGAACAAAACCAAATCCTGTGCAATCTCCATGATCATTGGTCTGTTTGGGTCCACTATTGTGTCAATCCATCTCACTGAGGATTTCCCTTATTTTTGCTAACCCTCTACTTAACCAAACGTGATGTTCTTTTCTGGCAATTGATCTTTTCTGATGACTTGTTCAAAGTAAGTGAGCTAGTGCCTCTCCATCCCTGCTTCCGAGGAGCATTCTGGTTCTATTTCTTCTAAGGCTGTTCTGTTTGTTCTTCTGGTAGCCTGTGGTATATTCAATAACTTACATTTATTGACCATTTACTATGCTCTGGGCATTAGGGGCTGGGCAAATACTATTTTTCATCCTCCAAACAATCTGACAAAATAGGTACTGTTATTAACACTTCCCAGATGAGGAAACCAAGTCTTTCAGAGATTAATGTACATGACAAAAAAACACATGATGTCAAATGACTGAATGAGGACTACAATTTGGGTTTCCAAGAGTAAAAGAGAACAGAAAAACATAGGCTTTTGAAATAAACAAAAAAACATAGATTCAAATTGCTTTTGTTAAAACACAACTTTCTTTTTTATTATTAAAGCAAGAAATATTTATGAAGAAAACTTTCTACTAAAGTCTTCCTTTTCTCTGACACTTTAGGAAGCCTCTACTTAAATGACTGCCTGTCAGGATCATACAGTATTGTTCATTAAATAAACATTTATTTTTCTTTTCTTAAATAATATTTTATTGTGTCTTAGGTGAAATTTTACACAGCAAATTAGGTTCCCCTTTAATAATTTTTGAACAAACTGTTCCATGCCACTGGTTACAATTTTTGTAGTGTGTCAGCATTCTCCTTATTTCCATTATGTTTGTTCTGTTTTCATTCATCTAGCTTCCCTTCCCCTCCTTGCCTTTTCATCTTTGCTTTTAGGTAAGTGTTGACTTTTTGGTCTCATATAGTTAACTGTTTAATGGAGCACATTATTCATGGGTGATAATGTTTATTCTATAAGCCAGTCTATTACTTGGGTGAAAGATGACCTGCAGAAATAGCTTCAATTCCTAGTTCAAAGGGTATCTTAGGTCAATAGTCTCAGGGGTTCCTCTAGTCTCTAACAGTCCAGTAGGTCTGGCTTTTGTTTTGTTCCACATTTTTTCTCCCATTATATTTGGGAACTTCTATTTTGCCCCTGGTCAGAAGGGTAGGTAGAGGTGGTCAGGCACCATCTGGTTAGAAGAGGCTGTGGTTCTTGTAGGCTATTAGTTCTGTGGACTAGTTTCTTCTTTGAGCTTTGATTTCTTTCATTCTCTTTTGCTCCATATGAGTAGAGACCAATAGTTGTATATCAGATGGCTGCTTGCAAGTTTTGAAGACCTCAGATACCACTCACCAAACTAGGGTATAGAACACTATTTTTGTGAACTGTTATGCCAGTTGATTAAGTTGTCTCCTGAGACTATGGTCCCAAGGTTTTACCCAGTAAACCAACCCCACGGATTGTTCAGATATGTCTAGGAAACCTCTGTAACTGTACCCTTATGTGGTTTGTTAAGTATGCAGATATATATATATAGCATACACAAACATGTATACACATGTGGCTAAAGATATACTTATACATGCATGTGCATTTATTTGCATATGTCTTCCTATACATATTTATGTATCTGTATCTACCTATGTAACCTCACATATCTTTTGTTGTTTTTATTATTGCAAAATTATATATGATGGCACAGTGCCTAAGGCATTTGACTGCTAACTGGAAGGTTGGTGGTTCAAACTTACCAGCCATTCTGCAGAAGGAAGATGGGGTAATCTACTTCCATAAATATTTACTGCCTCAGAAACCCAATGGGGGTTGCTATGAGTCAGAATGTTGTTATAACATTTACCAAAATTATCCCTGTTTCTTGTGCATGTCTTAGTATCTTTATTTACCTTGGTTAAGTTGTGCTGACTTCCCTATATTTTGGATTGCCCTTCCCATCACCGAAAGTAACTAGTGCGTACTGTCTAGAAAGTGATGCTCCCTCCCATCCCTGGTAACCATCAAATAATTTTGTTTTCTGAGTGTGTGCGTGTATGTGTCTTAGGCTGGGTTTGCTAGAGAACCCAGTAAATCTTATACACACACACACACACACACACAGATTTATCTCAAGGAAGTGGTTCACATAGTTATAGAGGTTGGCATGTCTCAAATCCAGGCTGCAGGCTCCTCCTGACCCTTGTAGCTGCAGGGGCTGAAGAACCCAAGATTGGCAGGTCGCATAGCAGGCTGCTTGCTCACAGGCTGTGGAGGCTAATGAATCCCAAGACCAGCAGGCAATACAGCAGGCCATTGATTCAAATCCAAAGAACTGGAGGTCAGATAATGATGAGGTGTTGCAGGATCCAGGTCAAGCTGAATGTCAGAGAGCTTTGCCAGATGTCTCTATATATTAGACACAGGCCATACCCCTGAGGAAACTCCCTTTCAACTGATTGGCTGCTCATAGTAGATCTCATGATGGAGGTAATTATATTATGTAATATCTTATCATAAGAGATGACTACTTTATAACTGCCAAACCACTGAGAATCACAGCCCAGCCAAACTGACACACAACATAGTGTGTGCATCTATTCTTGACATTTTATAATAGTAAGGCCATACAACATTTGTCTTTTTGTATTTGAGTTATTTCAATCAGCATTGTGTCCTCTAGATTCATCCATGTTATAATATGTTTCATGGACTCCTCATTATTCTTAATAGCTGTATAGTATTCCATTGTATGTATATATAACAATTTGTTTATCCCTTCATCTGTTGACAGACACTTAGGTTGTTTCCATTTTTTTGCTATTGTGAATAATGCAGCAATGAACATAGGTATACATATGTCTATTTGTGTCACTGCTCTTATATTTCTAGGATATATACTTAGGAGTGGTATTGCATCAGATATTTCTATTTGAAGCTTTTTGAGGAAGCACCTCAAAAAGTACTGTTTTTTATAGTGGAGGTACCAATTTACAATCTTACCAGCAAAGTAGAAGAGTTCCAAACCTCCTGCAAACTCACCAGCATTTTTTATTTTCTGTTTTTTTGATCATGGCCATTTATGGAGGAGTGAGATGGTATCTCATTATATTTCTTACTTGCATCTTTCTAATGGCTAATGAAGGAAGCCTGGTGGTACAGTGGTTAAAGCACTCCACTGTTAACCAAAATATCATCGATTTGAACCCACCAGCCTCTCAGCAGGAGAAATATGTTGCAGTCTGTTTCTGTAAAGATTTACAGCCTTGGAAATCCTATGGGGGCAATGCTACTCTGTCCCATAGGGAATCGACTCAGTGACAGTGGGCTTGGTTTGGAATAGCTAATGATTGTGAGCATCTTTCCATGTATTTGTTGGCCACCTGAATGTCCTCTGGTGAAGTGTCTGTTCATGTTTTTTGCCCATTTTTTGATCAAATTGTTTATCTTTTTGTTGTTAAGCAGTTGAGGTTTTCCATATATTTTAGAGACTAAACCCTTATCAGATATGTTGTTGCCAAGATTTTATTTAATTATTTTACCAGTCTGTACGTTCTATTTTTACTGTCTTGGTAAATCCTTTTGATGAGCTTAAATATTTCATTTTTAAGAGGTCCCAGTTATCTAATTTATCTTCTGTCATTTGTGCATTTTTAGTTTTGTTGATAGGCTGTTTATGCTGAAAATTAGGTCCCTAGTTTTGACTCTATGTTATTACCTTCCAGGAACTTTATAGTTTTAGCTTTAACATTTGGGTCTTTGACCCATTTTGAGTTAGTTTTGTGCATGGTGTGAAGTATAGATCCTGATTCATTTTTCTGCACATGCATATCCAGTTTTCCCAGTACCATTTGTTAAAGAGACTATTTCTTCCCTACTGAATGTACTTTGACCCTTTGTCATAGATCAGTTACCTTTAAATAGGTAGGTTTATTTCTGGCTTCTCAATTCTATTTTGTTGGTCTATGTGTCTGTCATTAAACTAATACCAGGCTGCTTTGACTGTCATGGTTGTATAGCAAGTTGAGATTGGGAAATGTGAGGCCTCCTACTTTCTTCTTCTTCTTCTTCTTCTTCTTCTTCTTCTTCAGTATTGCTTTAACTATTCAGGGCATCCTTCTTTCCCATATAAAGTTAGAGATCAGTTTTTTTATTTCATTAAAGAATGTTGTTGGGATTTGGATCTGGATTGCATTGTATTTATAGATCTCTTTTGGTAGTATAGGAATTTTCATAACGTTTTTCCATTTATGTAGACCACGTTTGGGTCCTTGAAATAATGTTTATCATTTTCCTTATATAAGTCTTTTATGCCCCTGGTTAAGTTTATTCCAAGGTATTTTATCCTTTTTTGGGGCTGTTGTTTTATTGCTCTCCTTTCCAGAGTCCTTTATTCATTCCAGTAACTTCCTTATAGAGGCTCTGGGATTTTCTACGTATAGGATCATGTCATCTGCAAATAAGCAGTTTTGCTCCTTCCTTTTCAATTTGGATACCCTTTTTTTCCCTTTCTTGCCTTATTGCTCTAGCTAGGACTTTCAGTATCACATTGAATAAGGATGGTGATAAAGGAGGGCATCCTTGTCTCATTCCCATTCTCAAGAGAAATACTCTCAATCTTTCTCCATTGAGAATAATTTTGGCTGTTTGCTTTGCATGTGCCCTTAATTATGCTGAGGAATTACAAACATTTATTTTTCAATTATCATGTATCTATCACTATTAAAGGCTATGAAAAAGTGGATAAGATTTTGTACTGCCTTAAAGAAGCAATATAATGAGGTTAGGCAGGTACATAGCACTAACTTAAACTACTTGCTGTCAGGTTGACTCCAATTCATGGTGACCCCATGTGTGTCAGAGTATAACTGTGCTCTATAGGGTTTCCAATGGATGATTTTTCAGAAGTAGATCATGAGGCCTTTCTTCTGAGGCGCCTCTTGGTAGACTTCATTCTCCAACCTTTAGGTTAGCAGTTGAGCATGGTAAACATTTGCAGCACCCAGGGACTCCAAGTACTAACTCCCATTGTTGTTAAGATGATTCTGACTCACAGTGACTCTATAGGACAGAGCAGAACTGCCCCATAGAGTTTCCAAGGCTGTAATCTTTACAGAAGCCGACTGCCACATCTTTCTTCTGCAGAGCCGCTGCTGGGTTCAAACTGCTGACCTTTCAGTTCGCAGCCAAGCACTTTAACCACTGTGCTACCAGGGCTCCTAAATACTTACTAAACCAAATCCCCATTGCTGTTGAGTTGATTCTGACTCAGAGCAACCTATTAGACAGAGTAGAACTGCCCCATAAGGTTTCTTAAACTGTAATCTTTATGGAAGCAGACTGAAATACTAACTAGGGCACCTATAATATCCATCATCATAGAGATCTGAATCAAGTGCTAAGGAGCTGCAGCTGTGGGAGGAGGATTAAAGCTGCCCGCCCAGAGTCAGAGAAAGCTTCAGAATGAAAGAATTTTGATCATTTCATCTGTGAAATGAGGGGACTGAGTGAGAGTGACTTCTGTTTTAGCACTCTATTTCTCAATCCCTTGACTTTTGCAGATTTGTGGTGAAGAAGATGGCACTTTTTCTTGTGGAGGGAGCTCTGAGTTCCCTAGATGGCTACCCTTCAAGCCCCTTCTGAGGGTAGCAAGTAACCTTAAACAAGTCCCTTATGCTTGTGTTTGGCAAGGAGAGACCTGCTTAGCTGCAAGTTCATGTTCTATTTCGTTTTCTACTTTTAGTCTTTGCCCACCCCCCCACTACCTGCCTTCACTATCACACACACACCCCGACTCCTTCAGTGCTCCCTAGTGTACCTTTTAGTGGCAGTACATTGTCTCTTCCACCCCTCCTCACTCTCATTCCCTGGAAGAATAGAGCTTAAGGTCAGGATCTGTTTGGATTCAGCTCTGATTCTTAGCATAGCACTTTGAGTGATAGACAATGTTCAGTTGGTGTGGATGGATGAATCATTTTCCATTTTGGAACTTCTTTTCATCCATTCTCAAAATGCCTGGATTAGTTTTCTATGGCTGTTATAACAAATTACCACAAACTTAGAGACTTAAAACAGCTTCAATTTATTATCTTACAGTTTTGGAAGTCAGAAGTTTGACTGGGTCTAACCAGGCTAAAATCAAGGTGTTCCCTAGGGGAGAACACTTTTTTTTTTTTTTTTTTTAAACCTTCTTCAGCTTCTTGAGGCTGTCCGAATTCCTTAGCTTGTTGACTTCTTCCATCTTCAATGCCAACAATGGCCATTTGAGTCTTGTTTATATAACATTCTGATACCAACTCTTCTGAGTTCTTCTTCCACCTTTTAAAGATCCTGTGGTTATTCTATTTATTCAACCATCAACCTGTACATCTACCTATAGTTCATTGAGTGCCTACTATGTTCCATGTAACTATGCTAGATGCTGGCAAATTAAAAAGTGAATGATTTATACTCCAGTAGTAGGCAAGAATGAACAATTGCAGTATAATCCGACAAGTAATGTAAGCGTGCAGAGGGGGCTGTAGGAGTAAAGAGGAGGAGTATCAAACCCAGTCTGGCAAAAAGATGGCACCTGAGCTGAGCTTTCTAGGGAACTGGGAGTGGGTCCAAGGGGTCATGCAGAGAGAACAGCATATGCACAGCATAGTGTGCTCTGGGGGCCAAGATAGTCCAAAGGTGCTAGAGCCTAGGATGTTCGTCCCACACCCTTCTTGTGCCCTCCTTAAAGAAGAGAGTTGAAGCTGGGTAAGTAAGGATGGGCAGATCATGGTGGACCTTGCATGCAAATTAAGCAGCTGAAATTTATGCTGTAGCCACTGGAGAGTGATGGAAGATTTTCAGACACTGGGGTGATGGTGAGCTGATGTGCTGACTATGGATAATGACTTTCCAAGGATTCCTTACATGCTTATGGCTTCCTTCTTTCCAGGGGCCATCTGGTTTACCTTCTTCTAAGGTATAGACAATGTAGTCATTTTGTTCCCCTACTGCCAGCCTCTCTAGCCTTGCATTGTCCCTGCTGGTTAAGGCTGCTTTGAAGCCCTCCAAGGTGACTTTGAAGCATCTCTTTCCATATTGTGCTCAGGACCTGGCTCTGATTACCTCCCTGCTTTAGATTTCTTTCTCCCCTGAGCCATCTTAATTAAGGTCCTAATTAGGACAGCATCCATGAACTGTAAATGCATTTGTGTGAAATGATTGCTTTCTCAGCAGATGTGTGTGTGTGTGTGTGTGTGTGCGTGCGCTTCCTTAAGAGCAATAATACCAGTGATTATGAAGCAGCTATGGTGTGGTAGCAAAAGCACTGGTTTTAGCCTGAAGGCTGTGAATCCTAGCTCTGCCATTTACTAGTCATTTGACCTTGGGAAGGCACATAAATTCTTTGAGTCTTGACTTCATAATCGACAGAATGGTGTAGTCAGGATAGACTAACTAATCTCACCAAAATTTTAATGGCTTAACACAACAGAAATTTATATCTTGCTCATACAACAGTCCAACATAGGTGTTCCTGGTCAGGAGGCTCTTGTGCATAGCTCTCCTCCAACTTGTGACTCAGGGACTCAGGATTCTATCTTGTGGCTTCCTTCCTCCATTTCCACTTCTCCACAGTCCTCAGGGTCCTCTCTATTCATCCAAAAGGTATGGAAAGAGAATGTTAAGGGCCCTGTAGTTTCATGGGCCAGGCAAGAAGTGACCCACAACTCTTGTGCCCACACCAATAGCCAGAACTCAGTCACATGGCTGCATCTATTGAAAGAGAAATGTAATCTAGTTTTATGCCCAAAGGAGAAGGAAATGGTTTAGCGAACAACCAGCCAGTCTATTCAACTACTCAACTTTAAGGATAGAATTATTTTATAATAACATTAGATAAATAAGTAAATTAGATATGATGGTGCTTAAAGCAGTCCCTATTACATGGCAAGTGTTCAATATGTTTTATTTCTTAAGCTGTGATTGTTTTCCTTACAAAGAGTGCCTCAGAGAACAATAAATACTTCAGAAAGGAAATGTAAATGTGAAGGGAAGAACACATGTAACATTTCTCAAGCTGAAAGAACTGAAGGAAAAAAATTTAAGCCTCAAGTTGAAATATGGAAGGATTCAATGGGCAAAATTTTGAGCAACACAGAAAGTATCAAAAGAAGATGGAAGGAATACACAGAAATCACTCCACCAAAAAGAATTGGTTGACGTTCAACCATTTCAGGAGGTACCATATGATAAAGAAATGCTAGTACTAAAAGAAAAATGCAAACTGTACTTAAAGAATTGGCAAAAAACAGGGACCCAGGAATTCATAGAATACCAACTGAGATATTTTGACAAACACTGGAAGCACTCACTCATCTATGCCAAGAAATTTGGAAGACAGCTACCTGGCCAACCAACTGGAATAGATTTACATTTCTACCTATTTCAAACATAGGTGAACCAATGAAACACAGAAATTATTGAACAATATATTTAATATCACATGTACATAAAATTATGTTGAAAATAATTTAAAAAGAGATGCAGCAATTCTTTGACAGGGAACTGTCAGAAACTTGCTGATGTCAGGTGGATCTTGGCTGAAAATAGAGAATACTAGAAAGATGTTTACCTGTATTTTATTGACTATACAAGGTATTTAGTTGTAGAGATCATAACAAATTATGGATAACATTGAGAAGAATGAGAATTCCAGAACACTTACTTGGGCTCAGCAGAACCAGTAGGTAGACCAAAATGCAGTCATTTGAACAGAACCAGAGAATACTGCATGACTTAAAATCAGAGTTGTGTCCTTTCATCATACTTATTCAATCTATATGCTGAGGAAATAATCCAAGAAGCTGTACTATATGAAGTAGAATGCAGCTTCAGGATTAGAGGAAGACTCATTAACAACCTGTGATATGCAGATGACACAACCTTGCTTAATGAAAGTGAAGAGCACTAGAAATATTGTCTTAGTTCTCTGTGTTGTTAGGTGCCGTCGAGTTGTCTCTGACTCATAGCAACCCTACGTACAGCAGAACGAAACACTGCCTGGTCCTGTGCCAACTCCATAATCCCTGCTATACCTGAGCCTATTGTTGCAGCCACCGTGTTAATCCATTTTGTTGAGGGCTTTCCCCTCTTTCATTGACCTTCCACTTTACCAAGCATGATATCCTTCTCCAGGGAATGGTTTCTTCTTACAACATGACCGAAGTAGGTGAGATGAAGTCTGGCCATTCCCACTTTCAAGGAGCATTCTGGCTGCACTTCTTCCAGGACAGATTTGTTAGTGCTTTTAGCAGTCCATGGTACTTTAACATTCTTTGTCAACACCACAAGTCAAAAGCATTGTTGTTGTTGTTGTTGTTATGTGCCGTCGAGTCGGCCCCGACTCATAGCGACCCCTCCTTGGGTTTCCGAGGCAGTATCACTACGGAAGTAGGATTGCCCAACCTTCCTTCCGAGGAGTGGCTGGTGGGTTTGAACTGCCAGCCGTCTGGTTAGCAGGCAAGTGTCTTAGCCACTATGCTACCAGAGCTCCCAGTCAAAAGCATAGACTCTTCTTAATTCTCTAGTGCTGCTATAACCTAAATACCACAAGCAGATGATTTTAACAGATTTATTTTCATACAGTTTAAGAGGCTAGAAACCTGAATTCAGAGCCTTCTAGTTAACAGTCAAATGTTTTAGGCACTACGCTACCAGAGCTCCAAGGCAACATAGTTCTATCTAAAAAACAAAACAAAACAAAAAAAAAACCAAAAAATCCTCACTGTAATTGATTAAATTCCAACTCATAGCGACCCCCATTGGGTTTTGCACTGCAGTGGAGTCAGATCTGACTCATAGCTACCCCTTCTTGGATTTCCAAGGTTGTATCACTATGGAAGCAGATTGCCCAACCTTCCTTCCAAGGAATGGCTGGTGGGTTTGAACAGCCAGCTTTCTGGTTAGCAGTCATATACCTTAGGTACTATGTCACCAGAGCTCACCATTGGGTTTCCAAGGCTGTAAATCTTTACAGAAGCAGACTGCCTCCCATGGAGTGCTGGTGGGTTCTGAACTAGTGACCTTTGGTTAGCAGCCAAATGCCTTAACCACTGCAACACTATCTAAAGGAGAAGTAAATGGAATTTGGCCTGAGAAATAAATAGGTCCAACCAAATCCACTGCCAACAAGTTGATTCTGCCTCATATAGCGACCCTGTAGGACAGAGTAGAACTATAAGGTTTCCAAGGTTGTAAATTTTTACCAGGCTGATTGACACAACTTTCTCCCATGGAACAACTGGTGGGTTCAAAATGCAGACTTTTTTGTTAACAATCAAGGACTTTAACCACTGTGCCACTAGGGTTCCTTGAGATAGGTCCAAACTAATTCAAATACTTATTCAATTGAATATACAAATAGAAAGAACAGAGAGCAGAGGAGAGACTAACGTCAGTATTTCCTAATCAGTAATAAGTTGTCCACTCCAAATGCTAGGGTCTTTATGCCCTCTCAATCAACTTCAAGTTCCCCATTTTCCCTGTCATGTAAGTGATGGGATCATAAATAGGAGTGGAAGAAATTTCACTTCTTATCCTGTATGTTTCAAGGGGGATGATTTTATTAGAAAAAGTATCATTATTATTTTTTTAAGGACATAATAAGGAGATTATTTCTCCTCCTTTTCATTGGTTCAAGCCCTACCTTGGAAAAAACAGCAGGAAGAAACTATTAACTGATGTCTGCTGCTTTTGGAGCTGTCCTGGGGGACAGATATATCTCCATCAAGCATCCAGTTATTGAGAGCTGCAATAGGCTGGGTAATGAACTCTGTGATCTGAAGCCTTGGGGTGGGTGGGGAAGGAGTTCTACTGGTGGCAAGGAAAGAAAGTCCCTTTCAGAAGATGCCTGAGAAAGGGCCATTCAAAGAGAGCTACTGCTACATGTGTGAGGGATGAGGGGCAGGCTACAAAGAGTAATGAATAAGAGTCAAACGTTAAAGTGAAATAATGATGATGGCTCAGGATTCAGAGCTTTCATTCAGCCACAAGCTATTCTTGCTGTTCTTGGGGGAGGGAAGTCTATAGGCTTCCTCTGGTGCACAGTGAGAACAGGAAAATAAAAGAAGCCTCAACCTGGAGTGGATGGGAGGGAAAGAGAAGCTTTAAGCTTGGCTCAGGAGCTACAGAGAAGAGTGAAGAGGAATAAGAGCCAGGGGTGGAAGAAGGAGCCAGGGGGCTGAGTGCAGAGAACACAGAATGCAGGACTCCAGGACTAGAGTCCCCATGTCTCTTGGTTCTCTCCTGCTGCTATAACAGATGTAGCACAAGTGGATGGCTTTAACAAGGATTTATTGTCTTACAGTTTAGGAGGATAGAAGTCTGAGTTCAAAGTGCCTGCTCTAGGGGCTGGGTGAAGGCCCCTCAACCTTGGGCTCCATTAGAACTAGAGGCTTTTTTTGATTCACACAGCTGCTGGCTGCTGAGGCCTATGATCCCAAGATTGACAGGTAAAATAGCACAATCCCAAGATTGGCAGGCAACATGGCAGACTACTGATTCAAGACCAGGAAAAATACCAAGATCAACAGGCAACATGGCAGGCCAAGACTCAGCCAAATGCAGTCCAGATGTGCCAAAAGCTAGAGGCCTTTCTCAAAGTTTCTTATATACTAGAAGCAGGTTATACCCCAAAGGAAACTGCTTAACTGCTCACAGAAGATTCCACCATAGAGATGACTGCAATGTCGTCACAGGGGATAACTACATCTAGCTGCCCAGCCACTCAACACCATGGCCCAGCCAAGCTGACACACAACCTTAACAACCACACCATGTTTCAGAAAGGGAAAGGGACAGGAATCAATGCGTAGTCTCCTTCACCTTTGGGTGAAGAAGAACTCTGTGGATGTTCTTCCCTTTGACTAGTTTTGCTTCTCCTTATGGTGATGTCCTTATTGGAAGAGGTTGCAATGTGTGCTTGTTACAAACCTGGACTTGAATTCTAGCTCTACCATTTGCTAGTGACCTTGGGGAACTTTGTTAACCTCTCTGAGCCTCAGAGAGCAGGGAGGAATAATGTATATAAAACAACACAGTGTCTGGCACAAAGCATCCATTTAACTAAAAATGTTAACCATTAACATTTAACCATTAACTGATATTGTGGGGAAAAAAAACATGCTTACTTTGACCAAGGATGTAACTGGAAATTTGAGAAGGCATCCCAGACAATGTCATAGAGTTGTCCTGAGGCAGCCTTTGTCCATGGGAGTTGCCATCAATTGGAGTCCAAAGACCTGGCTCTTATTCATACTGCCACCAATAAGCTGTGGAATTTGCATGCAGCTAAAGTAAGACCTTTTAAGACTCAGGTCCTCATTTTAAAAATAGGCATAATAGTGCTGCTTGGTCTGATTTACAAGGGTCTCTTGTGGATCTCTAAGGCAAAATTGAAGATCCCTAAAGCATCTTGAGTTGTGGTGCTGGCGAAGAATGCTGAAAGTACCGTGGACTGCTAAAAGAACTAACAGATCTGTCCTGGAGGAAGTGCAGCCAGAACGCTCCTTGGAAGCAAGAATGGCCAGACTTCGTCTCACCTATTTTGGTCATGTTGTAAGAAGGGACCATTCCCTGGAGAAGGATGTCATGCTTGGTAGGGTGGAGGGTCGACAAAAGAGGGGGAGGCCTTCAAGGAGATGGATTGATACAGTGGCTGCGATGATGGGCTCGAGTATAGCAGGGATTGTGGGGCTGGCGCGGGATCCGGCAGTGTTTCATTCTGCTGTGCATGGGGTTGCTATGAGTCGGAAACGACTCGATGGCACTTAACAACAACAACAAAGCATCTTGTTAATGGTGAAGCTGTAGAAAAACATTAAGGAACCACTAAGGTGGATGAAGGAGCCCCTGTGGTGCAGTGGTTCAACATTCAGCTGCTAACCAAAATGCTAATAGTTCAATTCCACCAGCTGCTCTGCAAGAGAAAGATATAGCAGTCTGCTTCAGTGAAATTATATCCTTAGAAATTCCATGGGGCAGTTCTACTTAATCTTATGGGGTTGCTATGAGTGGGAATAGACCCGATGGCAACAAAATTTTTTAAGGTGGTTGTGTAGGTGCAGTGGTGATTCAAGGTAGAATTCTCATTTTCCCTGTGGGAGACCCAGGCTCATTTCATGAACCAATGCACCTCTTGCACAGTTGCCACTTATCTGTCAGTGGTGGATTGTATGTTGCTATGATGCTGAACAAGGAGCTCTGGTGGTGTAGTGCCTAAGACCTTGGACTGCTAACCAGAAGTTTGGTGGTTCAAACCCACCAGCTACTCTGTGGAAGGAAGACTGGACAATCCACTTCCATAAAGATTTACCACCTTGGAAACCCAAAAAGGGTGGCTAGGAGTAAGAATCAACTCGATGGCAGTGAGTTTTTTTTTTTTTAATGATGCCAAATAGGTGTCAGTGGAGTTTTCAGACTAGGAATAAAGGCCTGTTGATCTACTTCTAAGAAGCTCTGGTGGTGTAGTGCCTAAGGCATTTGACTGCTAACCAGAAGGCTGGAGGTTCAAACACACCAGCCACTCCTCAGAAGGAAGATTGGGCAATCTACTTCTGCAGTGATGCTGCCTCGGAAACCCAAGGAGGGGTCACTATGAGTCACTCCACAGCAGTGAGTGAGTGAGTGAGTGATCTGCTTCTGAAAAATCAGTCAAGAAAAACTCTGTGGGTCACAACAGTCCAATCCACAATTGATCATGGGGATGGCACAGAACTGGGCTATGTTTTGTTCCATTGGGCGTGGGGTCATCATGAGTTGGGGACTGACTCAATAGCAGCTAACAACAACAACAACAAGGTGGGTGACTGTTGCAGAGGCTAGAATGACTCAAGGTGGTGAGAAGCACTGGAAAGGGAAAAGGAAGTAGGGAGGAGAGTAGAGAGTGGGAGACTAAGCACATGGAAGCCCTCAGGCAGCAGGTGGAGGACAAAGATTAACCTTAAATAGGTTGGAGGACCAGGGTTATAATCAGGAAGAACCAAACTCCAGGAACAGGCATGAAGGCAAAATGTACATGAGATACAGTTTAGTACTAGAGGCTAACAAATAACTAATAGCATGTAATTATCATTCATTTATTCAACAAATATTTGCATGCCTACTATATGCCAGACAATGTTTAAGGTGCTGCAGGAAAGATATATCAGTGCAAAAACAGAAAAGAATTTTCACTCTCATGGAGTTTGTGACCCAAGGGGGAAAAATAGATGAGATGTAAAAAATAGGCATATGCTGGGACAACTGTAGCAAACCAAAACAACCAAAGTCATTGCTGTTGAGTGGGTCCCAACTCATAGCAACCCCCCTTTGGCTTTCCAAGGCAGTATCTCTACAGAAGTAGATTGCCCAGTCTTCCTCCTGAGCAGTGACTGGTGGATTTGAACCTCCAGCCTTCTGGTTAGCAGTCAAATGCCTTTGTTATCTCATACCAAACCAAATAACAAACCCACTGTCATTGAGTCAATTCCAAGTCATAGTGACGCTATAGGATAGAGTAGAATTGCCCCATAGGGTTTCCAAGGGTGTAAATCTTTATGGAAGCAATCTGCCTCATCTTTCATCCACTGAGTGGCTGGTGGGTTCAAACCACCGACCTTGTGGTTAACAGCCCAATGCTTTAACCACTACACCACCAAAACTTCTCACACTGTATACAAATATTAACTCAAAATGGTTCTAAGATTTAAATGTAACACTAAAACTATAAAAATCTTAGAAAAAAACATACATATAAATCTTCATGAACCTGGATTTGGCAATGGATTTTTAGGTATGATGCCAAAAGCACAAGTAACAAAAGACTAAATAGATAAATTGAGCATTAGTAACATTAAAAATTTTGGTACTTCAAAGAACACTATCAAGAACGTGAAAAGACAATGCACATGGGAGAGAATATTTGAAAATTGTATATCTGATAAGAGTCTTGTATCTAGAATATATAAAGAATGCTTAGAATTCAATAATAAAAAGACAAATAACTCAATTAAAAATGAGCAAACAATCAAAATAGAAATTTCTCCAAAGAAACATACAAATGACCAATATGCACATGGAAAGACACTCTAAATCATTAGCTGTCAGAGAAATAAAAATAAATCAAAATCACAATGAGATACCATTTCATAGCTACTAAGATGGCTATAATAAAATAATCAGGTAATAATCAGGTGAGAATGTGGAGAAATCAGAACCTACATATGCTGCTGGTGGGAATCTAAAATGAAGCACCTGGTACAGAAAATAATTTGGCAGTTCATGAAAAAGTTAAACATAAGGTTAATATTTGATCTAGCAATTCCATTTTTAGGTATGTAGTGCATTGCCATCGAGTCAATTTTGCCTCATTGCAACCCTATAGGACCGAGAACTGCTTCATAGGGTTTCCAGGTGTGATGGTTGGAGCTGTGTGTCAACTTGGCTGGACCCCAGTTTTGTGTGGTTGTTCCCATGATGGGATCAGATGACTGAGTTCTGAGTGGCCAGTCTGCCCAAGGGGAGTTTCTCTAGGGGCCTGCTTGCAATGATATTCCAAGGACAATCTGGAAGAACGGCATTCCGAACTACAGACTTCCTTGAGTGAGCGGCTCCCCGCTCCCCTGGAGATCTCGGATTCATCTTTTATTGGAAACAACAACCAATATACTGCATGCCAGCTTGAATCTTTCAGCTCCACTGTGCTTGCGGAAAAAAAGGCGGCTGCAGCCCCACCTCCTACAGAGACGGACTTTGCAGCTTGGACTTGTCAGCTTCTATACGCTTGTGAGCCATTTGCCTAAGATAAATATCTTTCTCTCTCTCTCTCTCTCTCTCTCTCTCTCTCTCTATATATATATATATATATATACCTTGCTGGGTTTTTGTGTGTGTGTGTGTGTGTGTGTTTCTCTAGAGAACCCAATCTAACACACCAGGGCTGCAATCTTTATGGAAGCAGACTGACACATATTTCTTTTGCAAAGCGGCTGGTGTTTTTGAACTGCCAACCTTCCAGTTAGCAGCTGAGTGCTTAACCACTGGGCAACGAGGGCTCCTCCCTAGGTATCTACCCAAGATAAATGAAAATATATGTCTACACAAAAACTTGTATGTGAAATTTTATAGTAGCATTATTTATAATAGCCAAAAAATGGAAACAACTCAAATGTTCATCAACTCATGTACACCAAAACAAACCTGCTGCTATAGAGTCAATTACTATTCATAGTGACCCTATAGAGCAGAGTAGAACTGCTGCCACATAGGGTTTCCAAGTCTGTAAATCTTTTTTTTTTTTTAATTGTGATTTGGGTGGAAATTTACAGAGCAAATTCACTTTCCATAAAGCAGTTCACATATACTTTGTCTCAAGTCTGTAAATCTTTATGGAGGTAGACTGCCTTGTCTTTCTCCCACATAGCAGCTGGTGGGTTAGAACTGCTGACCTTTTGGTTAGCAACCAATTGCTTAACCACTGTGCCACCAGAGCTCCTTCAACAAAATATGATATATCCATGCAATGGCATATTATTTGGCCATAAAAAGGATTAACCTATTGATACACGCTCAGCATTCATGAACCTTTAGAACATTATACTGAGCGAAAGAAGCCAATAAGAAGATCAAATACGATATAACTCCATTTACATAAAATGTCCAATGCAGGCAAAACCATAGGCAAAACCAATAGGTCACAAAGACCTATTGAGAAATTTCCAGAGAAGGAGTAAAGGGTTAGAAAGAAAGTAGTCAGATCTGGAGTGTATTTCTAAAGCTTCCTCCTATTAGGAACCAAAGTAAATGATGTTCTTTTTTCTTTTAAATCTCATTTAATCCTCATAACAACCAGGAGTAGCTGTAGTCCATAGAGTGTCTTTGTGCAAACTAGAAACAGTCACCCCTCCTCTGACAGTGAGCAGTCTTGTCCAGGGGTGCCTGGCTGTAGGCTCCATTTCATCCTCACTCACTCAACAGCCTAGTGCAAAGTACAACCTGCCCATTCACAAAGCAGGAGCCCTGTAACAGTGCCGAGCAAGACACCATTATGACTTCCTTTTTACAGATAAGAAACTTATTATGGAAGTCCATATGAGTTAAGTAAATTGCCTGACATGGAAGAGATTGAGATTTAAACCTCAGCTGCCTGATTACAGAGCCTTTGATATTCTTCTTCAAAGCCCTTTTGAATCTATTTATCATTTTTATTGCTATTATTGTTAGATGCCTTTGGACAGCTTCTGACTCGTATCGACCTTATATAATCTTATATGGGGAGTATAATTGCCCCATAGGGTTTCCTAGCCTGAAATCATCACTGGAGCAGATCACTGGGTCTTCTCTCCTGCAAAACTGCTGGTGGGTTTGAATCTCTGACATTTTGATTAGCAGCCAAGTGCTTAACTGTTGCTCCACCAGGGCTCCTTCCATTTTTTGTTAGTCCCTCAAATAGACCTCCCATTCCACAGCATATCTGTAAGCCCAGACTGCCAGATATGCAAGATTGCAAGGGCAAAGGAGGTGGAAAACTGAAAAACCCACTGCCACAGAGTTGATTCCAAGGTGGAAAGGAAGAGGAAAAGAGAAGGAAGAGATCCACAGCTATAAATTTTTATGGCAAAGTTTTATCTCTGGAGTCATAGCAACCCAAGCTGAAAAGAAGGGCAAAAAGAGTTATTAATTATTTGCTTTATGTAGTGTTCCAACCATCTTCACATTTATTTGGGGAGATGAGAATTTTTAACTTTATTTTAAATATGAGAACACTGAGGTTCAGGTAGTTGAAGAAACACAGCCAGGGTCACACAGCTGGTGAGTGGCATCTGGGGCAATGCCTTTCTACATATTTCCCAGCAGCCTGAGCTATACCAGTGGGCAAGGGAATCCCACCTCTCTAGTATGCTTACCTACCCTGAGAAGATTAGGTACTTTTTGGGGGCTAGGGAACAAGCCAACTACTTCCAGAAATATTTTAGGAACTTGACACCAAACCAGTTGTAGGGAGAGGATTCATTCATTCAATCAATAAGCATTGAGTATCTACTGTTTGCCAGGCTTTGTGCTGAAGAGTTCTGATGATATAGTGGATAAGGCATTTGGCTGCTAACCAAAAGGTTGGTGGTTTAAACCCAACAGCCGCTCCATGGAAGAAAGATGAGACAGTCTGCTTCTGTAAAGATTTACAGCCTTGGAAACCCAACAGGGGTCACTGTAAGTTGAAATAGACTTGATGGCAGTGAGTTTTTTGTTTTGGTGCTAGGTGCTAGGAGTGCAGTGATGAATAAGACATTATTTCTTGCAAATTGCTCAATATTTCTCTCTCTGTTTCCCTTCACAATTTTGGGGCACAAATCCTGTTTGCTGACTTCAAATCTATCCATGGTTCCAAGAGAACCCAGGATGCCCACATGGCTTAAACTTTCCCTACACAGCAGTAGGAAATGGAATCTGGACACAGATACATTACCAAAAATTGCAATTTCCCTTTCATATGCCCAAAACATGGTTTTCTCCTTCCTCTGCTAATTCCTAAGTGAACAGAATTGTGAATGCCAACTGTAGAACTTCTCGACATCATTGAGTCAGCCCTTCACTTACACCCCACTTCTTCATTCTTGGTCTCCCTATTTTTGCCAAGGAGGCAAGAACCTTGTAGGCATTTAGTATTTTTCTGGTGTAGGTTACTTCACTAGGGCAGGGCCCCTTTCTGGCTTTGGAAAAAATCAGGGGATTATCCCCCCCATAGACATAAAATGCAAATTGGAACCGTATGTCTGGTTTCTCTGTGATGCAGAGTGGTTGGAGCATGGCCTACATCAGCCACTCTGCTGACTCTTTGATTAGCTGAGCTTATGCCTTCACCCTAAATAAGGGGCTGTGTGTATATTCTTTTCCTGTAAGAATTCATTTCTGATGACTAGATAATGTAATATGATGCTCAAGTATGTCTGTGTGAGTGTATGTGTATATGAGTGTATGTGTGTGGGGGGGTGTAAAAAGGAAGTAGCAGAGGGTTTGCTCTGCATTCAGAAAAACAGATGATGGGTTGAGCGCTAAACATCCTTGAGCCCTAGTGTCTTACTCAGTACCCAGGTGGCAGCCCCTTACAGCAACTCAGCTGGGTTTAAATTTCCACTCCATAACTAGTGAGCTGAGTGACTTTCTGCAAGTTATGTGACTTATCCAAGTATTTCAGTTATCTATTGCTATATAGCAAAGTCCTTCAATTCATAGTGGCTTAAAACAACAATGTGTTGTTATTATATCTCATAATTCTGTGATTCACTAAAGATGTTCTGTATCTGTTCCATGATGTCTGGGGCCTTAGCTGGGATGACTTGAATGGCTGGGTGTTGAAGCAACTGTGGGCTAGTTGAGGATTCTGTTTATCTATCTGTCTAGCTATCTGTCTGTCTCTCTATGCTTTGCCTCCCAATTAAATTGTGCTTTGGGGCAGGAGCCATGATGCTTTATTCACCACTCTAAGCTCAATGCCTAATATAGTAACCAGTGAGCTCTGGTGGTGTAGTGGTTAATGCACTAGGTTGTTAACCAAAAGTTTGGCAGTTCAAACCCATCAGCTGCTCTGCAGGAAAAAGATGGGGCAGTCTGCGACTGTCAAGATTTATAGCCTTGGAAACACTATGGGGCAGCTCTATTCTGCCCTACAAGGTTGCTATGAGTCAGAATTGACTTGATGACAGTTGGTTTTTGTAATATAGTAGCTAGTACATAGATGATGCTTAGGTATATTGTTGAATAAATGAATGAATTGCTTGCACGTCTCATCTATGTATGGAAAAAGACAAGGGGAAATGATATCAGGAAAGATTCAGGGTAAGGAAGACAACTCTCTCAAAGAGCCTCCTTTTTGTTCTCTCCATATACATAAATACTGCTCAAGTCATCCCTGAAATGGATGCACAATTCTATTTATTTTGCAGTTAATAAAGGTTGAAGAGTTGAGGGCTCTCGCATCCTTAGCTATGCCATTACCTAGAATCATCTACAATGTTTGCATTAATCTGGGCATTTCAGATTAATGGGTTCAGTGAATAAATGGGAGACAGAGTACTTGGAGAATTTTAGATGACAAATCAGTTGGAAATGTCCTTTACTGTAATTTTACCTTGACATACTTTGGCTGTTAGTATAAGATCTTTTGGCTTCTGCTATTTTTCATCTTATCCTGAGAAATGGCACTTTCTGGTATGGAATGCTACAGGAATACTCACTCTAGAATAGAAGAGAAGTCAGGCAAAATGGCACCTGGAGTGATGGAGTGCATTCGTATCCTCTTGCCTTCCATGCCTCTGTGATTGTGTGTAATCAAGTTGGTAAAACACGCCTTCCTCTGTGCATGCCACCCCTTCCTTCCTCAGAAACAGGCCCTGGGCTCTTCTGGGAGCAGCAGCAGAGCTCACCAAGCCACATGAAGTCTACTCCTGACCCAGCAGCAAAAACCTGGTTGGTTGTATCTGGTGCTGCAGAATAAGGCCTGGTGGGAATTGGGAGAAGATTGCTTGCATCAGGGAGTCACTGCTGCTGTTGCTCCTTGGAAAACTGTGATCTTTCTGCCAATCCATGGGCACATGCCCAGACACCCTTAGGAATGCTGTAAACCTAGCAAGAGGAGCATACATCCAGAATCTGAGGATTTTAGCATCACGGTTATAATTTGCATTAGATCTCAGAGTCCTCTCATCCAAACCCCTGAAAGTACAGATTGTTGTGCCCAGGCTTTAAAGGAGAATTTCGGAAGAGAAGAAGACGCCAACCCACGCCAATGCAAATGCAATAGGACAGTTTATTAGCTAACTTAAGTCAGGGTCTTTGCCCTTACCAGGTCAGTGGCTTAAGCAAAAGACCCCGTACCCCGTTTCTTTCTCCAATTTATGGAACAATATGGGGAGGGGCAGCACCAGGGCGAGGGGGTACAGGTGATTGGTTGTTGCTAAGGGATTCAGGGCAGTGATCTAAGATGTTGGGGGACGTAAAGAAACTCCCCCCGGCTCCAAAGTTCACTTAGGAAAATATTATCTAGGGAGGATGCGGCTCAGATATGGGGGAGACTTTAAGGAGTCGAGCAAATCTCTGATATGTGCTGAATCCGGATGGCTTTTGTGATGTGTGCTGAGTTCGGAGGAAGTTCCTTGATACCTGCTGAGACTGGAGGGCAGATAAAGGCCCTAAGGAGTGTTTAGAATTACAAAAGTTCTGTTAGCACTACTGACACTAAAAGGTTTCTGGTTAAAGATTTTCCTGGAGGCTGCTAGAACTCTGGCTTCAGATTGACTCACAAGATGAGAAAACTGAAGCCCAGGGAAGTGAAAGGTGACACACAGTCAATGAGTGGCTGAGCCAGACTTGGAAGTCAGGCTTCCTGACTTCACGTGTTCAAGGCTTCTGAGTGTGAATGTCCTTTGTAAACTGTAAAGCACAACAAAAATGTAGTCATTGTTAATGTTATGTTAATGTGCCCCCTGATCACTTGTATTGGGAACATAAAGGGAAAGGAAATGGGAGTGCACTTGAGAGCACCCCCTCTGCCCCCCCCAAATGCAATGATCATCCCACCTGCCTTTCTCCTGCAGCCCCTCCCCACACCTTCCGCATATCAATCTCCCCCTTTTCTGCACCCTGTCCACCATGCTGTTGTCCTAGATCCAGATTTGACTGAAAACAACACATGAATGTCAGAAAAGAGGATGTGGAGGAGAAGGAAGTGCTTGCTGTGAAGGGTGCTTGAGCAAGGCTTTTTACCTGTTGAAGTGGGCGCAGTGTTAAGTACTCCAAAGAAGCAGCTCAACGTGGTTCCCCTCACTCTCTTCCCTTCTATTTTCCCTGGCCCCGATTTCCGAATGTCCTGAAAGTG
The DNA here is from genome assembly GCF_000298275.1 of Orycteropus afer afer. NCBI lineage: Eukaryota > Metazoa > Chordata > Mammalia > Tubulidentata > Orycteropodidae > Orycteropus > Orycteropus afer. The sequence goes on from NW_006921627.1 coordinate 9,191,837, forward strand.
GAGGAAAATGAGGAGCAGAACTCTGAAATCCTCGCTCTCTGCCCGTTCCAGCATCATCTGCTCCCTGCTTGTCAGGAGCCTGCCTGCCTGGCCTCTGTAAACTGCGTCTGAGAGGAAATGAGCTCCTCCTTACACCAGGCCATTTCCAGGCTTCCTGAACCACTGAGAGCACTGGAGGAGGGCATGAATATTTTATAAAAGGCCATAAAACATAATTTGTTCCTTTGAGTGAATTAGAGGCTGTAGTTAAAAAAAGACGTTACCATCAGTGGACCAGGAGTTTTGCATTATTTAGCCCCAGCTATTTCATTACATCAGTAAAGCAAGAGACCAGAACATTAAAATCACACCCTTTGCTCCTGCGGAAGGGAAACAGCATCTTAGAAATCCAACTGCACTCAACTTGGACTCACTTTGCAAAGGAACCTTGGCTCTCAGGAGCACCCCTAAAGTGGGCTTTCGGCAGTGACATAAATGTTGTGGACGAAAACAGGCAACTGGCTTGCCTCAGCCTCACCATCCTGCTCCCATCTTTTTGTCTCAAAGGGGAAAAGATGATCCAGAGGTCCTAGTGGAATTTCCTCTTTCTGCTTGTATCCTCCCTATCTTTCCTCCTTCTCTACTCTAGAAGGACCTCCATCCATTTCCCAAGCTTGGAAGGGGAATTCAAGCCACAAATGGGAAATAACCTAAAATGAGACATCATTGTCTCAACCTTCACACCCCAACAGAAACAGTCCCTTGTGGGTAATATCTGTGAGACTTCATGTTCCCACCCCAGTTCAGAAACTGGTCCTTACTCAACATACCATCTTCCCCAATTTCTTCTGTCCCACAACTACAGACTTCTACAAATTCCTGACCCCTGTGAAGAACTGAAAATCATTTTCCTTTTTTTCTAATGCAAAGTGATTCAGCTCCCTTTACCTCAAGTTCTCCATCACAAATCATATTCTGGGCATTACCATTCTCATCCAAAAGATCCTTTTGTTTGTTTTCAAAACAGAAACAACTTTCTACTCTGTGGATTCCACATTTAGCAAAATAAACAACAGATATAAGCTTTGAAACTACTTTTTTTTTTTTTTTTAAACTCTGTCACATGCTCCAGACCAATCTCTTCAGGATCATATTTAAAAAAAACAAAACAAAACAAAAAAACCTAAATTTCACTCCTTTTGGGAGCTCTGATGGTATAGTGCCTAAGGCATTTGACTGCTAACCAGAAGGTTGGTGGTGCAAACCCATCAGACACTCCTTGGAAGAAGATTGGGTGATCTACTTAGGTAGAGATGTTGTTGTTGGTATGTACTGTCGAGTCAGACCTGACTCATAGCAACCCCTCTTGGGTTTCTGAGGCTGTATCACTACGGAAGTAGACTGCCTAACCTTCCTTTCGAGGAGTGGCCGGTGGGTTTGAACCACCAGCCTTCTGGTTAGCAGTCAAGTGCCTTAGGCACTATATCACCTCAGAAACCCGAGGAGGGGTCTCTTTGAGTAGGAACTGACTCTAGGGCAGTGAGTTTTGTTTTTTTTTTTTTGGTTCACTGCTTCATCAATAATGGAAGAAGGTAGAAAAATATTTATTCTCCATTTTTTCCAGAACATATGTTGAAAGTCATGGCTCTTTTGTTCTTCCCATTACTGTACTAGCTTTTGAGACTCCTTCCCCTCATGACTTTTGTAGTGTAGTGCCTAAGGCATTTGACTGCTAACCAGAAGGCTGATGGTTCAAACCCACCAGCCACTCCTCGGAAAGAAGTTTGGGCAATCTATTTCCCTAGTGACATTGCCTTGGAAACGCAAGGAGGGGTCGCTATGAGTCGGATCCAACTTGAGGGCAGTGCTTTTGTTTCGCTTTGTTGTCCCCTCATGCCTGCTGTTTGGGCAATAGCTGCAATTAGATGTGGCTTTCTGTGTCTTGTCCAGCTCTCATCTCTTTTCCTTCCTTCTACCACTGCTAACTCCTCCCTCCTCCACATGCACACACTCACCCACACACACACACACTCATGCTCAAATACATGTCTATATCTAATTTGCTTTTGCTCCATCAGTGCCTTGAGTAATGGCAATTTAGGAGATAAGTGAGAGAGGATGGTGTTGTAGATGAAGGGAGAGCCTTCTGGATGTTATGGCACCCGTTAGGCCACATGCTTGGCAACCAGTGCTTTTGCTGCATAAGTCACCTTCTCTATTGAGTGCTTACTCTTGGTTACTTTACTTTATCCTCCTTCTTGTCCTCTCCATTACCTCACAGTTATTGTTAGCCAACATCATGTGAGTACCTGTCATGTGAAGGATATTGTGCTACCCATGGGAAAACAATGTAATAGGCAGGATCCTTGTCCTATGGATGCTTGGAATGTATGAGAAATGTGTGCTTCTCTCCAACCTACCACTTTTTCTTGGAAGAGTCTGCTATTTGTAACCAATAGTGCAGATGAATCCTACTGAATTGAGAGACCTGGATTCTAATCCTTACTACACCACATAGGCAAAGTCACTCTCTTGTCCTAAACTATTATTCTGGGAATAGAAAAATAATGCGCTGGGCAGGATGATATCCACTGTTCCTCCTAGTGCTTGGTTTCTATGATCTAAATTTCTGAAATTATGTTTTTTTTTTTTTTTCTTAGTACACAAGTGTCTCAAGAAATAAAGTTGGATGAAAGATAGATTCCATGGTCAAGTTCATTTGGGAAACACTAGGCTAAGTGAGGAATGTATTAGAACATTTAATATTGCAATGTCTATTATGAACGTCAGGAGTTCTGGTGGCGTAGTGTCTAAGACATTTGACTGCTAATCAGAAGCCTGGCAGTTCAAACCCACCAGCCACTCCTTGGAAGGAAGGTTGGGCAATCTGTTCTGTAGTGATACTGCCTCAGAAACGCAAGGAGAGGTCACTATGAGTCGGATCTGACTCAACGGCAGTAAGTTTGGTTTTTTTGGTTGATTACGAACTTCTACGAGAAAGTTAAGAAAGTGTAGATATCCAAATTTATTTAAATGAGGAATTTGTGTTGTGTGTGTAAACACCTGTTAAGATGATGTAAAACTAGAATTGTGTAGAACACAGTTTGGGAGATGAGGAACAGAGTGTCCACAACGTGGGCTCTGGAGACAAGTCTGCTTGTTTGTAGCCTACTCTTGTATGTACTAGCTCTGTGACCCCGGGAAATTATGTAACTTGTCTGTGCTTCAGTTTTCACATTTTTATAAGGATGATAGGAAAAGCTCCTATCTCATGTCACTTGCTAAAATGGCATGGATGCCTCTGCATCCTCCTCTGAACTCCTGTAACTTCACAAGGGGGAGAAGCATCACCATAAGCAGCACCAGCCCAAAGCTGATTCCTATGAAACAGAGGTCAGACATGCCACTACCTTCCAACCTTCTTACCAAGTCTGACACCAATCATCCCTCTCATGACACTCTCTACTTTTCTGCTGGATTTGATAATTTGTTGTAATGGCCATGCAAAACTCACAGACAGTACTCAAGATGATTGGGTTTAGAGAGTTCCGGCAAGATGGCGGACTAGGCAGAAAGACTGCACAGAACCTCTTCAACAAAGAGAAGGGAAACCAATTAACACAGACACAGAAGATAATCTTGACTCCTGAGCCTTGAAGGGGAGGATATAGAAGTGGACTAAACCCCAACTAGCAGAAAAATTTGCATCAAAATACCAAAAAAGGAGACATACGGAGCTGCGGTCTGGCAGCGATCCTGAGCGATCCTGACGGCATAGACAGCTTGGAGATTCCCAAGTGGTGGTAGGACCTAAGAATTTACCTAAAAATCATCCCTGCTAGCCAAGGGATTGCACAGAGGACTGCTCTGGTGGCTGGGGAATAAATGGAGAAGGTGAAGAGAAAGGAGGGCTAACTGTGGACTTTTGCTGGTCCAAAGGGCACCACCATTTTGAAGGTTTAAAAGCAGCTTGACTATTTTGGATATTTAAAGAGATAGCACGCTTGCGGATTCCTGGGGCTTAAGAACACGTTCTGTTTTCCAGCAACCCCAAGGTCACTCCAGACCTGCAAGACTGAAAAGGTACTACATTCCTCTGGTTACTCTTATACCCTACACCCACTTGGTGAATGGAGGTGCGGCTATCCCCTACTCCCACCTACCTTCTGGGCCCATAGGAACTCCATCACAGTCTGTGTGCTCAGAGGGAGCCTGGGTGCCCTGCCCTGTCCTCCACCAATTATTTTTCTCTTTTTTTTTATTTTTTTCTTTTTCGCTTTCTTTTTTCTGGTGATTAGTTTGCTTGCATTTGTCTGTTTTAAAACAACTATTATTATTAATATTTTTGTCCTTTTTACTATTATTCTTAATCTTCCCCTCCAAGGTCTTAGTTTTCAGCATTTTTTTCTTTTCCCTGTTCCTGGTTGAAATTTTTTTTTTTTTTAATTTAAGTGTTCTCCCCCCCATTTTTTTCTCGTGGTTAACCCCATTCCTTGTTTTTCTTTTTGAATTTTTACCATTTTTTTTCCTTCATTATTCTCCTTCTCTACTTTTTTTTCTCTTAGTGTCCTATCCCCAGATATTGCAGGTTTTCTTGTTTTTCTTCTTTTTTTTTCCCCTTCTATTTTTGGTTACTGTTCCTGTGTGATTACACGGTATGTTTTTTGTCCATGTGCTTTTAGTTTTTTGATGGTTATTCAATTGTAATTTGTGTCTAACTAAGTGGGAGACAACAACAGTCCCCATAAGGCACAACTACACCCACACCTCCTGCAATTTCACTTACTGAGCGAGAGCCACTACCTCCTTCTCCACCAATGGGCCAACAATAAAAAACCACCAAGAAGAGCCTGAATCACCCTTGGCTGCTCTTCACAAACAGTTAACAGAGATCTAAATACAACAATGTCACGATGCCTTGGAGACAACAGACCATCCACACAGAGAAGCAGGATAAAGTGGTAGAAGATTATGGAGTCTATTAGAGAAGTAATAGGCTATAATTCAGGTTCAGGAATGCACTCAGGATACAACTATTTGAACAGGACAGCCTCCCTTCTGCCATGCCCAAAGACATGCCTTTCTTTGGCCCTTGGCCTATTGGCCTCTTGGCCTGGCCTCTGCCCTGCTTGGACAGGAGTTACAAAGTTATTTTAGCTCTGCTGATGGGTGCACCCCACTCCACCAGCAAGCCTCTTGCCCATAGGTACTCAGCTTTCTTGCTCCATGGGCCAGCAAACCCGCCATTCTGCCTCCTGATGGTCTCTCAGTTCTGCTGCCTCTGCTGCTGCTGTCTCTTTGCTGGTCTCTCTGCCAAGGAGGTCTGCACAGGGATCTTGGGTCCAAGGACATACTCTACTCCACCTCTGGCTCTTTCCTCTTGATGGCAGAGAAATCCACCCCACCCCTTCTGCCTCTAGGAAGGCTCACTTTAAGCCTGACAAAACTGATCAATCCCACATTAAGGTTCCATACACCTTATTCCCATGGTACCACCCCCACAAGGGTGCCCTGCGCCTTATTTGCATTACTAACAAGCTATGCAATCCCCTTGATGGGCCACAGTCACCTTACATTTGCATAGCTCTACCCAGCAATCTGGTGGGAATCACAAAGATTCTGGCTAGAAGAGCCATACCAAGTAGTTCACTGTACCACAGCACTTAAAACAGTGCTTGGAACTCTTTACTTTTAGTGAGCATTCACTAGCCATCCTAGTTGCTATTGAGCTGATTCTGACTCATCATGTGTGTCAAAGGAGAACTATGCTCCGTAGGGTTTTCAATGGTTAAGTTTTCAGAAGTATATTGCTAGGCCTTTCTTCTGAGGTGTCTTGGATGGACCTGAACTGCTAAACTTATGGTTAGCAGCTGAGCACATTAATCTTTGAACCACCTAGGGACTCCAAAAACAAAAAAACACCCAAACCCTCTGCCGTTGAGTGGCTTCCAACTCATAGCAAATCCCATTAGGTTTCTGAGGTGATAAATCTCTATGGAAGTGGGTTGCCCAGTCTTTCTTCCATAGAGTGGCTTGTGGGTTTGAACCACCAACCTTCTGGTTAGCAGTAAAACACCCAAACCCTCTGCCATTGAGTGGCTTCTGACTCATAGCAACCCCCATTGGGTTTCTGAGGTGATAAATCTCTACAGAAGTAGGTTGCCCAGTCTTTCTTCCATAGAGTGGCTTGTGGATTTGAACCACCAACCTTCTGGTTAACAGTCAGATGCCTTAGGCACTGTGCTACCAGAGCTCCAAGCATTCACTAAATGCTTATAATCAGCTATTATTATATTCAGTAAATATTTATTGAAAGTCTAATAAATAAAAAGTACTTAAAACATTTTATTATAATAATTAGCCACTGTCCATGACCCTATTGAGCAAACCCAAACCCACTGCCATCAAGTCAATTGTGACTCATAGTGACCCCCTATTGGGATTTCAAGACAGTAAATCTTTACAGAAGTAGATCGCCCCATTTTCTTTCCATGGTTTAGACAACAGGTTGCTGCTCCTTCAGTGGTACAGAATTAAATCAGAAATGGACAAGGAAGAGCAAAAACACCAACCAGTTCATTATAAGCACACATGAAGATCTTCACAGGAAAGTATGGTAGAAGGAGAAGTTAGAAACAATAACAATTTTAAAAGGTTGACCAGTGTTAAGCTTTTGAAATCAATTTCCTGATTCATGTTCATTTTCTTCTTGTAATCATAGAAAATAAAGCAATGATGATCTCTGTGTTGTATGTATCTTCCAAACAGGAAGGTATGTATATTGGTCAGGAGAGGCCAGGTTATGTTGTAGTAAGAACCAACAGACAAATCTTAGTGAGTTATAACTTGGACTTATTCATTGTTCAGACTACATATCCATTCACCACTGGTATTCTTGGAACTCTGCTTTGTCTTTCAATCTGGGTCATAATCTGGTGGAGCCACTCCTTTTTCTAGTTCAGATAATTACGGCAGGGGAAAAGGGCTCTGGCAATTAAATACAGAAAAAGAAGTGACACACATCACAACTGACCAGGCAGAACTAGTTACATGACCCCACACAACATTTTGTGGAACAGGAAATAAACAATCCTACCATGTGTCCGGTAGCACAGTGCCTAAGGCACTTGACTGCTAACCAGAAGGCTGGTGGTTCAAACCCACCAGCCACTCCTCAGAAGGCAGGTTGGGCAATCCTACCTCCGTAGTGATACTGCCTCGGAAACCCAAGGAGGGGTCGCTATGAGTCAGGGCCAACTTGACGGCAAATAAGAGCAACAACAACAACAACAACCATGTCTCCAAAAGGTGGAGAACCGGAAATATATGGTAAATAGCATCAATGACTACCATGTTTTGCCCTTCTGAATACCATATGTTTGGCATCCACAGGGAAACTATACTTACTATTTAAGTGGGACAACCAAAAGTCCCACCCAGTGTTATCAAGCTGAATTTAGGATCTCTAATAGTTTGTAATAGTTTTTACGTTAGGGAGTGACATGTTCTAGTTTCTACATAAGCTCTGGATATGGCTCTTCCTGATTCAAAGACTTTTTAACTAAAAAGACAAGGTATCTGCCTCTTTTTTATAACATATTGTACACCTGTTGATCAGGAAAGGATAACTGCAGTAAACATTCCTATTCAGAAAGGGAAGAGATGGAAGAAACACAGCAGTCACTGGTCCGTAGTAATTCTGAAATCCTGCTGAGCAGAATTAGGTCCTAGTTTTGCTGCCTGGGAAAAACTCCCCAGTCCACTGTTCTATGACTGTTGGCTTCACCATCTGGGAGATTCTTGTTTCTTTGTTACCCTTTTTGGTCATATCTGAGGTGGCATTGTAGAAAATATCTCCCTTGGGTACTCAGTAGATTGATTCTTGTCCATAAAAATTTAGAGGCCTAAGCTTATTTTAAGTCTTGACTCACCATGAAATATTTACTGTCAGTCATGGTTCCTTGGACAGTATGGCCATCTGGAAAGCTTCTTAGCCTCTTCCCTATGTGTTCCAGTCAGCTCTATTTATCAATTGTCTATAGCCACACCTCTGGTCATTCTTGAGATGAACATAACAGTGGATAAGTTAAGTCTATCTGTTTTCTGTGGGAGGTTTTACCTCCAGTCTCTTTTTCTCCTGAGCCACTTTGCTCAATTCAATTGATTTTTCTGGAAGCCATAACTTTAATTAGATTTTCACTCTAAAACATCTTGTTCTCTTCAGAGGAATTAACAATGGACATAACTGCTTGATTTGTTCTATGAAGAAAGCTTGAGTCCTAATCAGCTTTTTTGCACAAAGGTCTTCCAGGTTTTGTTTCTTTCTTATTGAGTGTGAGAAGCAGTTTCCTCTGCCAACCTTGAAAATTTCCAGATTTCTAGACTCTCTTTTCCATTTCATTTTTACTTGCTAACAGGCCAATTATTTTCTGAGCTCATCAATAGCTCATACTATGTGGTCAGATGAAGCCAATAGTAGCCACCATACAATACTAACAATCTGTTTTCAAACCTTTATCCGTTTATACAAGTTTCCAGTTTTTCCAATATTTTTCCACTTGTAACACAGTTTGTCTGTAATAACCTTCAATAAAGATTTTTTTTTTCATTGCCTACCACCTGGTCCTTGAGCCAATGTCACAAACTTTAGGTTTTTGGTGGTAACAGCTTCTCATCCTGGGTACAAATATCTGAATTAGTTTGCATAAACCAGATTATGGTGTGTGGTAGCAAATCAGTCCCAAAATAGCTGAGGATTAGAAACAACAAAGGATTATTTCTCTCATGCTACATTCCTGTTGCCTCAGTTGGGGGCTCTGCTCCATGTCACCTCACTCTGGAATGCACCTTCCTCTAAATGAGCAGCCAACATCTTGAGCAATGCTGGTCATTGTTGCCAGGGTAAAGAAAGCTCTGGAAGCTTTCATGTTGGCAATTAAATGCTTTGGTCCAGAAGTGACACACATCACTTCCGCTTATAACTCATTGGCTAGACCTAGTTGTCTGGTCCCACCCAACCACAACTGAGAGAAAGTACAATCCTTCATGTTCCTTAAAGGTAGAGAGCTGGAGCTATTTGGCAAACAGAACTTATGACTACCACAGTAGGGGAATGGGATAAAGAACCAGCCTATAAACTTGTGATGCAAACAAGCTCTCTTGGGATCCTCTCTGAAAGATAAGGAGTTCTTTATAGATTTATTTCTTGGCATGGTTAGTCATTTCCTAAGGCTGTTGATTTGCATGGCACAGATGTCTAATGCATTCTTTTTCCAATATACAGCTTCACTCAGCTGAAAGCTGTTAGATTTTTCTCTAGTGAATTCTGGAGCATCACCATCACCACTTTGTAGTTGACATCATCATCGTCAAAAACTTTAAGTAAGCAGCTAATTATAAATGGTTGTAGAAGCTTATGTATTTGTATCATCTGTCCTCATGTCCATTTAATCACAGGGAAAACTCAGGATAGGGGAAGTGGTTATGGTGCTTTCTAAGATTATATAATAAAAGCGGATTTTAGGTCTAAAAGTTACGCTGTCAAGTGTGGCTGGGAGACATCAATTGGTTCATAGAAACAATGGCTACTATTGTCAGGAAATTAATCCTTAAAGTTTGAGACATCTGATTTTGTTTTTAAACATAATTCCTAGATGACCAAATTTTTAGCGCGCGCGCGTGTGTGTGTGTGTGTGTGTGTGTGTGTGTAGAGAGAGAGAGCACTGGTGGTGTAGTGCCTATGGCATTTGACTGCTAACCAGAAGATAGGTGGTTCAAACCCACCAGCCACTCCACAGAAGGAAGGTTGGGCAATCTACTTCCATAAAGATTTACTGCCTAAGAAACCTAAAGCAGGTCGCTATGAGTCAGAATCAACTTGATGGCAGTGAGTTTGGTTTGGGTTATATATAGAGAGGAGAACAATATGAAACTAGCAAAAATTGACTGCAAAGTAAAGTATGAACCCACTGCCGTCAAGTCAATTCTGACTCATAGCAACCCTATATGACAGAGTAGAACTATTCCATAGGGTTTCCAAGGCTATAATATTTATGGAAGTTGTTAGGTGCTGTCAAGTTGTCTCTGACTCATAGTGAGCCTATGCACAGCAGAACAAACATTGCCCAGTTCTGTGCCAACCTCACAATCCCTGCTATACCTGAGTCCATGGTTGTAGTCACTGTGTCTACTCATCTCGTTGAGGGCTGTCCCCTTCTTCGTTGACCCTCCATTTTGCCAAGCATGATATCCTTCTTTAGGGAATGGTTGTTTCTGACAACATGACCAAAGTAGGCCAGACAAAGTCTGGCCATTCTTGCTTCCAAGGAGGATTCTGGCTGCATGTCATCCAGGACAGATCTGTTAGTCCTTTAGCAGACCATGATACTCTTAGCATTCTTCTCCAACACCACAACTCAAAAGTATCAACTCTTCTTCAGTCTACCTTATTCATTGTGCAGGTCTCACATGCATAAGAAACGATTGAAAAAATCATGGCTTGGGTTAGTCACACCTTAGTCTTCAAGGAGACATCTTTGCTTTTCATCACCTGAAAGAGGTCATTTGCAGCAGATTTGCCCAATGTAATACATTGTCTGATGTCTTGACTGCTGCTTCCATTGGTGTTAATTGTACGGTCAAGTAATATGAAATCGTTGACAACTTCAATCTTTTCTCCATCCACCATGAAGCTGTTTATTGGACCAGTTATGAGGATTTTTGTTTTCTTTATATTGAGTTGTAATCCATACTGCAGACTGTAGTCTTTAATCTTCATCAGTAAGTGCTTTAAGTCATCCTCACTCTTAGCAAGCAAAGTTGTGTCATCTGTGTATCACAGGTTGTTAATGAGTCTTCTTCCAATGCTGATGCCATGTTCTTCCAGATTATTTGCTCAGCATACAAATTGCAAAATGCCAGCAGGGTTACCCATGGTAGGCAGGTTTCATCAGAGCTTCCAGGCTAAGACAGACTTGGAAGAAGGAAGAGGCCATCTACTTCTCAAACAATTGGCCAGTAAAACCTTATGAATAGCAGTGAAACACTTTCTGGTATATTACTGTGAGCAATATAGCAGTGGAAAGAACCATTCACAGAGCTTAGTAGGTCAGAGAAATTGTAAGATTAAGTCCATGCCTATTCTCCTCCCCCACTAAGCAAAACTACAGGAGTTCCAAGTATAATCTAAGTCATACAATACTTTTGATATTGAAGAATTTGGAAATGACAAGCACACACGCACACATACACACACACATCAAAGCCAAACATATTGTAATAGGATGAGCATTTATATGCCTGGGATAAGTATATTTTAAGCCCAGGAAGGAGATAAAAAAAATGCTCATCAAATCATGCACATGGTCTATGTTCATCTTGTTTGACACATACACCCACTTTTATGTATTTCCTCCCCTGTGATATGCTGGGGAATGCTGGGAACATGAACACCTGTCACTGGGAGCTGTACAGTGAAGGGATACTGCTGCAGTGTCCATGGGGTTGTACCTTTCATCTTTCTTCACCTGGGAACTGGCTCTTGTGAAGGTGTGACTTTACTCATTCCTAATATATTTTTGGGAGGAATAATCTAGGCATAAGGTTTTTCTAAAGTGAAGAAATGAATCTATTTCACAAAAGTACTAAAAACAGAACTCTGATTCATGAATTTGCTAATAGCTTTTCCCTCCAGGGGAACTTCCCCATGCACAGTGAAATCTCTCTTGAGGCACAGTTTATGTGAAGGTAACCAAGATAGCCCCTTCTCCTGGCAGGCAGCATCAGCCTGGCTGAACCCAAGGAATAGTGAAGTGGTGGTCTATAAAACAAAGGGTTCTTGCCACCGTATTGGGCTATGTTCCCTTCGGAAAGAATGCAGACTCCTTTCTCATGCTTTCCAAGGTTTGTTTTGAAGAGTGACTGACCTAGCAGACAACCCCGTGAATAAAAATGGCAAGGATGAAAACACATGTTAATGAGTAATTCATTATAAAATGTGAAAGTACAAATAAGAATCATGGGTAAATCAATGCACAATCCAGAAAATAATCACAGACCATTAGAGAGAGGTAAAAGTATCATATATTTTTGTTGGTTTCCTTTTCTTAATTTTTTTTTTTTTTAATGGAGCAACAAACTTGTGTGAAGCCTAAATTGCTTAATTACACAGCCTGTAAATAGGAAAACTATTGACTGGGTAATTGGATATCTTGCTTTATCACTCTTCACTGAAACTCCCAAGGTGAGAGGAAGGAGTAGAAATTGATAGTACCAACATGGAGAGAAGCAGAGGCTATTGCCTGGAAGACCTGGTGAGAGACTAGACTGGAGAATGAGGGTGCAGTGAGTGCTAACACTAGCATCTCTCCTACCCACTCACTGACCTCTTCCCTACTCATCCAGAAGTCTTAGTTCCCTCCTTCCCCCACTCCTCTGGGAAGGAATGATGCTGAGAAGCACTGTGGTTTTAAAACACTTTGTGCAACACCAAGAACACATATGCATCTTGTGGTTTCAGAGTACCTTTATGTATCATTTTCACCATTATCATCAGTAAATCCTTCTAATGATCTAATATGCCAAGAAGCTACACAAAGATATCATATAGTTGTCAGCCAATTCATTTTGGCCACTGCCAACCAAGAAAGGGAAAACTGAGGTACAGAGCAGCAAATATCAAGCCTACCTGGAAGTGGCAGTCTGAGATTGGACCAGCCTCCCACACTGGATTCCAACCTGTCTGATCTAGTGAAGGAAGAAGACCAAATGGGGTCTGCAGAAATGGATGGAAAAGCACTCTTAGCTCCATCCTTCTGGACAGCTAGGAAGAGTCAAGTGGTCTCTGACAACAAAATTTGCCTTACTCAAATATTGCCAAGGGGTCCTCACTGTAACATCACCTAGGGCCGTGACAATTGAATAATACGTGTACTTGGAATGTGGCTGGCACATGATAGATGCTCAGTAAAGGTTGTTGTCTTTTTTTTTTTTTTTTTTCCAAATATCAATACTTTTCATACATCGTCTTTCCACTCGTCTCTCCCTGCCTTTTTTTTTTGACTACTATAAACAGAAATTCCAAGGAAGCTTGGAGCAAATAATTTCTAGGTAGCCCTTCTCTGTAATATGATACCTCTGAGAGATCCCAGTCTCTGGTCCTTTCTTCCTTGGGGCTGCTGTTTAACCTTTCCAGGATTCCCTTGGAAAACTTCTTTTAGGAGAGGCATTGGGAGACATCCCACTCCTTTCTACTATTGCTTTGCCAACCTAGAAGTGTTGCAGCCTCGCCTTCCCTAGCTTGCAAAAGAAAAATGGTATTCTTTGGGGACCCACGTTGGAATGCAATTTAAATTGGGAGCTTTCAGACATCACCACCCCCCTTTCTTAAAGTAGTGATTGGAGAGGTTGGCAAATGGGTCTTTATAAACAGAGTGGAGCACACTATGGTTTGATTTTTTTTTTCATTAAATTTTTGGATAAGTGGAGGGCCTTGGGCTCTGTAGTATATGGTGTGACGTAGTGTGTAGGGACGAGTGTGCTTTCCTATTGATGAATGGCACTGCGCAGGTCGGTTTGGTAAACTCAAAGGAGAAAAACTGATCACAAGAGAAGGGGTGTGGTATTAGGGAACTGGGTGTTGGGGTGGGGGGGGCTGTGAATGTGAAGGTGTGAAAGGGAGAGGCGTGCCAGGCGAGCGCGGGAAAGATTATAGGAGAGACTAATGTGTCTCTATTCCCACAGCACCCTGGCTTGCGGCAGCCCCTGGGTGGGTGAGGGGTGTGATGTGGGAGTAGGGTGGGAGGGGGCAGCAGGCGGGGCCTGCCACGTCACTTGAAGAGTGTGTGTTGGGAAGGAAGGGCAGAGCGGAGAGCCGAGCCGCTGCAGCTGCGGCGGCTGCAGCGAAGGCTTGAGCGGTGGGGAGGTGGGTCCCCGCGCTCCGGCGCCGGGGCAGCCCGAGGGCCCTCTTGGAGGCCTGCGGCGAGGCTCAGGGTGGAGGTGGCAGCTGTGGCTGCGGGGACCGCAACCTCGGCCAGAAGGAGCCCCGCCGTGGACGTGGGGCGGAGGCCGAGTCCAGCCAGGAGTCACTGCCGAGCCAGAGGGAGGCGCATCTGGCCCTTTGGTACCAGCTGCAGCCTGGGGTCTTGAGCTCTTGGAGAAGCGTCGTGGGAGCTGGGAAGAGCTGACCGGTCTGGAAAGCGCACCCCTGCGTCCGAGATCCCAGTCTCAAGCACCGTGACTACCGAAGCCACATCTTTTCAAGCATCCAGTTTCACACGCCCCAGTTTGCGGTTCCAGGTATCTCAGTAACCTCCAGCACAGGCGCGGGTAACTGGAGGGACAGAGACAAATCGGCTGCAACTAAGTCACCTCCCCAGACCTACCATTGCAGGGACCAGGGCTTCAGGGTTTACGGACCCATCACCAGGTCAGATAGCGAGCTCTGAGGAGCGCGAGCCCCACCCTAAAAAGAGGGCGCAGCCGGGAGCTGGGAAGCGGGTGCCTGGCGCTAGAGGTTGTGCCGTGGGCGCCGTCCTAGTGGCGGGGAGCGCACCGCGGAGGGGACATGAGATCTGAGAAATCCCTTACGCTGGCGGCGCCGGGGGAGGTCCGTGAGCCGGAGGGGGAGCAACAGGATGCGGGAGACTTCCCAGAGGCCGGCGGGGGCGGCGGCTGCTGTAGTAGCGAGCGCCTGGTGATCAATATCTCCGGGCTGCGCTTTGAAACGCAATTGCGCACCCTGTCGCTGTTTCCCGACACGCTGCTAGGAGACCCCGGCCGCCGCGTCCGGTTCTTCGACCCCCTGAGGAACGAGTACTTCTTCGACCGAAACCGGCCAAGCTTTGATGCTATTCTCTATTACTACCAGTCCGGGGGCCGGCTGCGAAGGCCGGTCAACGTACCCCTGGACATCTTCCTGGAGGAGATCCGCTTTTACCAGCTGGGAGATGAGGCCCTGGCAGCCTTCCGGGAGGACGAAGGCTGCCTGCCCGAAGGTGGCGAAGACGAGAAGCCGCTGCCCTCGCAGCCTTTTCAGCGCCAGGTCTGGCTTCTCTTTGAGTACCCGGAGAGCTCAGGGCCCGCCAGGGGCATCGCCATCGTCTCAGTGTTGGTCATTCTGATCTCCATCGTCATCTTTTGCTTGGAGACCTTGCCCCAGTTCCGTGCAGATGGTCGAGGTGGAAGCAATGGTGGTGATGTGAGCCGAGTTTCTCCGATTTCCAGGGGCAGTCAAGAGGAAGAGGAGGAAGAAGATGATGCCTATAAATTTAACCCTGGCATCACCCCTGGGGGACTGGTGGCAGGGGGTTCATCCTCACTAAGTACTCTTGGGGGCTCCTTCTTTACAGACCCCTTCTTTCTGGTGGAGACCCTGTGCATTGTTTGGTTCACGTTTGAGCTTTTGGTACGCTTCTCTGCCTGTCCCAGCAAGCCAGCCTTCTTTCGCAATATCATGAACATCATTGACTTGGTGGCCATCTTCCCTTACTTTATCACCCTGGGAACTGAGCTGGTGCAGCAGCAGGAGCAGCAGCAGGTGAGTGGAGGGGGTGGCCAGAATGGGCAGCAGGCCATGTCCCTGGCCATCCTCAGAGTGATCCGCCTGGTCCGGGTGTTCCGCATCTTCAAGCTCTCCCGCCACTCCAAGGGGCTCCAGATCCTGGGCAAGACCTTGCAGGCTTCCATGCGGGAGTTGGGGCTGCTCATCTTCTTCCTCTTCATTGGAGTCATCCTCTTCTCCAGCGCCGTCTACTTTGCAGAGGCTGATGATGATGATTCTCTCTTTCCCAGCATCCCGGATGCCTTCTGGTGGGCAGTGGTTACAATGACCACGGTGGGCTATGGGGACATGTATCCCATGACAGTGGGGGGCAAGATCGTGGGCTCACTGTGTGCCATTGCTGGGGTCCTCACCATTGCTCTGCCTGTGCCGGTCATTGTTTCCAACTTCAACTACTTCTACCACCGGGAGACAGAGCAGGAGGAGCAAGGCCAGTACACCCATGTCACTTGTGGGCAGCCTGCACCAGACCTGAAGGCAGCTGACAATGGACTTGGCAAGCCCGAGTTCTCGGAGGCTACCCGGGAACGGAGACCCAGCTACCTTCCCACTCCACATCGGATGTATGCAGAGAAAAGAATGCTCACCGAAGTTTGACCAATGCAGGCAGGGCCTGCACAAGAAGGATGGCCCTGAACAATCTTAGACTTCCTTCTCATTCTTCACAACTCTTATCCTAGCTCTGTCCAGTTGACTTCCTAAAAGCCTTGCTGCTTGGTCCCTGGAAATTCACGGTGTAGCCATCTAAATGACATTTTGAAATCATATGGGGCCATCCAATCATGCCCATCTTCTTTCCCATGGATGAGATATATATTCCCCTTTGACATTCCTTCAAGACTGATTTTGAAAGCCTGGAACTTACAATATCTCCAGGAACAGATGCTGATGGGATGGAAACCAGGCCTACCTGGGTCCTGTCTCTCTCTTTAGTGTCCTTTGCTTCGGGGTATGCACATGTTTTAGCTTCTGGCCAATTGGTAGCTGGCAGAAGGTGGAGGACAGAACCCGTACTCAACCAGCTGTTTTCTTCCAATGCCCTGTAACAACTACTGTTCATCCTGCTGAGGACCCCTTGGTAGGGCCTTTAGTTGCACAGCCTCCAAATATGTTACTCCCCCCTAATCTTGGATGGAAGTAGAGAAATTACAATTCAACTTGACCATTCAGAGGACATTAGGTCAGTCCTGGACCGAGGGGACAGTGGTTTCTTCCAGGTGTGTTTTGGCACAGCAGACATTGGTCTTTGGTCTATATTTAGTCCTTCCAGCTCTGATCCTTTGACTCTATCTTCCAGGAAGGTTCCTTCTCAGAGCCAAATACTCTTTATGTGCAAGTGCCTTCCTGTGCAGAGGAATGGGAAAAAGGGAACCACAGAATCAAGAGAAATGGCTGAATAGAGTCAACCAATTGTCTTGATTATACATCTAGGAGAGGTATTCTCATCTCTGAGGGCCAGAGGCATGTCAGTGCAGATTGCAGATTTCGCTCCTTTCTCCTCCAATCCTCTCCAGCCCTTCCTCCTTCTTCCTAGGAATTTGACTTAGGTTGGCAGTTGGAGGCTTTCTAATGCAAACTCCAGCTTGAATTCTCAGACAGGTAAAAACACACACAGTAGATGCCAGCATGGGTTTCTTCCTACTTTGTGGGCAACAAAATACGTAGTTTAGAGTAAGGAATGAACATTATTCCTTTGCTCACAGTTAGAGGTTTTCTGCTGAGTCAAGCAAACATTTACCTGCTCTGCCCCCCAGAAGCTGCAGCCCACTTGACTCTCTTGTTCTCACTGGTAAGGCAACCTGGCGGTGTTACCACCTTGGACTAAGCCATCTTCTTTCATTGTGAAACTGCTGCCTTCCAGCCCCTACCAGCCCCCTGTCTCTCACCCAGTAACATTATCATTCGTTTCTGCCTTGATAAACTGTGATGTAGTATTCTGAGCTCTTTCTGGGTGCAGTTCAGAAACCGAAAGGACTGTTAACATGCTTTTAATTTTATATCTATGCTTTAAGACTCTCTGATGAGACTTTTTATTGTTTTTTTAAAAAAACATTTTCTTGAAGAATGACTTATGAGGGATGGCCTCTTGAAGATTTCTTGAGAGGCAGTATGGCTCCTGTGAGTGCCAGATTTAATCTAGATTTTGCCACAGTTTTACAGGGTAATTTTGCCACTACAGTCCCTCCCTGTGCCTCAGTTTCCCCACTCTTTAAATGGGAACATTACTGTCTTCCCCTCCCTACCTCATGGGGGATGTTGATGAACTCATCTGGGAAGCTGGGGGTGATGCTATGCAAACATGTGAATTTTAGTAACAAACTTAAGTTTTAGTCCATCACGTAGTCTCCCCATCCTCCACAGGCAAGGACTTTCCCTAGAGACCCTGTCTTGGATGCAAAGCCCAAGAGTAGGCCATTATGGGCCATCAGTTCCCTAAATCTCTCTTTGACCTCTTACATTGGGCCTCAGTTTTTCTCCTTACCCTTAAGAAAGGAGGATGCTTTGTAAGCAGGTTCAATGGGGTCCTTCCAGGACTGAAGGTCACCTTGACTGGGAGCTTGGCTCCTTCACACCTGAAATACAGAAAGAAGGAGAGGAGCTCGTGATTCAGAAAACGGCTCTAAGGCCAGAAGGTGCTGGTTTTCTAGATCTCCTCAGTAACACTTGTATTTGGGGAAGAAAGAGAAGGACCCACTTCAGAGGCAAAAGGGATGATCTCAGCCAAGGGTAAATGTTGGGACATGTATGCACGTATCTGTATATATGTGTATGTGATCATCCTCATCACCATCCTTCAGAAAACATTGCCTTTTCATGTCAGAGCATGCCTGAAAGTAAAGGGTGTGTGAAAAGCTGGACTCTCCAGGGACTCTGGTTGCCATAGCAACCTTCCAGCCTGTTCTATCTTCTGCTTTGGGCAGCAAGGGACTACATATTTCCAGCTTCCAAAATGGGAGAATCTCCCGTGTATTGGTTTAGGGGCTGGTAGTGTCAGGGCAGGGATGTGTGACATTCGGAAAATGTGGGGGAAGCAGATCCCTAAAACTTTCGCCCTGGATTCTTCTTCCTGGTGTTCTCACCCGGCCACTGAAGCTGCTTCATCTTACCCCTGATTCTTCAAAAACTTGACTATTAAGCAACTGCCCAGTTTAACCAACGTTTGTCAAAATGACAAAGGGAGACATGGGATAGAAGGAGTTGTTTCTCGAGAGGCAGCCAGCCCGGGCCTCCCAGAGAGTAGTAATAGTTTTAGGTATCCTGGAGCCCTATCTCTTCAGAGGGAGGCCCTTCACAGCTCCAAGAAAGACAGATAAATGAAACTCCTTCCTCTCAGGGAAGAGTCTGGTTCCTGGGAGGAATCTCATGGGGCTTCTACTGATGATGTTGAAGAAAAACAGAGAGGCTGTGACCTGACCTAGTTTCTGTGGAGCATTTTGTCAAGTGATCCCTCTCTGACCCTGAGCCTCTGTGTGGAGGTTGTTTCCTGAGTACCAAGAGAATATGCACTTTGTGTGGCCATGACAGCTGGGGTGGCAATTTCATAGCTGCCAGGGGAAGATGGGGCCCAAGCCATCGTTACACCCGACTCCAGCCAGCAAGAGCTCCCAAAGGACTTTGTGGAACTCTCAGCCTCAGTGTGAAGCATGGGATATTCCTCCTTCCTGAGTGTCTCTGAGGAGAGAGGAGGGACAACTGGCTGTCTTTATATCTGAGGTAGGTCTTACTGTTGGGGAATTTGCTCTTGACTGAGTCCTCTAGGCAAAATTAGAACTTGGGTGGAGCAGAGAAGGTAGAAGAACAAATTTTGGGGGAAGCCAGATTTTGATATCCATTTTCCCAGCAGCCACCCTATTCTCTTTCTGTGTATTTATCTTTAACTCCATCTATTTTAGTTTTTATTCTTTGTGCCTCCCTCCCATGCTGCCTCCTCTGACCCTTCTTAATCATCTCCTTTTCCCTTTACTTCTTCTTTTCATTGTCACATTATCTGTTTTTTTTCTTTGGCTACCTTCCCCCACCCCAAAATCTGTTGTCTGAACTTCTTCTTCCTTCTCTGTGTATCTTTGTATCTGTCTGTCTTCTTCTCTCCACCTTTTCAGTGGCCAGGAGCACCTATAGCATTTTTCTGTTGAGACCACACGTTTGAAGCATAGTACAGAGGCGATTCAGAGAGTTTTCTAAGAAGGTCTCCAGCCAGAGAAGTCCCCCTTTTTGACATTATCAGCCTTTCCTACCTGTTCACCTCTATGGGAGGAAGTCCTAAACTTACCAAGCAAGGTGAGATTACTGTGGATTTAGAGAAATGCCTCCCAGAAGTTTCCTGAACCTGCAAGAAGCAGAGATAGATAGATAGAGAATATAAATGAGTCTGATGAATCTCAGATAAATATTCTGCTGCCTAGCTTTAGAATATGTCCATCTCAGGTCCCCTGAACTTTAAAAAGCTCACAGAGATGTGAAAGAAAGACAATGAAACAGTAGAAATAATAAAATAAACACAGAGAAGAAGATGTAAGAAGAAGGGATAAGATTGGAATTAGCCTGGAAAAAGCTTTAACTCAGGACAGCCTTATAACTGCCCTTACTTCACTCAAAGTTTCTCGTAGCATCTGGCTGTCTACCGTGCACTGAAGGCAGAGCAGGAAAGGTGGGTTATGACTCACCACCAGTCTACTGGGAGAGCTTAAGGACCCTCCTTCCTAGAGGTTGTAGAGCATAGAGCAAGGTCCACCTTCAGACATCAAGATGGACCCAGAGGCCCACTGAGGATAAAGATAGTGCTATTTGAACAGGCACCAGGAAACTTTTGCAGCATGATGGAAATGTTCTAAAATAGGATTGTGGTGACAGTGGTATAATTCTATAATTTAACCAAAAAGTCATTGGATTGTTAAAAAAAAAAAAAAAAGTGACATGTGACTAATAACCTGAGTTTTACACCTTGGCTAGAAGAGGGGCTTGGTTTTATAATCTAGATATTTAACATCTCCAAAGCTGGGCCAGACTGCAAATCTAGAATAGAATGACAGTTTTGTTCTTCTGCCACATGGGGACACTTTAGAGCTTTCATCCAGTTGTTGCCTCTTGCTACTTCATGTACCAAGAATTTGTTTTGGTGTGCTTTTTAATTTTGACAATCAAACCATTGTGGGATTGACATGCTTTTTTAGAATTTTTTTTTTTGTTCTAAAGATAGGTCAAGCCATTTTTGGTAAATGCAGAGCACAATTCTGTCATAGTGTATTGAACTATGATAATTGTGTCCGATATTGTTCATTACATGGGATAGGACACAGGTCTTGCCAGAAAGACTTATTATACTTTGCTGGGAAAGAAAAAAAAAAAACAAGAAACAAAAACAAAAAAACTCAAATAATAGGTTTAAAAAAAAAAAAAATGAACAAGTCTCTGAACCAGTAAACTGCAGAATTCCTTAGGAAATTTGATAGGCCCGTTATGGCCTTATTTTTCCCACCCCTCCCCATACTCCTCCCTACAGTAGTGATTAACCCTTAACAACCTGATGGTGAGGTCCAACTGGAGTCTCTGGTGCTTTGGGTGAACAAAAGGAGTGGGAGGCAGCAGGCTTCATTTATCTTGCCCTTTTCCATTATTATTTGCTAATTATTATTTATATAATTTTTAATGGTTATTATCCAATTACTACTTGCTCTTCTCTTGCTCTTATTGGCCGTTTGCTCACTCTCCAGCTTCTTTCTTTCCCTCAGAGCTTTCTTTCAGATGACATCATTCATCCTGCTGCTTATCACTTCTCTACACCTGCTGAGTCCTTACTTTCCTTTTTGTTACTTTATTTAGCCATCAAAAATATTTATTGAGTTCTTATTATACTTTAGGAACTCTGGTGGTGCTGTGGTTAAGGGATTACACTGCTAACCAAAAGGTCAACAGTTCAAACCCACCAGGGCCTCCATGGTAGGAAGATGAGGCAGTCTGCTTTTCTAAGGATTTATAGCCTTGGAAACCTGATAAGGGTCTTTCTGAGTCAAAATTGACTTGATTATGCTTTACATGGTTGGTTTCATTTAATCCTCACATAACTAGCCCTATGAAGTAAGTCAGGAACCCTGGTGCACTGTAGTTATAGAGTGCTTTGCTGCAGACCAAAAGGCTGGCAATTCGAACCTACCAGCTGTTCCATAGGAGAAAAATGTGGCAATCTGCTTCCATAAAGATTAAAGCTTTGGAAACCCTATGGGACAGTTCTTCTTAGTCTATAGAATCACTATGCATCAGAGTTGACTCAATGACAATGTATTATGAAGTAGGTACAACTGTTTCCTTTTATAATCAGTTGTTGTAGAGTCGATCCCAACTCACTGGGCCCTTGCTTTTCATAGTGCATCTCCCCTTGCATCTCTACATAAATGCCACAATAGATTCCCAGAGACTATTGTCCTCTTGGGATAATCAGGCTGAATTTCTGTCCTGTCTCTGATTGGTTTTGACTGTATGCTATTGCCACGGGAAGGAAAATGTGGTCTGATTCTAGCTTGTCATAGCCACTTAGAAGAGAAAAAAAAAATCTCCTTTTGTTAAAATGTAGGATTTCCTCTCTCCATCCCACTTTTTCCTGGGCTGCCTTGGGTTACACAGATATCTCATGGCAGAGAAGTGCTGGAGCTTGACTTTGATGGGAGAGGGGTTTTCCCAGGTGCAGACTCCTGGGAATAAAGATGGATAGGCTCTTGGTTCTCATGTTACCATGTCTCCCCATGCCACTACTTTCCTGTTCTGGGCTTGAAGTCCTGTGGGTTGTCATGTCTTTCTGATTTGAAGGTTTAGAGAGTGAGTGACAGTGGCATGACTTTATAGATTCTGTGTGTTCAGTGGCATTGTGAGTGGTGCCTGTCTGCTCTGAATGCCTTGTGAAAATATTTCCCATTGCCTCTCTGTCCCTTCCTGGTCCTTTCCCCTTTGCTTCCCATAGGACCCTAAGGAGGGGGGAATGGAACCCCACAGGCAACTACATTTGAAGGGTTACCGCTTATCCCCAGAACAAAAGAGGGAAGGGCCTATACTAGAGTAAATATCACTAGTACTGGTCTAACCTGGGCTGCCATTTAACCTACTTGAGGCCTAGTCCTCGTAGGGCTTGTAACAAATGGTGTTTTATGAACACAGCTCCAACCTTTTTTTTTTTTTTTCCCTTATCTGTTAGGGGTCCCAGCAGATACTCTAAGCCCAGAAAACATATTGGAAAATTAAGCAGCCTCCACTGCAGGCTGCAAAGAGCACAGACAGAGCCTGGCTCTTTGGAGAGAGAGCAAAGCCGACATTTCAATAGGAAATTGCAGCCATGAAGTCTGCTGGCGCTGCTATTTTTGACATGCTTGCTGTTCTCTCAGGGCTTGACAACCACTGTCTCCAGGAGACAGACAAACCCACTGTTGGCAGCAGAGATACTTTGTTTTTAAAAAGAACATAGGAAGACAGTCCTGAGGCTGGGAGGGGCCTTGGAGAATGTGCCATTTCTTCTCTTACCTCAAAGAAGCTTGGTACCTGGCTAGTGGGCCCATAGATTAAAGGCTGAAGGCTTCATCTTCACCTAGTGAATCATTACATTGCTTTATATACTCCCTAATAGGAGTAGTAGTAGCAAGAATAAGAATGCTACCATTCATTTAAAAAGTCTTTAAGACATGTTCAGTGCTTTCAGACATATTGTCATATAACAAAGAAGTTAAAAGCATGGGTACTGGAACCAGACTTCCTGGGTTCAAATCCCACCTCTGCACTTTACCAGCTGGGTGATACTGGATAAGCCATGAAACCTTTCTGTACATCAGTTTCCTTCTCTTTAAAATGGGAGGTAATAATAATAATACCAATTTCATAGGGTTCTTTGGAGGGTTTTAAGTGCTCCTATATGTTTTGTTCTGCTGTGCATGGGGTCGCTATGAGTCGGAAATGACTCAACGGCACCTAACAACAGCAACAACAACAACAAATATATGTGCAAGGTTTTAAATGGTAAGCAACAGTAAGCACTTTATAAAGGTTGGAGTCCTGGGTGGTGCAGATGGTTAATACGCTTGGCTGCTAACCAGAAGGTTGGCAGTTTGAACCCACTAGCCACTCCACAGGAGAAAGATGAGGTAGTCTGCTTCTGTAAAGATTTACAGCCTTGAAAACTCTATGGGGAAGTTCACTATGAGTTGGAATTGTCCATGGCAGTGCATTTGGTTTGGTGCAGGGTTTGGCACTCCACTAGAGCCTTCCTCATATATTTTCTGTGTCTTCCTCCAGAAGATACATGCTGGGTCTTACATGTAGCTCCAGGGACAGAACCCATAGTGAATCTTGACCCTGAGTTTTCACACACTGTCCCAGTGGTCTAATTTCCACATCACCGAGTCCTCAGCATCCACTTCTGACCTCCATCCACCTTCATGTCTTCTTTGCACTCCCAAAGCTTATTGTTCTCTTCCTGTGAGGATACATTTTCATATACCTTGGGTGAATTCCCAGCTTCCCTTTCCTCCTTTAAGGTGAAAGGGCTAGTGTTCTGAGGAGACCTGGAGTTGGAAGAAACTGGCTCCCTTTACTCAAGTAATCCCCACTTGCCTCCAATAAGACTAAAGAGGTGCTGCTACGCTCTCACTGGGGGGTCCGGACTTAGACCAGAGAACGTCCTACACACCCCATCTTCACCACCATAGCCACTTCAGCTTCTCAGGCAGGACCTAGCCCAGCACAATGACTGTCCTTCAGTTTCTGAATCCAGTTTTCTGTACTTCCTCAGCTTTAGAGTTAGACAAACTTGTATCTGAATCCCTGTTTATTAGCTGTACCTCATTTAACCTCTGTAAACTTCCATTTTGTCATTTGCAAAATAAGGAAGCTAATAGCACTTGCCTCAGATGGTTATAGTGAGACTGTAAGGAAGCATCCTGTTGAAGTGTTTAGCTTTCACACCTAGCAGGAAATAAACTCTCAGCAAAGCACTGCTATTCCCTCTGCCAGTCAACAGAGGGCGCCCTTAGCGATACCTGACACCCAACTGGGAGTAGTGCTGGACACTCAAAAAAAAAAAAGGCAGAGTACCCACTGAATTCAATTTTATTCTCTGAAACAAACATTTAAGTGAAATTATAATGTAAAAGATGTGCCCTAGTGGCACTGTGGCTAAGCATTCTATTGCTAACTGAATAGTTGGTGGTTTGAACTCACCAATTGTTCTGTTAGAGAAAGATGTGGCAGTCAGCTTCTTTAGAGATTTACAGCCTTGGAAAGCCTATGGCATAGTTTTATTCTGTCCTTGTTGCTGCTGTTGTTATGTGCCTTTGAGTCACACCCGACTCATAGAGACCCCTCCTTGAGTTTCTGAGACAGTATCACTATGAAAGGAGATTGCCCAACCTTCCTTCCGAGGAGTGGCTGGTGGGTTTGAACCACCAACCTTCTGGTTAGCAGTCAAGTGCCTTAGGCACTACACTACCAGAGTTCCTTTATTCTGTCCTATAGAGTTGCTTTGAGTCCAGATCGATGACAATGGTTTTTCATAATGTAAAAAGTAGGCTCAGGATTTTTGTTTTTATTTGCTGTTGCATCGCCTTTGACTAGAAGTGACTTCATGTGACAGAGTAGATAGAACCATCGCATAGTGTTTCCTAGGCTGTAATTTTTACAGGAGCAGTTCATCACTTCTTTCTCCCATGGAACAGCTGGGTGGGTTCAAACCACCAATCTTTCAGTTAGCAGCCAAGTGCTTAACCTTCACACCACCAGGGCTCCTAGACTCAGGACAGTTATCTATTTTACCAGATGGTCATTTGCATAAAGGTTTCACAGCAGAATTTTCTTAAATAATTGCATTTGAGGTATGATTTACAGAAAGGTAATCTGAATACATCTGTAGAAATAGGATGGACGTATTGGTAATATATTTTTCAACAAACTTTGTTTCCAACCAAACTAGAGTGGGAATTCTCACTTACTGCTTCCCATAAGCACCATACCATTGCAAAGGTCATTTGTTGTTGCTTGCCATGGATTTGACTTTAACTCGTAGCAACCCTATGCGTGTCAGAGTAGAGCTGTGCTCCAAAGACTTTTCAATGGCTGAGTTTTTGGAAGTAGGTCACCAGGCCTTTCTCCTGAGGTGTTTCTGGGTAGACTCAAACCTCCAACCTTTTAGTTAGCAGCTGAGTGTGTTAACTGTTACACTACCCAGAGACTCCTATCTGGGGTCAGAGGTGTACCAAATTTTAGGGCTAGAAGGGGCTGTGAACTCCTCCTTTCAAGATGGAGGAAATTGATTCAGAGAAGTGAAATGAGTAATAAGTTCACGCAGACAATTAGGGGCACTGCTGAATCTGAGACCCAGATATTCTGATTCTAATACCAGTACATTTCTCAATGGAAAATGGAACACTAAAGATTAGATAAACATCCCTAAAAAATCAAAACAAAACAAAAAAAAACAACAAATTTCACTCATTTTCTACCCAACCAAACTCCTAGCAGAACTGCCCATAGAAAACGGAATTGACTGATTTTTAATTTCATTCCCTCCCTCCTCTGGCTCTCCAGAGTACAGAGGCAGGCAGGCCTAGTTACAGAAATCATAACCAGATCCTGGATTTTTGAGGAAAGACGAATAATTATTACTCTACTGAGTACTCTTTGCCAGTTGCTAAAGGGGCAAGGAGGCCAAATCTTCTGACCTCCTCTAACCTCACAAGAGGAAGACAGAATCACCATCAGTAGCCCAAGGCCTATTCCTGCAAGGCCAGACATGCTGCCTCCCTCCAGCCCTTTCACCAACCCTGACACCAACTATTCCTCCCGCAGCACTTACCACCTCTCTCCTGGGTTCGATAATTCGCTGCAGTGGCCACACAGAACTCACAGATTATGGGGTTTATTAGGGAAACACCAGGCTACAATTCAAGTTCAGAAAAATGCTCAGTCTCTCTTAGCCCGCCATCTCTCAGCCAACAGTCTCTCACAGTCTCTCTCCCAGCAGTGTGTGTCCCTTGGTGTCTCACTCAGCAAAGCATGTCTCTTGCATCTCTTTCCCAGCAGCTCGTGTCTCTCAGGAGCGTGTTTCTTTTCAGTAGCATGTCCTTCTCAGCCAGCAGTCAGAGAGAGAGAACTGCCTATAGGAGGACTAATTTTGAGCTTGGCAGAGTGGCCAAACTAGCCAATCATAACATCAGAATTTTAAGCACCTGAGAGACAGCGACCTTCCCAGACCATTGCTCCATGCCCCTCCCAACTGAAATACCCCAGGTGGATAACTTTTATAATCAGGAGCTCCTCAGTTGCTCACAGCAAATTCCACCATGGAGTTTACAAAGACTTATGGCTAGAAAAGCCACACCAGGTAATTTACTGCACCCCACTGGTACTAAATACTAAAGGTATTTAGTACTTGGCAAAGAGAAGCTCATGTACAGGATCTAACTTTGGCAGCTAAACACTGGGTTTCTAATCTCAATGACTATGACTTTTTTTAATCTTTCTGGGCTTTACTTTCTTTTGTTAAATTTAGTGACTCGATGAAAGAAACTATCATAGACTGGAAATCAGGAAAGCAGAGGGTTCTTAGAGGAGACCTGGTAGCACAGTAGCTAAGCACTGAGCTGCTAACAGAAAGGTTGCAAACCCATCAGCTGCTCCATGGGAGAAAGACATGGAAGTCTGCTTCCATAAAGAGTACAGCCTTGGAAACCCCATGGTGGCAGTTCTACTCTATCCTATAGGGTTGTTATGAGTCGGAATCAACTTGATGGCATTGGACTTATGGGTATTTTCAGAGGAAGGAAGTACACATGCAGAAGGTTAGCATCTTTCCCAGGAGTGCCAACTTCTGAAATCCTCAAGCTTCATGGAGACTGTGAATCAGAAACCAGCTTCTAGACTCTTCCCTGCACTTTGTTGTCCTGGCAGAGAGAGAGAAGTTACTGTTAGGTTATAGATCTCTTTTATAAATCACAGGACTAGGGTCAGGAAGAATAAAGTTTCCAGAAGCTGTGGCAGTGGAGCCATAAATCAGACAGGCTTGCCCAGTTGCTTTAAGGCAATTTGGCATTGCTGGAAAGAGAAAAGCTCTAATGTGATGGGAGAAGATAGCTTGGGCTCCCTGCAAAAGACTGCTTCCTCTGCTTCAGGGAAGGATCATATTTTTGCACAGGAATTGCACATGTGGGAGCCCAGGCACACACCCATACCCAATAAGACGTCTTTCTTTGTAGTCACCCCCTACTCACCTAGAAAGGAGCCTTGGTGGCACAATATTTAAGCGCTCAGCTGTTAACTGGAAAGTTAGTGGTTTGAACCCATTCAGTTACTCCATGGGAGAAATATCTGACAGTCTGCTCATATAAATATTACAGTCTAGAAAACCCTATGGGGCAGTTGTTCTCTGTCAAATGGAGTAGCTATGAATCAGAATCAACTCGACCGCACACAACGACAGCAACTCACCTACAAGTGTGTTTGGTTTTGTTATTTTGTTTTACTTTGTTTTTCTGCATCCTCCACCCTCTAGTACAAGGTGTACATGCCTGCAGAGTTCCCAGTAGCAGTTAGGGAGCTCCTACCCTAGAACCATGCAGGTTACTCTTTATAACCATCCCAAACCACCGACATCGAGTCGATTTTGACTCATGGTGATTCCCAGAGGGTTATCAAAGCTGTAAATCTTTACAGAAGCAGGTTGCCCATCTTTCTCCCATGGAGTGGCTGGAGGGTTTGAACCACTGATTTTTTGGTTAACATGACAATACTTTAACCATAGGGCCACCAGAGCTCCTTTTGTACACCTTATAAGAGGTCTTAAATGAATATCTTATGAGCCAAATATGACACATTAACAAATACTGGAAGATTTCATACACAGATCTGGATTTTTTGGTTTCTTTTGGAAAACGAAACGTGTGTGCTGTTGGTTCTGCATTTCAGTTTTTCAACATCTATCTACCAGCAGGAATAGAGAGCAGCTGCCCCGTTCAGATGGGGCATGGGTTCTCTTTCTCCCAGTGCTCATCACTTCTTAGTACACCCTGATACTGAAGCTCGGGGCCATCTGCCAGTTTTCACTGTGCCCAAGTGTTGGTTTATCTTGTTGGAAAAATGTCTCCATATGTATATTTCTACCAAAGATAAGAAAATGAAAGACTGAACGGCTCCATGTTTAAGGTAACTGTGTAAGGCCTACTTCATCTGATGACCCTGTGGGCATTTGTGTATTGTGACCACTTTCTAAAGCCTTTCATGTGCTCTTACTTTTTTTTTTTTTTTTTTTTGGAAGGGCAAGTATCCCTGCCTCTATTTCTTTCCCCAGTTTTATTGTGGTAATATATATATATATATAACTAAAGTCTGTCATTGTCTTTCTTTTTAAGTGTACAAGTCAGTGACATTAATTGCATGTGTGATCTTAATTACATTTTTTATCAATCAAAACTGACTCTGGTTTAGAAGTAGCAAATTCAGTAGAGATAGGAGTAGGGATGGTTGTTAGGAATGGACAGTGAGAGCAGAAGAGAAGGCTGGCATTTTGTGGGGGACACAGTCACAAACCATAGTCTGAATTCAGAACTGTGTGGCTATACAGAGAAGAAGGAACCATACAGTCATCACAAACATGCTGAATTGTGCTCTGTGTCTAAGCAAGGGGCAGGAAAGTGTGGTGCAACTAAGGTTTTCCACCTGAAATGGTTAAAATGAGAAAAAGAGGCCAACTTTGGTGTTTAGATATTTCTGTTTTGGGGACTACCTCTGTGGTAGTTAAGGTTATGTTTGAGTGGCTGGGCAGTTGGTTGTAGTTATTCCCCATGATGAGACTGGGAATCAGCTCCATAGTGGAATCTGACACATGCAGTTGAGCAGCTGCCTTAGGAATGCGGTCTTCCAGGATATGAGGAGAAGCTTTAGGAATGGTCTGCAGCTTTTTGCCATGCTTGGACCCTGCATGTAGCTGAGTCTTCATTTAGCAGTCTGACATTTCCTACTGATCCTCGACTGTCTCTGCACTTGAACTAGTGGCCTTCTATGTTGTTTGGTAATATTCAGACTGTGCCTTTTTATTTGTTGACCTTATGCTTGTCAGCCTCAGCAGCCAGCAGCTGCCTGAGTGAAGAGACACCTCTAGCTCCAATGGGCTGGGCGGGAGCAAGAGGCAGAGGTGAAGCCCAAGGTCAAGGGGCTTTCACCCAGTCCCTAGAGGTTGGCGCATTGAACTTGGACTCCAAAACTGTAAGAGAATAAACTTTTGCTTGTTAAGGCCTCAGTTTGTGATATTTCTGTTAGAGTGGCACTAGAGGACCAAAACAACTTCCCACTTTCATGATGTCAGCTAATGAGGCATCTCTCTATTCCAGTTCGGACCAGAAGTAGATCAGAGGGCAGATGTACGAGTAGACTGGGTGGCTCTCCTGGGTTGTCTTATGATTGTAGACCCAGCCACAGAAGCTGCATCTGTTGGTGTCTGTGCTATCCTGAGGCCTCTGCCATTCCTGGATTCTTCTTGTCCCTCTTCTAGATTATTCCAGGTTGGTTTCAGTGCTCAGTTGGAATCTTCTGTCTGTGAAATTCATTGGCCAAAAATTAAATGGCCATAGAGTCGGAACCGTGTCTAACATGGTCTTGGGAGAGAAGTGAGAAAGGCTCTCCTCTCTTACTACTTTACCAGTAATTTTATTAAAATACTTCAGGGCCAGACCTCAAAAGGGGAGTTAGAATAGAAGTAAAGGCTAGAAGCAGCTCAAATACCTCAAGATCCCAAGAGAGGAGTGGAGTTGACATTGATCATCTCTCACCAGGGGCACCTTTCACTTCCGAAAACCAGGAATTAAATGGATTCTGTAACACTTTCTCCCTAAAATATTTACCCTCTCCTGAAGGGCAGGAAAAGTTAAACCAGGTAGGGCTAAAAGGAAATCCATTATGGGCCTTACAGGTTAATGCCTATCTGCCTCACTTTTCCCAGTTGATGCATTTCTGAACAGCTGTTTTTGGAGTGTGTGTGTGTGTGTAATCATTTTCCTATCAGGTATGCCAGAGATACATTTTAACAGCGTGAGCTCCTTCATACAATGTAATTAGACTTAAAGGAAAGTATGTAGTCCATAAAACCAAACCAAACTCACTGCCGTGGAGTCGGATCCGACTCATAGCAACTTCTCCTTAGGTTTCCGAGGCGATATCACTATGTCAGTAGATTGCCCAATCTGCCTTCTGAGGAGTGGCTGGTGGGTTTGAACTGCCAGCCTTCTGGTTAACAGTCAAATGCCTTAGTCCAAAGAAGAATGAAATTAAAACAGTATATAGCATAATTCCTATACTCTTAATTCCTGCTTCCAGTGGAAGGAGGATGAATACTGTGGTGTTAGACATAGTAAGGATTTCTGGCCAGATTTGAGAAAGAAAAAACCCACCCCCATTGGAACAACTAGGGTATATTTTTCAAAATTTATGTCCAAAAGTGGGAACTCTTAAAAATTCTTTTAAAATGTTTTCTTTTTCTTAACTGTATTTAGACTCTGTAGGTGGTCACTTTGCAAGTATGCAGCATAAATTTCCTGCACCTGGGAGCTCTGGTAGCATAGTGCCTAAGGCACTTGACTGCTAACCAGAAGGCTGGCGGTTCAAACCCACCAGCCACTCCACAGGAGAAAGACATGGAAGTCTGCTTCCATAAAGAGTACAGCCTTGGAAACCCCATGGTGGCAGTTCTACTCTATCCTATAGGGTTGTTATGAGTCGGAATCAACTTGATGGCATTGGACTTATGGGTATTTTCAGAGGAAGGAAGTACACATGCAGAAGGTTAGCATCTTTCCCAGGAGTGCCAACTTCTGAAATCCTCAAGCTTCATGGAGACTGTGAATCAGAAACCAGCTTCTAGACTCTTCCCTGCACTTTGTTGTCCTGGCAGAGAGAGAGAAGTTACTGTTAGGTTATAGATCTCTTTTATAAATCACAGGACTAGGGTCAGGAAGAATAAAGTTTCCAGAAGCTGTGGCAGTGGAGCCATAAATCAGACAGGCTTGCCCAGTTGCTTTAAGGCAATTTGGCATTGCTGGAAAGAGAAAAGCTCTAATGTGATGGGAGAAGATAGCTTGGGCTCCCTGCAAAAGACTGCTTCCTCTGCTTCAGGGAAGGATCATATTTTTGCACAGGAATTGCACATGTGGGAGCCCAGGCACACACCCATACCCAATAAGACGTCTTTCTTTGTAGTCACCCCCTACTCACCTAGAAAGGAGCCTTGGTGGCACAATATTTAAGCGCTCAGCTGTTAACTGGAAAGTTAGTGGTTTGAACCCATTCAGTTACTCCATGGGAGAAATATCTGACAGTCTGCTCATATAAATATTACAGTCTAGAAAACCCTATGGGGCAGTTGTTCTCTGTCAAATGGAGTAGCTATGAATCAGAATCAACTCGACCGCACACAACGACAGCAACTCAC
The DNA here is from genome assembly GCF_000298275.1 of Orycteropus afer afer. Classification (NCBI taxonomy): domain Eukaryota; kingdom Metazoa; phylum Chordata; class Mammalia; order Tubulidentata; family Orycteropodidae; genus Orycteropus; species Orycteropus afer. The sequence continues at coordinate 9,223,822 of NW_006921627.1, forward strand.
CTACAAGTGTGTTTGGTTTTGTTATTTTGTTTTACTTTGTTTTTCTGCATCCTCCACCCTCTAGTACAAGGTGTACATGCCTGCAGAGTTCCCAGTAGCAGTTAGGGAGCTCCTACCCTAGAACCATGCAGGTTACTCTTTATAACCATCCCAAACCACCGACATCGAGTCGATTTTGACTCATGGTGATTCCCAGAGGGTTATCAAAGCTGTAAATCTTTACAGAAGCAGGTTGCCCATCTTTCTCCCATGGAGTGGCTGGAGGGTTTGAACCACTGATTTTTTGGTTAACATGACAATACTTTAACCATAGGGCCACCAGAGCTCCTTTTGTACACCTTATAAGAGGTCTTAAATGAATATCTTATGAGCCAAATATGACACATTAACAAATACTGGAAGATTTCATACACAGATCTGGATTTTTTGGTTTCTTTTGGAAAACGAAACGTGTGTGCTGTTGGTTCTGCATTTCAGTTTTTCAACATCTATCTACCAGCAGGAATAGAGAGCAGCTGCCCCGTTCAGATGGGGCATGGGTTCTCTTTCTCCCAGTGCTCATCACTTCTTAGTACACCCTGATACTGAAGCTCGGGGCCATCTGCCAGTTTTCACTGTGCCCAAGTGTTGGTTTATCTTGTTGGAAAAATGTCTCCATATGTATATTTCTACCAAAGATAAGAAAATGAAAGACTGAACGGCTCCATGTTTAAGGTAACTGTGTAAGGCCTACTTCATCTGATGACCCTGTGGGCATTTGTGTATTGTGACCACTTTCTAAAGCCTTTCATGTGCTCTTACTTTTTTTTTTTTTTTTTT
>NW_006921627.1:9224740-9227514 GCF_000298275.1 Orycteropus afer afer
TTTGCCGTCGAGTCGGCCCCGACTCATAGCGACCCCTCCTTGGGTTTCCGAGGCAGTATCACTACGGAAGTAGGATTGCCCAACCTTCCTTCCGAGGAGCGGCTGGTGGGTTTGAACCGCCAGCCGTCTGGTTAGCAGGCAAGTGTCTTAGCCACTATGCTACCAGAGCTCCCATGACATGTAGTTAGCATTCAGTAAAAATTGTCTGTTATTTCCATGCTTTCTTTCTTTTTCTGCCTTGGTCAACAGAGTACCAAGGCATAGACAAGGCCTCTGAAAACTCATAGTAACTGTTAAAACCATGTAAACCTCTCACAGATAAAGGTCCTTTGGGAAAAATACAGGTAATAGTTTCTTTCATTTTCTAGATTAGAGATCCTGACCAACCACTGATCACAATTCACCTCTGCCATCATGAAACACTTGGCCATAACAGAGACAACTCATATAAAGGGGTTTAATACTCTTTTAGAGTACAAACAGCTTCCATGTTAATACAGCCAGCAGAAGAGAATATCCAGGGATTCTGCAAAATTCCTAAAGAAAGAGCATAAGCAATGAGGCAACGTATCCACTCATACTCCCTGGGATCAGTGAGAACTTCTACAACATTCAGGAATTAATTGAGAGGTCGAATCACTGAGTATGGAAAGGTCATGAGACTCAACTATTCACTTGCCTAACTTCTGATGGGTCGAGCTTGAGTGAGAGAATGAACTGTAGAGAAACCACATATGGACACAGGTAGAATGCTTCCTCAAATGCACATTTATGATGTTTGGGGTCAATGTTCTTCTTTGGAATTATACTACAAGTCAATGAAAAATGCAGATAATGTATTTGCTTTACACAGCATTTCAGGAATGCATTTGATTTGTAAATAAATCAGTTGAACTCATTTAGTGATATGTAAGTAGAGATTAAGACAAAATGATGTGGAATAGTTGAGCAGGAAGAGACTTCCCAAAGTCAGGGAATCAGAGGGGCAACATTTGCATGGACGAAATACAGGACACACAGGAGTGCATAACTATGAGGGGCACAGGGTGGAGGCTACTGGGCAGAGAGGGGAGGAGAATGGGTTAGGGTTAGGGATGGTAACTGGGGAGTGAAACCAAATATACATGAAGTGTTGGATGTAAAACAAACTCTGTTATGTAAACCTGCACCTAAAACATAATAAAAAACAATTAAGATAACAATTAAAGAAAACCCAAAAGTCATGGAATCCATTACTGTTCCCTACATTAGAGCAATTCCCAAATTATTCCAGATCTATTCAGAAAAATCCCCAGAGAAAGAGAATCAGTAACATAGATACCCTCAGCTCTTTGTGTTTGAGCTTCATAATCTTTGTTGTCAGGATGTTTTGCTGCTAATTTCAATTACATACTTCCTGCTGTATTTTGATCTTCTTCCTCCTGCTTTGTCCTCTACTGAAATGAATACTCAACTGATCATATTCCCTAGAATAACTCTTATGCCAGAGCTTCTCAAACGTGATCTGCAGAACACTATTCCTACACAACATTCCCATGGAGAAAGACTCCCCAAGCACTAAGTTTCAGAAATGTTGCTTCTTGGAGATAAATACATATGAAACATAAAAGTAAAGGCTCTGAGAAGTCCTGCAGCAGATAAATCCATTTCACTTTTGTTAACCTAGTGTTTCTCAAAGTATTTCGAACCATGGAAGTGCAGCTAACCAGCCCCCCTTCAATTTTTTTTTTTTTTTTTTGGATAACTTCTATTAGGCTCTCACTAAAATTGTCATTCAAAAAACACATATTGATAAATTCAAAGAGATTTGATATTCCTCATGATGGCTTTGAGTTCATGGAATCTCAACCCTTAATGTTTTTTTTCGAATAAAACCATTTTGTGGTTTCTTATAAGTCTGAAAGTTCTCCACACTTCTTTTGAGTTGGGCAGATGTACAGGTAGTGTTTTGATTAGGCTCTGAATAATGTGAAAGAAGACATTTTCCCCTATTGTCCTTATATAAAGGAGCCCTGGTGGCACAGTGGTTAAGTGTTCAACTGCTAACTGAAAAGTCAGTGGTTTGAACCCACCAACTGCTTGTCAGGAGAAAGATGAAGCAATCTGCTTCTGTAAAAATTATAGAAACCCCGTGGGGTGATTCTACTCAGTTCTATAGGGTTGTTATGAGTCAGAATCAAGTCCTTGGCACCAGTTCTGGTTGTAGTTTTGGTATACAGAAGTCTACCAGAAAGGAACTATAAGAATGGTCTGACTTGTGAGATTTAGGTTCTCTGACTTTGTCTGTCAACTAGTGTCCACGGTTCAGATACACTTCCCCAGATGGCTGGGGAAGCATGCATTACTTGCTCTTTGGTGTAACAGTCCCATTTCTATATATGTTGTTAACTTAATAACAATAATAAAACTATAGTATGGATTTTTTAATGAAAAAATTCAAGCATAACCTTTACTAGTTCTCTTCGTTACAAAAACTTATACGCAACGTGAGCAAGCCATAAGAAAATACTAACGGTGAACTATAATTAATCAGATGTTTCAGTATTCTTTCCCATTTCCCTAAATACTGTTTTAAAGCACATTGCTTTCTCTGTCTCTCCCCCAGAGGACGTCAGGTGATGAAGCTGGACCTGGCTTCTCTGGCACTTGGATTGAAGTCCTGTGGGAAGCTCATTCTTTTTTTTATTTTTAATTGTGATTTGGGTGAAGATTTACAGAGCAAATTTACTTTCCATACAGCAGTTTACATATACTTTGTCTCATGACATTGACCA
>NW_006921627.1:9230116-9251542 GCF_000298275.1 Orycteropus afer afer
GTCTGTTGTCTCTGAGGCATCGTGGCATTGTTGTACTTATATCTCTGTTAACTGTTTGTGAAGAGCAGTCAAGGGTGATTCCAGCTCTTCTTGGTGGTTTTTTATTGTTGGCCCATTGGTGGAGAAGGAGGTAGTAGCTCTCGCTCAGTAAGTGAAGTAGCAGGAGGTGTGGGTGTATTTGTGTCTTATGGGGACTGTTGTTGTCACCCACTCAATTAGACACAAATTACAATTAAATAACCTTCAAAAAACTTTTCAGTCTTGCAGTTCCAGAGGGTCCTTAGGGTTGCTGGAAAGCAGAATGTGTTCTTAAGCCCCAGGAATCTGTGAGAGTGCTGTCTCTTTAAATATCCAAAATAGTCAAGCTGCTTTTAGACCTTCAAAATGGCAGCACCCTCTGGACCAGCAAAAGTCCACAGCTTAGCCCATCTTTCTCTTCACCTTCTCTGTTTATTCCCCAGCCACCGGAGCAGTCCTCCGTGCAGTCCCTAGCTAGCAGGGCTGATTTTTAGGTTAATTCTTAAGTCCTACCAGCACCTGGGAATCTCCAAACTGTCTGTGCCATCAGGATTGCTCAGGATGGCTGCCAGATTGCAGCTCCGTATGTCTCCTTTTTTGGTATTTTCATGCAAATTCTTCTGCTAGTTGGGATTTAGTCCACTTCTATATCCTTCCCTTCAAGGCTCAGGGGGCCAGGATTATTTTCTGTGTCTGTGTTAATTGGTTTCCCTTTTCTTTGTTGAAGAGGGTCTGTGCAGTCTTTCTTCCTAGTCCACCATCTTTCCGGAACTCCAGAAGCTCATTCTTGCTAGGCTTCCCTTGTACTGAGAGCTCTTACCTTTGACTCTTCTCTGCTCATCCCGTTAAAGGCCTGATGGTCACGGACCCCACCAGCTGTCCCAGCACTCAATTCTTTCTTCCAGGTTTCTCTTCTTCCTCAGATGTGTGTAGCTGCTCCTTCCAGAACATCTCAGGCCATGAAAAGAAGTTTCTGATATCTGATTGTTTTTCTCATCTTTTTATTGTTAGATGCCATCGAGTAGATTTTGACTCATAGTGACTCTGTATACAACAGGACAAAACACTGCCTGGTACTTGTCCTCCTCACAATGGTTGCTATGCTAGATCCCATTGGTATAGCCACTGTGTCTAGTCATCTCATGGAGAGTCTTCCTCTTTTTCACTGACCCTTTACCTACCTACCTACTCACTGCCATTGAGCCAATTTGACTCATAGCAACCCCTCCTTGGATTTCCTAGGTGGTATCTCTATGGAAGTAGATTGCTCAATCTCTCTTTCAGAAAGTGGCTGGTGGGTTTGAGCTGCCAGACTTCTAGTTAGCAGTCAAATGCCTTTTGCACTATGCCATCAGTGCTCCAACCCTACTTTACCAAGCATGATATTCTTCTCCAGGGAACAGACCCTCCTTATAGCATGACCAAAGTACAAGAGATGAAGTATCACCATCCTGGCTTCTAAGGCTGTACTTCTGGCTGTACTTCTTCCAAGACAGATTTATTCATTCTTCTGGCAGTTCATGGTATATTCAATATTCTTTGGCAACACCATGATTCAAATGCATCAATTCTTCCTCTGCCTTCCTTATTCATTGTCCAGCTTTCACATGTGTATGAGGCTATTGAAAAGACCATGGTTTGGGCCAGACACATCTTAGTCTTCAAAATGATGTCTTTGCACTTGACACTTTTGAGAGTTCTTTTGCAGCAGATTTGCCCAATACAATAAGTCATTTGATTTCTTGACTGCTGCCTCCATGGGTATTGATTATGAATCCAAATAAAATGAAATCCTTGACAACTTCAAACTTTTCTCCATCTATCATGATGTTGCTTATTAGTCCCATTGTGAGGATTTTAGTTTTCTTTATATTGAAGTGTAATCCATACTGAAGGCTATAGTCTTTGAACTTCATCAGTAAGCGCTTCCAATCTTCTTCACTTTCAACAAGCAAGGTTGTCATGTGCATATTGCAGGTTCTTAATGAGTCTTTCTCCAGTCCTGATGCTGTGTTCTTCTTCATATAGTCTAGTTTCTCAAATTATTTGCTCAGTTTATAGTTTATATAAGTATAGTGAAAGGACATAACCCTGAGACACACTTTTCCTGATTTTAAACCATATGGTATTCCCTTGTTTTGTTTGAACAACAGCCTCTCGGTCTATGTACAGGTTCCTCATGAGCACAATTAAGTGTACTGGAATTCCCATTCTTCACAATGTTATCCATAATTTGTCTTGATCAACATAATCAAATGCGTTTACATAATTAATAAAATATTGGTAAACATCTTTCTGGCATTCTCTGCTTACAGCCAAGATCCATCTGACATCAGCAATGATATCTCTGGTTCTGGGTTCCTGTCTGAATCTGGCTTGAATTTCTGGCAGTTCCCTGTCTATGTACTGCTGCATATTTTCAGCAAAATATACTTGTGTATGATATTAATGATATTGCTGATAATTTCTGCATTCTGTTGGATCACCTTTCTTTAAATGTACTAAAAGACAGAAAAGGCAGACTGTGGGGCAGGTGAGAATTGCATCTGAATCTGGGTCTGTCATTAACTGGCTGTGGGACCCTGAACATGTCACCTGACTGGCATTCATCAAATGATAGCCATTGGTAGTATTCTCTGGCTTCAGTGTCTCCATGTATAAAATGAGAGCATTGTGTTTTGAGTCCCTGCTCAAAAAATTTATGCATGTTCTAGTTTATTCATCAGATGTACACCAGTGTGCTTTGGTAATTTGTCAAACTTTACTGCTTGGCTTTCGACATCAGAACCATCTTTTTAAAAAAGATTTGGAGTTATTAAAATCTCAACTTTATACAGAATCATTGAATTTCAGTGCTCATCTACTCCAACCACTTATCTTACAAAGATCAGAACGTAACATTTAAAAACATATCGAGCAGCTTATAGCAAGTTTTGAAAGAGATGTAATAATTTTTCTGTAGTGTCAAGTAGGATAAATCTCTTCTCTTTTCTGTCTCCTTTCCTCCCTCCATCTCTCCTTCCCTCCCTCCCTGTCTTCCTTCCTTCTGTTTTTCTTAGATGAGGTCTATCTTAATTATTGGAGTTCCTGGGTGGTGGAACAGTTAGTGCACTTGGCTGTTAACCAAAAGGTTGGCAGTTTGAATCCACCCAGAGGCATCAGAGAAAAAAAAAAAAAAAAAAAAAGCCTGGCAATCTACTTATGAAAAATTAGCCATTGAAAACTCTTTGGAATACAGTTGTCTTCTGACATACAGGGGGTTGCCATGGGTCAGAATTGACTCGACGGCAGCTGGTGTGTGTGTGTATCTTAGTTATTAAGTGATTCCAGATCCTCCTTTTTTTTTTTTTTTTTTATTTCAAGTTGCAAAATAAACATTCCTTGGTTTTGGCTGTGTCAAGCACCTTGGCATTGTGATTGGAAAATCTTTGGACACAGAAATGCTCTTCTATATTAAGGAGACACAGGGGAATGCAGACAAGCAGGGATGCTAACCAGTGTTCTATTTCTATTGAATCTCAGACTCATACTTGTTGGCAGAGCCTGTAGAGAGTGATGGAGGGAAGAAATGTTGGTACAATTATTTCATATCCTTAGAGAAAGTAGAAGGAGCTCTGGTAGCATAGTGCCTAAGGCACTTGACTCCTAACCAGAAGGTTGGTGGTTCAAACCCACCAGCCACTCCTCGGAAGGAAGGTTGGGCAATCTACTTCTGCAGTGATACTGCCTCGGCAACCCAAGGAGGGGTCGCTATGAGTCGGGTCCTACTTGACAGCACATAACAACAACAACAGAGAAAGTAGAAGCTGTCTCTTTCCTCTTCTGGGAAAGGATAGTGACCCCAAGGGTGGCCATTCAGTTGTATACTGGGGTCACCCCACCATTGTGCCAAGCAGTGGCTCTGGTATGGGACAGAAAGATCCCAACAAATTATTTAGTTCTGCCTTTGGAAGCTGGAAGGAGCTTTGGTAGCGCAGTGGCTATGTGTTCAGCTGCTAATGAGAAAGTTTGGAATTTCGAATTCACCAGCTTCTCCGTGGAAGAAAGATGTGACTGTCTGCTCCCTTAAAGATTACAACCTAGAAAACCCTATCTGGCTGTTCTACCCTGTCCTATAGGTTCACTATGAGTTGGAATTGACTCAACAGCAGTGGGCTTGGGTTTTGGAAGCTGGAGTTATATGCCTAGACCGGTGTTCTCTCTGTGCTGGGTCCCAACCCTTCACAGCTCCACTAGGTCCTGGTGATTTTTGATGCCTACTCATTGTCCTCATCTCATTTAGCATCTCTTCGTACTGGTAGTCCAGCAGGTTGAAGCTGCGGAAGCCCAGGGCAGGGAGGTAGGAAGCGTGTGTGGGCCCCCAATGTGCTTGGAGTGCCTACCTTGGACAATTCACTTGAAACAAATATTTCACTTTCTGACTTTTAAAATAATATCTGGTTATTATGAAAAATTAGCACAATTCAGAAAAGTATAAAGGCAGTAATTAAAAATTCCCCTAATCCCACAACCAGAGACACCTAGTGTGGGCCTTTGCATGCATTTTTCTTCCAGACCAGCTCTTTCTTGGCCTCTATCTTAGCTGTATCTCTACAAAGATCATATTATAGTTCACTTTTAAAGCTTCATATGGTATCTTTAGTTTTCTCACACAGTTATTACATAATAATTATAGATCCACCATTATTTTGATAACCTATACCCTGTTGTTGGACATTTAGGCTTTTCCTAGATTTTGTTCTTATGGACAGTGTTACAATAAATATTTTTTGTAGGTCTTTGTCCACATTAGGATATCTGGTAGCATAGTGCCTAAGGCATTTGACTGCTAACCAGAAGGCTGGTGGTTCAAACCCACCAGCCACTCCTCGGAAGGAAGACTGGGCAATATTCCGTAGAGAAAACCACCTTGGAAACCCAAGGAAGGGTCGCTATGAGTTGGATCCAACTCAACAGTAGTGAGTTTCATCATTTTTTTTTTTTTCAACATTAATGACTCTTTCTTTAGGCTATATCACTACAAGAAGTATGAACAAAGTGAACAAGTTATTTCCCAGCCTCAGCTTCCTCACCTATAATACAGTGACAATAGAAACAACAAAAATGAACAGCAAACACTAGTCCAGCACTTACTATATGCCAGACATGTTTCTAAAAGTTTTAAATGTACTAACTCGTTTACTCTTTTCCAGTATAATCAGCATTTCACAGATGTAGCTTGCCCAGAGTCACACAGCCAGTAAGTAGAGGTAGTGGCATTTCCACCCAGGCTCCAGAATCTGAGCTGTTAACTGCCTTGTTGATATTGCCCCCGTGAGATGAAAGAGCTAAACCCAACAATTCCTATGGTGCTTTTGGGTGCTAACATTATTTGCATTGCTTGTGTGTGACTGTGAGTGTGTGAGTGAGTGGGCAGATAAAACTGTGTGTGAGTGTGTGAGGATATGTGTGAATATGTGAGAGTGTGTGAGTGTATGTGTGTGTGAGAGTACATGTGAATGTGTGTGTTTGTACAACCTTGTGAATGGAACAGTTAGCAGAGAGAATAAGAAACAAAAAAAGCCTGGACAATCTATTGACAAAACAATAAAACATTGGTAATCTAGCTATTAGTTACAGAAAATTCATCATGGTTTCCTTTTTATCTTAAGGCTTCCAGGCTCTTTGGCTGGGAAATTTGTCATCTTATAATTGAACTGTCATCCAAGTAGAGCAGGGAGACATTGAATCTGGCCATCTAGCACAGCCCTGTCCCAAAAGGCCATGTCCACACATCTTATCTGAGGACTCCCACCCCATGTTGCCCAAGGAACATTGTTGGGTGTGATTATTCACTCTGTCAGAGGGGACATAATTAACTGGCTCCTCACTGGAATAACATGTTACATTGCATTTATTGCTTGCTAAATATGGATTTTCAGCCTTTGAAATTCTATTCAGTAGAGCTGGGAGAAGCCTGTGTGTGTGTGTGTGTATACACATCATATATATATATATTTTATATATATAAAAATGATGTATATATATATATATACACACACTCCAAGTGATACCTGCAGGAAGTTTGGGAAAGTCTTAGGCAGTGGCAGGGCTTCAAACTGGTTCATTCTGGTTCAACTGCCTGCTGAGAATCTGCATTTCCACCCCAGATAACTGAATCAGAATCTACATTTTAACTAGGTCCCCAGATGATTCTTATAGATCTTGTTGAAATGTAGATTCTGATTCAGTGTATCTGGGGTAGAAATGCAAATTCTCAGCAGAGAGTTGAACTAGAATGAACTGGTTTGAAGCCCTAGGCAGTGGGTCTTAACCTTCACAGGGCATGAGAATCACCTGAGAAGCTTTTAAAAAAAAGTACAAATTCCTGCTCACTCTGCTATCTACCCCCTTGATTTGATTCCCTGAGACTCTGGTGGCTCAGTGCTTGAGGCATTTGACTGCTAATAAGAAAGCTGGCAGTTCAAACCCACCAGCCACTCCTTAGAAGGACTATTGGGCAATCTACTTCCGTAGAGATACTGACTCAGAAACCCAAGGAGGGGTCTCTATGAGTCAAATTGACTCCATAGCACTGAGTTTTGTTTTTTTCTGATCCAGGGTAGGGTCCAGTGCAGCATTTAAAAAAAAAAAAAAAAAAGTTCTCAAGTGATTCTAGTGTGCATCAAGATTTGGAAATGATACATCTAAGAAATTCTGGCAATAATAATTTTATACCTTTACATTTGATTGTAATAAAGGTGTAAAATTATTGTAATTAAATATAAGGTGTAAAATTATTATTAGGCCACTGGTTTCCATGGACCCTATGTTGCATGAACAGTTTGTTCTCAATTATTGATCAAAAGTCTGATAGTTCAAGTCTGCTTAGCAGTGCCACGGAAGAAAGGCATGGTGATTGATCTACCTCTGTGAGATTATAGCGATTGCAAACCCTATGGAGCACAGCTCTTCTCTGATACACATGGGTTCACCATTAATTAGTCTCAATCGAATTGACAAAAATGGCATTAGTTTGGGTTTTTATATATCTCTTCCACAGACTCCTAATTAAACATCATACTAATCCATTAAAGTCAGTACAGCAGGCATTATTACAATTGCCCATGGTCCAGAGAGGTTGACTGGGTTGCCAAAGCTTGCACAGCTGCCCCACAGTCAACAACAGCAGCTGGTCTAGGCCCAGCCCATGGCCAGTTCTGCTAGTTTTTCTGGGAAAGGGCATCCTGCCCTACTCTGAAGGGCTTCACAGGGAACTAACCTTCCATCAGTTACCACTCCTGGTGTTGACGCTCAGGAGGAACTTTCTTTCATTCGCATCCACATCCCTTATGCTGCAGCCTCTTCCCCCTCCGACAGCTTCCTTGTGAATGTGCAGTTCCATTCTTCTCACATGCTCCATCTCACTTAGCAGTTAGCTAATGGCACTGAGGCATAGGCAGCCTGGTAACCTGGACATTTTGACCCTCAGCCCTGGAGCCAAGCCTTCAGTGCTGCTCCTCTGCAGAGAGCACGTCCATTGCAGAAGCAGCAAGGGGCTGAGCCAAAGGAGGGCTGCCCTAAGCTGCTCTCCCTCCTCCTCAACAGTCGCCACCCCTCCTCAATACTCACATTGACCAGCATACCAGAGTCACCACTAGAACTTCTCTTGTCCCTTGTGCCCACTCTTCTGTCCCAAGAACAGCTTTGAAGACCAACTGAGTCCCTCCCATGAGGCTGCAGTGGTCAGTCGGCACAACTTTGGACATCTGACTCACTAGAGCTTAACCAGGTAGCCAGGGAAAGAAAACAGCCAGGCACTGACATTCATCCCTCCACCATCCTCCACCCAGCAACCAAATATTAGCCCCCAATTCAAACCAAGGGCTTTTGCTTCTCTTTGCTCTTCTTCTCCTGTTTCCAACCTTTTCCCTTGCATGGGCTGAGTCCTGGAGAGGCTCCCAGTGACTGCAGGCTTTCTGTGTCAGATCCTGCAGTCTTCTCCTTGCAGCCTCACAGCCTCAATCCTCCAGATGCTGGGGTGAAGGGGGAGGAGGGGGCAGAGGAGGCGGGGTTTTGCCTTATGGGCAGTGCAGGCAACAGAGCTGCCAGGATAGATGACTTTTTGAGAATACCGGAGGAGCAGTGCAGGTATCTCCCACTTTTCGAAAGTCCACTTTATGCCACTTCACTTTCACAAAGACTTACATTAGTATCTGTTTTCCCCAACTGAAAGAAATCCGAAGAGGATTTTCATTTTTCCAAAAAAAGGCAAAAAGTGAAACTAGCATTCAGCATTTGCTGGGAGCCATTTAAAGAGGCAGTGCAGTGCATACCCCTAGCAGCCAGTTGGTGTCCTCAAGCTCCTTCCTCAGGAACTACACTCAGCATCTCAGTGTCATCAAGCCGCATACCTTTGAACTGCATCTGAACACTATATGTTAGTGTTGTTCTAGGTTTTATGTCTCAGTTTGGTAGACTTATTTTTTGGGTCTGAGAATGTTTAGTGTGTCCCCCATATACGAATGGTAATTGCTTCTTTGCTTTACTCCATATTGGCTTCCAAAAGATTTCATAGGAAAGCTGTACTTTCAGATAGTGAGGAAAACCTGTATTCCCTTCATGTACTCAGCAGCCATGTAACAAGATGATGCCTCCACCTAGCAGATTCCAGCATCAATACCCTTCTCTCCTCTCTGGCAAGTTGTGAATTGATTGTGTGGGTGGTGTGAGGGTCAGTCTGTGTCCTCAATGACTTTTGATTCAGTGGGCATGACTTTCAGGACAGGCATATTCTCTGCTAGAAAGGTGGTCCCCACTCTGATCCCTCCTCTTGTGTGGCATTTCTGCTAGGTGATGAGGTTTAGGAGGAGGGGAGGGGCAGATGAGATTGACCAACTCTCCTTTTCCAACGCAAAGAAAACAGGGATGGAAACATGCAAAGTGGACCCTGTGGTTTCCCATGGCTCAGAACACCTGGGTTGGTAAATCTCTTCCAGTTCAACTGGTTGTCATCAGACAGAATGGCTGTCAGAGAGTCCAAGAGCCCTTCATCGTGACCTCCTAAATTGTCCCATCACCCACAAGGCTGAGCCTCCAGCAGCCAAGTTGGTTCTGTCAGACTCTGTCTGCAACACAGTGGATTAGACCAAGGTTGAACCTGACCCAAGATGAGCCCATCAGAATCTTTTTCTCAGAAACTGTAAATTGGGACAAACAGTTCTGGTTCAATCTGGGCCAGTCTCTCTATGGAAAGGATGGAAAACTTCCCAGTCATGGGAGCTAGAAAGGCTCTGATCCACCACCCAGCTTCCTTTTCCCATTTTATAAATGGCGGAAAAAAACTGAGGTCCTGAGTTCACAAGATTAGCTCAAGGTCCCATAGCTAATGTACAACAGAGCTGGGTCTTGAAGCCCAGTGTCCTAATTCACTCTCCCTACAGGCTATGTATGCCATAATGCCACTACAAATAGTTATAAATGTTTGTGTTGAGCTCAGACTTTGAAGAAATTATTGGCACTATATGTACAGCTTAGTGGAGAGAGCACAGATGTCAGAGTCAGTCAGAACTAAGTTCAAATCCTGGCTCTTCCACTTTCTAATATTGAGACCTGGGGCAAGTTTCTCAGTCTCTTGTAGCATTGTTTTCTCAGCTCTAAAAAGGATATTGTTATACTGATCTTATAAAAGGAGCTCTGGTGGGGCAGTGCCTAAGACATTGGCCTGCTAATCAGAAGGTTGGCAGTTCAAATCCACTAGCTGCTCCACAGAAGGAAGATGGGGCAATCTACTTCTTTAAGGATTTACTGCCTCAGAAACTCAACTGGGGTCATTATGAGTCAGAATCGACTCTATGGCAGTGAGTTTGTTTTTTTCTGGTTTTATACTGATCTTAGAGGAATATGTGAGGGTTTTATAATGAAGATAAAATATGTGTAGGACATAATTGTTTCCCAACAAAAGAGAATTCCTGGCAAAAATAAATATTAACTCTCTCCTCTGGGTGCTGATTCTGGTTTGAATCTGGAGCTGGTTTGGCTTCGAAATTATTTCAACTCTCAACTCCCTGCCATCGAGTCGGATCTGACTCATAGTGACCCCTCTTTGGGTTTCCAAGACAGTATCACTACGGAAGTAGATTGCCCAATCTTCCTTCTGAGGAGTGGCTGGTGAGTTTTAACCGCCAGCCTTCTGGTTAGCAGTCAGATGCCTTAGGCACTACGCCATCAGAGCTCCTTTGGAATTATTTAGAGTTGTCATGTACATGGTTGGGACTAGGGAGCAGTAGACCTCCTTTGCCTCTTCCACGCCCCATCGTGAGTGACCCTGCAGAGTCCAAGGCCATCTGGTTAGCCCATGAGAGTTCCTCTCAGGACTTGGAGCAACTCAGATGTAGAGAGGTGTGGCAGACCCTGGAAATTTTTCTCCTAGCCTTGTGAAATCCATTTAGCCTAAGAACCAAGGTTTATTAAAGGCCTACTCTGACTCCACCTCAGACTGGCAGTGAGCCTGCTGGGTAAGAGAAAGTGAAAGAAAGCGTACTGGAAAGCACAGGTAGAAAGAGACTCTTAGTCAGCTAAGTCACGTCTGAGGTCTCAGGGCATTGGCCTATGACCCCTGACAGTCTGTCTACTGATTGTCTTCTGAGGGTGATGGCTTGTAGCTCCAGACAGCTTTGCCTTGTGACCTCATAGAATGAAAATTTCTTATCCTTCACCAAGAAAGCCATTGTTTCCTTGTTGTGTCCTTAATACCCTAAATCACAATGTGGTTGTTGGGCATCATAGAGTCAATTCCGACTCATGGAGACCCCATGTGACAATGTAGAACTTCCCTAGAGGGTTTTCTTTGCTGTAATCTTTACTGAAGCAGATCACCAGGTCTGTCTCCTGCAGAGCCTCTGGGTGAGTTCCAACTACCAGTCTTTTGGATAGTAGCTGAATGCTTGACCTTTGTGCCACTAGAGTTTCATCTGAATTCAATTCTTAATCATTTACCTCTTTCTGGAACAAACAATTAAGGAATTTCAATTTTTCTAGGCCCATGTAGGATCCTTTCTCTCTCTGCCTACCATTCCACTCCCATCTCTCTGAATACTTAACCACCTTTATGAAGCCTTCACATGGTCTTTCTAGATACATTTCTAGGCTCTATTCATATATATGTATATGTTGTTGTTATGTGCTGTTGAGTCAGACCTGACTCATAGCGACCCCTCCTTGGGTTTCCGAGGCAGTATCACTACAGAAGTAGGTTTGCCCAACTTTCCTTCCAAGGAGTGGCTGGTGGGTTTGAACCACCAGCCTTCTGGTTAGCAGTCAAGTGCCTTAGGCACTATGCTACCAGAGCTCCTATGTGTGTGTGTATGTGTGTGTATATATAATCTAGTTGAAAATATATGCCATAACAGCAGTTGCATTGGATATTATCTCATCTCTTTATTCCTCAACAGCACTGTACCAGGAAGCTTTTGGCTGCATATAATTGTTGTTGTTGTTGTTATGTGCCGTCGAGTCAGACCTGACTCATAGCGACCCCTCCTTGGGTTTTCGAGGCAGTATCACTACGGAAGTAGGATTGCCCAACCTTCCTTCCGAGGAGTGGCTAGTGGGTTTGAACCGCCAGCCGTCTGGTTAGCAGTAAAACAAAAACAAGTGAACATAAACAGACATTTATCTTATATAAAGGAACCCTGATGGTGCAATGGCCAAGCACTCGGAAGTGCTGCTAACTGGAAGGTTGTTGGTTTGAATTCACCAGCTGCTCCATGGGAAGAAAGACTTGCCAGTCTACTTCTATAAAGAGTCCAACCCAGGAAACCCTAAGGGGAAGATCTGTTCTGTACTATAGGGTCACTGTGAGTCAGAATCAACTCGACAGCATCTAACAGCAACAGTAACCTATCTTATGTAACATGGAGTCTTGAGGAGGAACAGCTCCAGGATTGCTAAGAATCTGTTAGTTACTGCTGTGTAACTAACTACTCTAAAACTTAAGTGATTTGAAATCCAAAAACCAAACCCACTGCCATCGAGTTGATTTTGACTCATAATGGCCTTTGTTGGGTTTCCAGGGCTATAAATCATGGAGCAACTGATGGGTTTGAACAACTGACCTTCTGGTTAGCAGTCAAATGCCTTATCCACTGTGCCACCAGAGCTCCTAGTGATTGAAACAATAACCACAATTTTCTAAGTCCTGATTCAGCAGGTCAGAAATTTAGACTCGGCTCAGCTGGGCAGTTCTGGTCTCATCTGTGGTCAGCTCTAGCTTGGCCAGGTGGTGCTGCTTTTGGGGATTGGCTGGCTGTGGGACAGGGAGCCTTGGTTCTCCTGCATGTGTCTTTCATATTTCTCTAGCAGAGAAGCCTGGAATTTTTCTCAAGATAGATTCAAGGTTCCAAGGATGACAGGAGAAGTGAGATCAAAGCCTCTTAAGACTTAAGGTTTGGAAGTGGTACAATCAATTCTGCAGCATACTATTACCAAAAACATACCACTAGACCAGCTTAGAGTAAAGAAATGGGGAAATAGACTCCACCTCTTGTGGGGAATTTCAAAGTCACGTTGTAAGGGCTGGGTGGAGAATTGGAGCCATTTTTGCAATCAGTCTACCACCCCAGTGATGTTAGCACCCAAATGACTCTGTCCTCTGAGACTCGCTTGGCTTTTCCCCTCATGCTCACAAATAAGGTGGCAACAACAGTTCCAAGCATCATGTCCTCATATAACAATGTGTGACAGCAGGAAGGGATCAGACTTTCCAAGAATGAGGAAAACTTCCCTAAGTGTCTTCCATCAGACTTCTCTTAGACCAGGGTTAGGTTACATGTCCATCCAATCTTGGCAGAGGGGGATAAGATTACCATGATTGGTTTAGCTTCAGCTAGTTGTTGTTGCTGTTATTTGCCATCAAGTCACACCTGACTCATAGCAACCCCTCCTTGGGTTTCTGAGGCGGTATCACTACGGAAGTAGATTGCCCAACCTTCCTTCTGAGGAGTGGCTGATGGGTTTGAACCGCCAGCCTTCTGGTTAGCAGTCAAGTGCCTTAGGCACTATGCTACCAGAGCTCCCAGCCTCAGCTAGAGTCACCCCTAAGGGTAGAATGGGACCTACCTTCCTTAACGTATTGGGCTTTCAGAAACCTGAGCAGAATTGGGATTCTGAAGCAGGAACAGGAGATGGCAGATGAATTGGTCACCAGTGGATTATGCAGAAAGCACCTTACATGGTACCTTGGGACCATTTATTATTTTCAAATAGATATTTATTATCTACTGTGTGCTGGCCCCCAAACAACAAAGGTGAGCAGACCTTTGATTTTTGAGGAAGGATATCATATCTAGATGGTGGATACAAGTAAAACAGCTGACTGTCGTTCAATGTGGTAAGTGGGGGAAGGTGAGGGCAGGTTTAGCGGCACAGTTAAGTGCTTGCCTACTAACTGAAAGGTTGACCGATCAAACCTACCCAGAGGTGCCTGGCAATCTGCCTCTAAAAGGTGAACCAAAAAACCACAAACCTACTGCCATTATGTTGATTCTGACTCATAGCGACACTATAGGACAAAGTAGAACTGCTCCATAAGGTTTACAAGTCTGTAAATCTTTATGGAAGCAGATTGCTTCATTTTTCTCCTGTGGAGCAGCTGGTGAGTTTGAACCATTGACCTTTTGGTTAGCAGCCAAAGGCTTTAACCATACTACCAGATGAAAACCCTATGGGGTACAGTTCTACTCTGTGACACAAGGCGCTGCCATGAGGTGGAATTAACATAGTGGTTTTGCTTTGTTTGTCAGGAACTCAGTATTGCTTGGACCCTGCTCTGCTATTTGCCTGTCATCACCACTGGGTTCTGATGGAGGAGGTGATAGACAAAGACCAGTGTAGGAATCAAGGTAACAACTTCATTATATCTGAAGCAGCGTCCAGTTATCCACAGTGCAGAGCTCTTGAGTGAAGGCTGTATTGAAACACAAAGAGCAGGATTGCAGGCCACCTACTTTGAACCAAAATCTGGCACCAGTTCTCTTAAGGGTGACTTGGAAGGAAGATAAAGTGAAAACAAAACCTTAAAGGAGCTCTAAGTCCACTTACTCACCTGGTTTCATGAAGGGGATCACATGGACGGAGAGGAAGGACGCCTGCTTTGACCCAAGGGACCAGGAAATGAAAAGTGAGCTGGTTACAAGGACCAATTTAAGGTTCAATAATGCTTTTAACAAGGATATCTGGTGGGGTAGTGGTTAAGCACTCAGCCACTAACCAAGAGGTTGATGGTTCGAATCTGTTGGCTGCCCCATGGGAGAAAGATGTGGCAGTCTGCTTCCATAAAGATTACAGCATAGGAAACCCTAAGAGGAGCAGTTTTACTCTGCCCTACAGGGTCACTATGAGTCATAATGGACTAGACAGCACACAACAACAATTCTTTTAACCAGAGTCCCAGTGGTGCAAGTGGGTAATGTGCTTGGCTGCTAACAGAAAGGTTGGAGGTTTGAGTCTACCCAGAGGTGCCTTGGAAGAAAGGTCTGGTGATCAATCCACTTCTGAAAAACCAGCTGCTGGAAACTCGATGGAGCACTGTTGTACTCTGACACACATGGAGTCGCCATGAGTTGGAATCAACTTGGTAGCAACTGGTTAGCTCTACTAACTAGTAAAATATTGTCCGACAAGTATCTTAGGCTACACCATTGGGATTAGGAATTTAGTCTCCCTTGGAGGCCAATGGAGGAAACCCCTAAAAGAAGCGGAGAGGTGGACTCTGCTGCCCCTAATGCAGTGGAGGTTTGAAACAGGCATTCTGGCTAAGGGAGGAAGACCAACTACTTCTCCTTAGGAGCTGGAAGGGGCAGTGAGGGCAGTCCCAGAGACATGCCAGGTAGGTCTTGGAATATAAATAGGGATTTTCATGGCTAACAAGAAAATTCTTAATAGAAGCAACAGCTTGAATAAAAGCATTGGGAGCCCATGAATGGGATGGTGGATTTAAGAGAGGCGGAGCACATTTAAAGGGATGGGAGAATGGGTGCAGGAGAGGTTGAAAAAATAGGTTGGGTTCAGATTGTAAAGAGTTATGATGCTATTAGAAGTTGAGTTCATCCTGAAGGCTAGGGAAGCAGGCAAGAATTTTTGATCAGAGGCATGGTGTGCTCAGATCATATTTTTGGAATGATCCCTCTGGCTTCAGTGAGGACAGGAGTGGGGAAGCAGTGGAAACCTCATGGGAGCAGAGCCTGATGTGAGAGGGTGTGTGTGTGGGGGGAGGCCACTCCAGTCAGGAGGACCATTTCATCAGTGGCATTGTTTATAATTGCTGTCACCTGGTGAAAATAAAAAGTGGCCAGCTTTGAGTCAGTTGTAGTACTGTTTTTAAACCTTCTCTGGACTCAATATAGTGGGCTCAAGTACAGCAAGGTTGTGAGGATGGTGCACGACTGGGTAGTATTTCATTCTGTTGTACATACGGTTGCCAGGATTCGGGGACAGCTCGACAGTACATAACAACTAACAACATGGACAAGGGTACCCTTTGTTTCTTCTAATTGGCTACCTGACCTCACTCACTGCACTCCTCTCGTATGCCACCAGATGGCGGCTCTTATAGGAATCCAGTTAGAAGAGACTACAGTCACTGAGCTTGTGGTAGGGACACATGGATTGACGGGGTGAGTGTGGACTCCGCAGTGCAAAAGTGGGCTTGAAAAGAACCTTTCTTTCTGTTTTGGGAATTGCGCCAGGCTACAAAGACTGGTCTACTAGAGTTTCTCCAGAGGGGAAAAGGCCCGTGCACACTTGGAGGGCGGTGTTGTCATCTTCGAACTGACTTCAAGCACCGGGTCTTGTAAATTCCATCACCATAGGCCACAGTGGTTTCCTCTTGACCCTCCCAAGGAGTCTGAGAGGCTCTCCCCCAGTCTGCTTTGAGAGAACAGTAAGGAATAGTGTCTCTTTTGTTCCTGGAACTTCCTCCATAAAATATGTTCAGGGCTTCCAGGAAATCATCAAGTGGAGCTGTTTGACAAATGGATTTATTCAGAAAAAAAATGAAAAGCTTTGCCTGCCAGCCTCTATTCCTCCAGGCTTTTCTAGGAGGTGCCTACTTCCACCCTTTGATGCTCAGGCAAGCTCAAACACGGTGCCATCCACACACCGGAAGTTGCTTGGGTGATTCGATTTGGAGACCCACGACATTGGGAGCTCTTTCCTTGCTTGACCTCTCATTGTTTTTCTTTCTTTCTATTTGTTTATTTGACTTTTTATTGTGATTGGAATGAAAGTTTACAGAACAAATTGATTATCCATTCAACAATTCATACATATTTGCTGTGTGACATTGATTGCAATTCCCACACAATGTAACAGCCCTGGTGGGCTAGAGACTGGTAAAACTCCTGAGACTGTGGCCTTTAGTCACTCTTCAAGCCTGTAACTGAACTCACCCCGGTGGCTCAACTTTCAGCCAAGCAATAGCCAAGCCTGTAGGGTGAAACCTAACACTAGAGGGGTAGTACTCTTTAGGACAGTCAGCCATGCGTTATCAAATGAGCAGCTTCGGCCCAGGGATAAAGTTGAGAAGTCAGGAAGGGGTAGGAAAGAAGGACCAATTGAAATGGGGAACACAGGGAGGAAGTGGGAAAAGCGCTCTCATTGTTTTCAAAAAACAAAAATGAGTTGTGATTGACTAATTTCACAGAACATAATGTCCTCTTGATTCATCCATTTTGTGAGGTGTTTTGCAGATTCATCGTTGTTCTTTAACACTGAGTAGTATTCCAATGTGTGTAAGTACAACACTTTATTTATCTATTCATCCTTTGATGGGCACTTAGGTTGTTTCCTTATTTTGCTATTGTGAATAATGCTGCGATGAACGTGTTGTTGTTATTGTTGTTGTCAGGTGCCATTGAGTTGACTCCAACTCATAGTGATCCTATGTACAACAGAACAAAACACTACCCGGTCCTGTGCCATTCTCAAAATCCTTGTTATATGTGAGCCCATCATTGCAGCCATTTTGTCAATCCATCTTTTTGAAGGTCTTCCCCCTTACTGATACTAAGCATGATATCCTTTCTCCAGAGAATTGTCCTTTCTGACAACATGACCAATGTAGGTGAGAGGAAGTATGGCCATTCTCACTACCAAGGAGCATTCTACCTGCACTTCTTCTAGGATGGATTTGTTTATTCTTTGGGCAGTCCATGGTATTTTCAATATTCTTTGCCAACACTATAATTCAAAGGCATCAATTCTTCTTTGGTCTTCCTTATTTATTGTGTAGCTTTCACATGTGTATGAAGCGATTGAAAATACTATGACTTGAATTAGGCACACCTCAGTCTTCAAAGTGACATCTTTGCTTCTTAACAGTGTAAAGAGGTCTTTTGCAGCAGATTTATCAGTGCAATACGATGTCTGATTTCTTAACTGCTGTTTCCATTGATGTTGATTGTGGAGTTAAGTAAAGTGAAATCCTTAACAACTTTGATTTTCTCTCCATTTGTTATGATGTTGCTTATTGGTTTTGTTGTGGGGATTTTTGTTTTCTTTATGTTAAAGTGTAATCCATACTGAAGACTGTAGTCTTTGATCTTCATCAGTAAGTGCTTCCAGTCATCTTCACTTTCAGCAAGCAAGGCTGTGTCATCTGCATGTCGCAGGTTGTTAATGAGTCCTACTCCAATCCTGATGCCACATTCTTCTTAATATAGTCCAGCTTCTCAGATTTTTCGTTCAGCATATAGATTGAATAAATATGGTGAAAGGATATAACCCTGATGCACACCCTTTCTGATTTTAAACCATGCAGTATCCCCTTGTTGTGTTTGGCAGCCTCTTAGTCTATGTACAGATTCCTCATAAGCACAATGAAGTGTTCTGGAATTCCCATTCTTCTCACTGTTATCCATAATTTGTTATGATCCACACATTTGAATGCCTTCACATAGTCAGTAAAACACAGGTAAACATCTTTTTAGTGACTTTTGCTTTCAGCCAAGATTCATCTGACATCAGCAATGGTATCCCTTGTTCCATGTCTTTTTCTGAATCCAGCTTGCATTTCTGGAAGTTCCCTGTCAATATACTGCTACAACGAGTTTTGAATTATCTTCAGCAAAATTTTACTTGTGTGTGATATTAATGGTACTATTTGACAATTCCCACATTCTGTTGGATAAACTTTCTTTGGAATGGGCACAAATATGGATCTTCCAGTCAGTTGGCCAGGTAGCTGTCTTCCCAGTTTCTTGGCACAAGCAAGTAAGCGTCTCCAATGCCGCATCTGTTTGTTGAAACATCTCAATGAGTATTCCGTCAATTCCTGGAGCCTTGTTTTTTGCAATTCCTTCAGTTCAGCTTGGACTTCTTCTTTCCTTGATCATATGCTACCTCCTGAAGTAGTTGAACATCAACCAATTATTTTTGGAACAGTGGCTGTGTATTCCTTCCATCTTCTTTTGATGTTTCCTGCATCATTCAATATTTTGCCCAAAGAATCCTTCAATATTGCAACTCAAGGCTTGAATTTTTTCTTCAGTTCTATCAGCTTGAGAAATGCCAAACATGTTCTCCGGTTTTGGTTTTCTAACTCCAGGTCTTTGGATATTTCATTATAATACTTTGTTTTCTCAAGCTGCCCTTTGAAATTTCCTGTTTAGCTCTTTTATTAATCATTTCTTCCATTCGCTTTAGCTACGCTCTGTTTAAGAGCAAGTTTCAAAGTCCCTTCTGACATGTATTTTGGTCTTTTCTTTCTTTCTTGTCTTTTAAATTACTTTTTGCTTTATTCATCTATAACATTCTTGATGTCATCCCACCACTCATCTGGTCTTTAGTCATTGGTGTTCAGTGCATCAAATCAAGTCTTCAAATGGTCTCCAAATTCAGGTGGGATATAATCAAAGTGGGAGCTCTGGTGGTGTAATACCTAAGGCATTTGATTGTTAACCAGAAGGCTTGGGGTTCAAAACCACCAGCCACTCTTCAGAAGGAAGATTGCACAATCTACTTCCATAGAGATACCCCCTCAGAAACCCAAGGAGGGGTCGCTATGAGTCAAATCCACTTGACAGCAGTGAGGTTTTTTTTTTTTTTTTTTTTGGTATACTCAAAGTCATATTTTGGCTCTCATGGACTTGTTTTAATTTTCTTCAGCTTCAACTTGAACTTGCATATGAGTGATTGATGGTCTCTTCCATCAAGGTCAGCTCGTGGCCTTGTTTTGCCTGATGATATTAAGCTTCTCCATTGTCTTTTTCCACAGATGTGGTCAATCTGATTCCTGTGTATTCTATCTGGTGATATCCATTTGTATAGTCACCATTTATGTTGTTGAAAGAAGGTGTTTTCAATGAGTAAATTGTCAGTCTTGAAAAATTTCATCATGCGATCTCTGGCATCATTCCTATCACCAAGACCATATTTTCTGACTACTGATTCTTTTTCTTTGTTTCCAATTTTTGCAGCCCAGTCACCAGTAATAATCAATACATCCTGATTGCATGTTTGGTTGGTTTCAGACTGCAGAAATTAGTAAAAATCTTTAGTTTCTTCATCTTTGGCTTTAGTAGTTGGTGTGTAAATTTGAATAATAGTAGTAATTAACTGGTCTTCCTTCTAGGCATATGGATATTACCCCATCACTGACAGCATTTCTCTTCAGGATAAACCTTGAAACATTCTTTTTGATGATGAATATGATGCCATTCCTCTTCAATTTGTCATTCCTTGCAGTAGACCATATGACTGTCTGATTCAAAACGGCCAATAGCAGTCCATTTCAGCTCGCTAATGCCTAGGATTTCGATCTTTATGCATTCCATTTCATTTTTGACAACTTCCAGTTTTCCTAGATTCATACTTCATACATTCCATGTTCATGACAACTTTACTCCATCCACACCATTAAGATTGACTTTACTTTGAGGAGGCAGCTCTTTCCCAGTCTATTTTGAGTGCCTTTTAACCTGATGGGCTTATCATCCAGCACTGTATCAAACAATATTTTATGGCTATTCATAAAGTTTTCCAGTATTAGACAGTGCTTCACTGTTATTCATGCAGTTTTCATTGGCCAGTTTTTCAGAAGTGTATTGCCCCATCCTTCTTCCCAGTCTGTCTTAGTCTGGAAGCTCTGCTGAAGTGACCCTGCTGGTATTTGAAATACCAATACCATAGCCTCCAGCCTCACAGCAACATGCAACCACCACAGTATGACAAATTGACAGATGAGTGGTGCAGACAAGCATAAGTATTAATTTAATAAAGTTGAGGAAAGATGAAAATCACCAGGTTTGCCTGAAGTGCTGAATCTTTGCCCTTTATCAGATGTTCACTGAAATTTTACCACCTGAATATGTGTTGAATTGTAAAGGAAGATAACATATTTTGAGATCATATGTGAAGTGCTGAAAATACATCATGGATGATTATGTCTAAAAGGCAAAGTGTAAGGAAGGATTTTGTAATCTGTTCACTCTCTAGGATAGAAACCCCATACTACACATAATCTTTTGCACATTTTATGTCAGTACACGTTTTCCTATCTGAATTATGCCATTACAGAGGAGAGAGAAGTGGAGTTTTAAAAGAACATTTAGTCTCTAAGCTCTAGAATATTATGGTAGAGATGAGACAGATGAATAAATGTTATTCAGATTCAAGCAATACATTATCAGTTATTATAGCACTAAAAGGTAATGTTTCAACAAATCACTCAACATATATTTATTGAACTCCTGCAGTGTACTAGGCACGGGGGATATAATGATAAATGAAACAAATGGTTTCCTCCTTTTGTGGAGTTTATGATTGTGTGTGTGTCCATTACTATTAATGATGGGGGTGGAGGCAGATGTTAATCCAATAAGCCCACACTGTAAAATTGCAGCTGTGACAAGTGCATACCCATCTATGAAAACCCAAAATCAAACCCACTGCCACTGAGTTGATTCCAACTCATAGTGACCCTTTAAAGACACAGTAGAAACACCCCATAGGGTTTCCAAGGCTGTAAATCTTTATGGAAGCAGAGTGTCTCATCTTTCTCCTACAGCGTGGCTGGTGGATTTGAACAACTGACATTTTGGTTAGCAGCTGAATATTTTAATCACTACACCAGAGCTACCCTACTTGTGCTATAAGAACCTAACATAGTGGGATTTGACTTGGTGACAATTTAGCTGATATTTGAAAGATGAGCAGTAAGTAAATAGGCAAAGATGGTCAAAACTGCATTCCAGGCAGAGGGAACAGGATATATATTATATATATAGGAGCTCTGGTGGTACAGTAGTTAAGGCATTTGGCTGCTAGCCAAAAGATTGGTGGTTCAAATCTAGCAGTCACTCCACAAAAGAAAGATAAGGCTGTCTGCTGCTGTAAAGATTTACAGCCTTGGAAATCCAATGAGGGACACTA
>NW_006921627.1:9253334-9265625 GCF_000298275.1 Orycteropus afer afer
CTATATATAGAGAGATTGATAGTAAGGAATTGGCTTACATGATTGGTGGGAGGAACTACCAAGTCTGAAATCTGTAGGGCAGGCAGCAGGTTGGAAACTCCTGTAGGATTTCCGTATTATAGATTTGAGACAGAATCCTTCTTTTCCAGGAAACCTCAGCTTTTACTCTAAGGCCTTCAGCTGATTCATTCAGCTGTTGGGGGAGTCCTCAGTTCTTTGCTGGCTGGACCCAGGAGGCCTCATTCCTAGTTATGTGGACCTTTCTATAAGGTGGCTTGTGACATAACAATGGCTTCCCCCAGAACAGGTGATCTGAGAGTGACCTGGATTTAGATTTCTTATACCATGCACCACAGTTTTCACTAAAGTAGCTCCAGGTTGCCTGTGTTCAGCAGTCTGTGATGAGTTGCAGGAACCTATATGGATAGTGGTGGGGATATGGCTTGAGCAAACCAGAGACCCAGAAATAAGGGTTTGTTGAGGGATCACTGAGAAAATGTGAGGGGAGCTGAGGAAAGAAGTTGGAGTTCCCAGGCTTCTTGGTGCCATTCCTCATGTCTCACCCCCATATCGATAACTACACTTCCTTTTGTTCTGATTCTTTTCTGGCAGGGAAAATGCTGGCATGGTGACCCAACCAAGGAGACCTACGCATACATTTCTGATAGCAGTTGCAAAGAGAGGACCTGAACCTTCAGCATCTCCGGAGGACAAGGCTCCTTCTTGGGTGATCTTCCCTGACACTCCTTCTGGGGTCTCTCACAAGTAGCAATGGGGTTAGAAAAAGCTAAGACTGGACATGGTGGTTTAAAGATGGGCTGCAGGATGTTGAGGTGAAGCTGAAAGTTGCAGGTACAAACTGGTGTTGTAAGCCAAAAAACAAGGTATGGGAAATTAGGGGCCAGGGCATTCGAGAAAGCACATGGCTGTGTTTCGGTGAAAGGTTGGCTGTGAAAGAATAACAAATAAATATAATGGCAAAGTCTTGGAGGCTGTGTATTATGTGGCATGAAAACAGTACAGCTCAGTTAAGCAGACCAATCTAGTAGCCTTGACAAAGCAGGCAGGTGTTCAAGATGCTGAAGCATCTGACTGGTGTCCCAGGTGCTCATCACTTCACATCAGAATGTGTCCCTCAGCCAGCAAAAAAAATCATTACCATAGAGTCAATTCTGACCCCTGGTGACCTCATTTGTTACTGAGTAGAACCATTCCATAGGATTTTCTTGGTTGTCATCTTTACAGAAGAAGAATGCCAGGCCTTCTTTTCTATAGTGTCATGGTGGGCTTGAACCACCAACTCTTAGGTTGATAGTTGAATGCAAATCATTTGTGTCACCGAGGGACCTTCCCTCACCCACAGGTCACACAAAATAAAAAAAAGGCTGGCTTACCCTCTGCAGTGACCCAAACCATAAACAGGGCACAGTCTCTAAGAAGGCAAGCTATGTAACATGTGGTCCAGGAATTATCTGCCTCAAATATATTCGTGACGGTGGGCAGATATCAAGGTCAGGGTTATAGTTCCTATGGATTTTCCATTTATTTCTCACTGTCACTTAATCTCTGAGAAAGGAGAGTGCAGGTCCCAGGTGACAATGTGTCTAAGAACTCCAGGCATATAGTAGGGATATTCTTTCTAGTTTGCAACACGCATTGTTCTTCTTATGGTTGAAAACTAATCACAATTTTCCTGTCTTCAGTGGAAGGAGGGTAACAATGCTTCTAGGAAGCCCCTCTTTCTCTTCCTCTCAACTGTCTCTCCTGCACTCTCCTAGGGTACTCTGGTATGATTACTTCCTGATGGTAGCCACTTACCCAAGTATTTTTTCCTCTTGGAAACAGATCACATTCGAATATCTTTCTTGCATTGAATTTAAGGAGCGCTGGTGGCCCAATGCTTAAGTGCTCAACTGCTAATCAAAAGATAAGAGCATGAGAAAAGTCCTGACAACTTGCTCCTATAAAGATTACAGCCTAGGTACAACTATTGGTCTTTCCCCACCCAGAACAAACACAAGTGAAGGAAAATCAAAGACACATGGAAACAATTAGTCCAGAGGACCAATGGACCATGTGAACCTCAGTCCCCATGACTCTGAGACCAGAAGATGGTGCCCAGCTACCACTGCTGACCACTCTGAAAGAGACAGGACAATAGGAGATCTTGCATAGGATGGGAGAAAAATGTAGAACAAAGCTCAAAAAAAAAAGAAAAAAAAAAAAGCCCAGGCTCTGGTCTGATAGAGACTAATGGAATCCCCAAGTCACCCTTTAACTCTTTAAGCCACCCTTGTGGCTCAACTTTCAGCCAAACAATAGGCCTATAAAGTGAACAATAACATCAGGGAGGTATCCATTCCCTAGAACAACCAACCATATGAGATCAAAAGGCAGCATTTGCCTAGCAACAAAACTCAGAAGGGATAGGACAGAAGGATGAAGGGAAATGGGAAACACAGGGAGGAAGTGGGAAGAACACCGTTACATTGTGGGGGTTGCAATCAGTGTCACAAATCAAAATATGTATGAATTGTTGATTAGAAAACCAATTTGTTCTATAAACTTTCACCCAAATCCCCCCAAAAAAATAAGGAAAGAGAGAAAAAGATCATGGCCTAGGAAACCCTGTGGGGCAGTTCTAGTCTGTCATATGAGTCAGAATATGGGTCACTATGAGTTGGAATCGACTCTATGATGCATAGCAACAACAATTAGATGCTTCTGAGGTTACAGTTTGTTTTAATTCCCAGACTCTCCTAGAGATGTTCTGAGCAAAAGTCTCAGGAGCAAAAGCCATAGCCACCCAGCATCTAGCAAACCACCTGACACAGAATTGTCATTGATAAAATGTCTGAATGAGTGAGTGAGGAGGTGAATGAATGAAGAGTTGGCTTTGGTCAATACATACAGTTAAAGCACATGCAAATAATCAAGAGATCACCCACTGCTTATTAAAATAGAGTGT
This sequence comes from Orycteropus afer afer, assembly GCF_000298275.1. Lineage (NCBI taxonomy): Eukaryota > Metazoa > Chordata > Mammalia > Tubulidentata > Orycteropodidae > Orycteropus > Orycteropus afer. Next base: position 9,256,303 of record NW_006921627.1, read on the forward strand.
GCAACACACACACCCCTTTTCCTCTCCCAGGCTTCTCTTCTTACTAAATAAACTCAATAACTCTGACTTTTCCTGTGAAGGTCTCTTTTCCAAACTGTGTCTCACTTTTGATTATTCATGCATTCAACAAATGTTGATTGAGTCCCTAGTGTGTATCAGCCACTTTTCTAGGTGCTGGAGATTCATCATTAGTGAATAAGACGAACAAGAAGCTATACAAAAAACAACTAAAATCTAGTGTATGTATACTGTTGTTATCAGGTGCCATTAAGTCAATTTCTATTCATAGCAACTCCATGTGACAGAATAGAATTGACCCATGGGGTTTTCTTGGCTGTAGTCTTTATGGGAACAGATCAACTTTCTCCCTTGGAGCAACTGGGTGGGTTTGAACCAGTCACCTTTTGATTAACAGCCAAGTGATTAATGGGGTGGGGGAGGACAGGGAAAGCCTGACCTAGAAGATGATGTTTGAGTAATGAGAAGAAGGTCAAAGAGTGAACCATGTAGATATCTGGGAGAAACATTCCAGGCTAAGGGAGCAGCAAGGGTAAAGGGCCTGAGGTGGAAGCATCCTGTGTGTTTAAGAATTAGCAAGGAGGCCAGTGTGGCTGGACAGTAATGAGCAAGGGGGTTGGGTGGCTGTAGCAGGAGATAAGGCTAGAGATAGCAGGGTGGTGGGAAGTAGGGAAGGTCAAGATTTCGTTCTTACTTTGAGTTAGAAAGAAAGCCTTTCCTCCTTTTGAGCAGAGAAGTGATATGGTCTGACTTAAATTTTAATAGAATTACCAGTTTTCAGCTATTTGAATAATCTAGTTGAGTGCTAAGGAGTTCTGGTGACTCAGTGATTAAGGCATTTGCTAACCAGAAGGTCAGCAGTTCTATCCCACCAGCCACTCCATAGGAGAAAGATGAGGCAGTCTGCTTCCATAAATATTTACAGCTTTGGAAACCCTATGCAGCAGTTCTACTGTGTCCTATAGGATTGCTATGAGTTGGAATCGACTCCATGGCAGTGGGTTTGGTTTGGTTTTTGGTGAGAGCTGATGTGGTTTGGGCCAGGCTATCAGGAATGGAGGTGGTGAGACATGGACAGATTCTGGATAATTTTTTGGTGAGATGTGGACAGATTCTGGGTAAGGGGTAGCCAACAGTAGAGGTTGAATGTTGGGTGTGAGAGGAAGAGTGATGAAGGCAAGGATGACTCCACGGTTGTGGATTTAAGTGATATGTGGAAAAAAAGAAAGGCAGCCAAGCCAGCAACTGGGCCCTGAGGCTGGACCACTCTCCCTGGCTGCTGCTGGAGGTATAAAGTACCCCCCTTGTGAGGTTGCAAGATGTCATCCAGCTCCATAAACCCTGTCAGCAACTCTGCCTCACTGTTCAGAGCAGACCCAGCAGAACCTGACCTGCCTCCCAACTCTACATGTCTCTCTTGAGGAAGCCAGTGGGAGAGCAGTAGCTGTTGTCGCCTCTGCCCTGTCTGTCTTCCTGACCCCATGGCTAGGATGTGATGGTGCTGGGTTTCCGTGATTCATTCTCTGTCTCTCACTCTTCTCTCCCTTCACACACCCACCCCCAAATTTTATTTACTACCCTCTTTGTGTTCTATCCTCCTCACTCCAAGCAGAGGTGCACAAGTCTGCTTGTCAGCCAAGTGACTGAGCTCTCATGGTAGAGCAACTAGAGGATCCTCATGTGCCCTTCAACCAGGGCACTGCCACTAAAGTCTACAGAGACATTGTCAGGAAGGTTGTCTTTGCACCCAGCCCACTCTTTGTAAAATTGAGGACATGAGTGGCACTAACTCCAGCTGAGAAATGATAAAAATCTGGGTATTGTCACCTCTGGTGGAAGCCAAACCAAAACGGGAAGCAGGAGACCAAAATACCCTGAGGCTGAGATGATGGGGAAGGGAGAGTTGGGCTGTCGCAGTGCAGCAGAGAGGAGCCTAAAATCAGCCTGGGACAATGAGAACAATCAGTGGGAAAGTGAGAACACCTCTAATGGCTCTTAGTGAGGGATTAGAGATGTCTTGTCCAGTGAGGATGGGTAAAGGAAGAGGACAATGATTATGGGGACTGTGATCAAGGTGTGATGTCACAGCTTGCCCACAGACTATCCTTGCTCTTGCGCATGTGTTTTTAGAATACACCATCCCAGGGGTCCCTTTACCTCTGTTTCCGGGAAGAGGTAGCAGGGGCCCTCTTGGGTGCCTTAGGCTGGAATATGCTCCTCAAGCACAGTTGGCTTGGCCGATGACCAGGAGATTGCAGGCAATCGAAGGGGAGAGCTCTGTGCTTTTCAGTCCTCCAATGTATTGCAGGGAAGGGTGGATTACTCCATAAACAGGGCGAGCACAGGCTTACTTATGCTTGCTTACTAATCAGTCACATGTGAAACTATTTACTCAGGGCACCCTGCCCCTGTCAGTGCCTGTCAGCTTGAAAAGAGGTTTTGATTCTGTAGTAAAGTGCTATGGGGTTGGGGAGAGACAAATGGAGTATATCTAGAAGCAAACTCTTTGGTGTGGTGAAAAAATGTGAAGTTGTTCACTATAAATTAGTAACTAAGCACAAGTAAGCCTGTGCTTCCTTTGCTTATTGGGTAATCCGACACTGGTTGCAGGAACAACATGGTAGAGTGGGAAGAGCTTGGCCTTTCCAATAACACACTGTGTGATGCACAATGAGATTCTTCTTGTCTTTATTCCTCAGTTGACTCACCTGTGAAATGGGGGACTTGGACCTAATGATCTCCAACGTCTCTTCTCATTTTGTAATTGAGAGACTGGTAACTCCATCCCGTGGATGACTGAGGGCAAACTGATTTCCAGGCACACAATGTAAAACAGAAGCCCGTGTGGGCTGCTGTAGTGTCAGCCCCTGACTCATGGTGACCCTATATATGTACAACGGAATGAAACACCATTGTGATCCACAGGGTTCCACTGGCTGATTTTTAGAAGTAGGTGTTCAGCCCTTTCTTCCTAGTCTGTCTAATCTGGAAGCTCCATTAAAACCTGTTCAGCATCATAGCAATATGTAATCCACCACTGACAGACATCTGTGCATGAGGTGCATTGGCTGGGATTCAAACTTAGGACTCCTACATGGAAAGTGAGAATTCTACCATTGAACTACCACTATCTCAGTCTGCTTGCCTTGGGAGATCCATATTGATTCAATTCTTACTAAGCATCTATACTTAGTGACCAGGTGAGTTTGGCTGTTACTGAAATGCTTCTGGTATTCAGGCAAGAATGGTAGGTTTATGGAAACCTACAGCTTAGAGTTATTGTGATGATTAAATGAGCTAATAAAAGTAAAATGCTAGAACTGTTCCTGGCCTGCAGTAAATGTAAGTGTCAGCCACCATCATTATTATCATTGCTGTTATGGAATGGATCACATAGACTTTCTCTTTCTGCTAAGGAAGAATGGAATTCCTCAATCATTTTACAGAACTCCAGGCTCGGGCCAACCTACTGAATCTTTAGTCTGGAGTTTGCCTCTGTGGGCTGAAGCTCCTTGGTCTCCCAGTTCAATCAGAGAATACAAAGCCAACCTGGTCTTTGGGGCAGCATGAGAGTGATTAGGATAAGGTGCATCTCAGATGGTCACTGTGAGTGCAAAGTGCAGTAATGCTCGAGCAAGGGCTTAGTATCTGTCAGGCTCCATCCAGGAGTAGGAAGTTATGAACAATGTTGTTGGCTTCCTCCTGGATGAGCAATAGACTGTGAGCTCATTTTAGAGTCACAGTTACAGAGTCATAGCATTAAAAAGCATTTCGGAGATGGGAGATCAACTGGTCAACGTGCACACCACCATAATAAATGGAGGAAACAAACCCCAGAGAAGTGAAAATGGTTTGTCCACAGTGGGAGAGTGGCTGGAAGAGGCTTCCTGGGTAGGACACTCATGCTGTTGGCCCTCTGGCTTCTGGCCTCTTGCTGTAGAGATCAACAGTCACTGTCCTTGCAGTCAAAACCTCCCGGTGCTGGATGAAGTGGGTATAAGAACTTTCTGTAAAAACTGTAAGTATTACTTGAGGTGACACATGTGAGAATCTTTGAACCACACTCTTAAGCTCTGTATCTTCCAGCAGATCCCTCTTGACTTCTCTATAGAAGTCATTGTACATAACACAATACACCACTAGAGTGAGCCACCACCACCTGTATTTTTTACCAGAGGTCTGGTGGGAAGAAAGAACTCTCAAGAGTTGCCCTCGGGTTGACCGTGGCACCTCTTGAAACACATTGAAGGCCATTTTGCAGGGTCTTAATGTGTCCAGTGAAACGGGTGATGGCCTCCCTCCATTGGCTACCACATGAGGAAATGTGTGCAGTAGTTAACAGGGCTGCTCAGACTCTGTCTGGGCAGATGTGGGGGAAATGGAAGCTTCTGAGACTCCCTGATTCTCATTTCCTGGGCTTATGAAGTCAGGTGGGCAGCTGGAGTAGTACTGGCTCATGGACTGTCCCCAGTATACTAGAAGAGGTGACAAAGCAGCAGGAGATAGCAGGAAACAGTCCACAATTCCACACAGAGGCCTGGCATTCTGGGAATTTTTGCCCAATTTGTTCAATGGGGAGGGACATTATCCATAGGGACCAGGCGATGACACAGCAAAGAGATCAGGTGTCTTTTGGAAAAATGATTTTCCAGTCCAAATACCACTTGGTCACAGAAATTTTCCAGAATTCCACCATGATAAGACCAAAAAAAAACCCAAGCCAAACTGATTGCGATTGAGTCAATTCCAACTCATAGCAACCTCCATTCGGTTTTCAAGGCTGTAAATCTTTAGGGAAGTAGATTGCCTCATCTTCCTCTGCAGAGCAGCTGATGGATTTGAACCACCAACCTTCTGGTTAGCAGCCAAATGCCTTACCCACTATGCCACCAGAACTCTTTTTACCACACTAAGAATCAGGCTGAATTATCTTGCTAATTGGACCTGAAGTTAAGAGAGGGTGATGAATAAACAACCTTATACACAACCTCTTCGCTCTGCTGCAAGTCTCAACTCTGAGCCTCAGTTTCCTCATTTGTTAAGCAGGTAGTTGGGTTAGATGATCTCCAAGAACCCTCCTCCACTAAACAGTGATGTGTACAGCTTGTCCTCTTGCATCATGGGTTATTTGTCACTGACCCTATTCTTTCCATGGTTTGAACTCCTCTCCCATTACATAAGCATCTTTGAAAAATATCAGTAAAAATAAGATTAGATTGGCCTGTTAGAACCAATCAACTCATGAAAATGTTTCTGAGCCCATCTGTGCTTAACAGTGTTAACAGTAATTGATGCATTTCACAGCAGTAGGCCGGAAAAGTAGAAAGTAGGGCCAAGGTTTACATCTTCCATGTCAACATTCACTTGCTTACTGTCTAATACTGACATATTGTATTGGGCAGATCTGCTACAAAAGACCTCTTTTAAAGTGTTAAAGAGTAAAGATGTCACTTTGAAGACTAAGGAGCACCTGACCCAAGCCATGGTATTTTCAATAGCTCCACATGCATGTGAGAGCTGTACAATGAATAAAGAAAAATTGACACATTTGAATTGTGGCAAAGATTTCTGAATACACCATGGGCTGCTAGAAGGATGAATAAATCTTAGAGGAAGTACAGCCACAACGCTCTTCAGAAGGGAGAATGGACAGACTTTGTCTCTGCTTTGGGTCATGTTGTCAGAAAAGACCAGTCGCTGGAGAAGGATCCCAAGCTTGGTAAAGTAGAGGGGTCAGCAAAAAAGGGGAAGATCATAGATGAGATGGGTTGACACAGTGGCCGTGATGATGGGCTCAAGCATGGCAATGATTGTGAGGATGGTGCAGAGTGGGCAGTGTTTTGTTCTGTTGTGCATAGGATTGCTCTGAGTCAGAGCTGACTTGATGACACCTAACAACAACAATGACTGTCTAAGCTCTTTTTCAGTCCTGCTTAATTTTGGTAAGCTAGTGCCAGTTCTTGGGGCTGAGTGAGGTTTCCTCACATCCTTGTGATAAGGTCCTTATTACTGTTAATTCCCAAGTACTGCTTAGTTTATCAGTGATGCCTCAATGACTCAGACTCAATTCTGATTTCTGATGAAAAGAAAGTAGATATCAATGGGAAGGGGAAGGAGAAGTCCCCAGAAGAAGTAAATCCAGAAAAAGATATTCCTAATTCCAATCAATACGCTATTACAATGCTGTTGATTAGAAGAAGGAAGAAGTATCTTTCAGCTTTTTTTTTGCTCAGTGCTTTAAGGGGCAAAAAAGACTTCTGGAGAGGAATAGGAGCAAGATCCAAGGGCAAGGGTGGTCCAGAGTAGTTCTTCTCATTCAGGGCTTTGAACCTGTTTAGCCTGTTATAGTTACAGATGACAAAGTGATACGAGAACAGACCCATGTTTTAAAAATGTGGATGAGCCAGAACAGGAAAAATTATGGGGCCAGGTCCTGCTAGAAACTTAATCTCCCTCTTAGAAAGTAAGGGCAGTGTGCATGTTGCATAGCAACCAAATCTCTTGACCAGCTGAGCTGAAAACAGTGGTGCCCTGCTCAAAGATGGTGGCTGATCACGATGCTTTGAATGGGTGTCACTCTTCACAGTCCTGGCAATAATCTGATGTCATGCATCAGGCTCCTGAAATGGCTTGCTAAGCCTCTTATGAGTCTCTCATTCCAAGCCTTCAATCTGTAATTTTTCCAATTCCAGTTAGCGTTCCAGATCATCATATTTAAAAAATTCAGATCTGCTCCAGTTTTGCCTCATCAGCCATGACTGAACTGATTTGCAGCAGTTCAAAGCCATGCTCTCATTCTTCAGTGTGTATTGGAATCAACTGGAGAACTTGTTAAAATGCAGATTGCTGGGCTCCAACCCCCAGAGTTACTGATTCTGTAAGTCTGAGAAAGGGCCAAAGAATTTGCATTTCTGTGAAGTGCCCAGGTGATGCTGATGCTGCAGGTCAGGGTACCACACTTTGTCTAACACTGGCCTGGGACTCAACGATGACATCAGTATGTTAACTGTGTCCAGTGCAGTGGGCACTGCGCAGAAATAACCTAAGGATTTTCAAGTTCATAATCCAATACAACGCAACCACTGACATGGAGTCAGATCCGACTCATAGCGACCCCTCCTTGGGTTTCAGAGAACTGTAAATGCAATAGATGTGTGCATAGCTAAATCTCTAAGGAAACAAGGACCATCTCTTCTTGCACTGTTAGTTAATGAGAGTGTGCTTGTAACTAAACTATTGGCTAATTATCACAGTTGTGGAAAGCATCCCAGGCTCATGCTAGTGAGCTTCTGGCCACTAGGGGGAGCCAAGACTATTTCCTCACAAGCCTAAAGATTGGAGAAGAGGAAAAGTACTGATCAGAGGGTGAGTAAAGCCTTTCAGAAAATACTGCAACACTTGATGCAGAGGCCCCAGCACACCACTGCAATCTTAATGTGCACAAATTCCAGCAAGAGCTGCAGATTTGGTCAGGAAAGAGGAGTGTGTGTTGGTTTTTCAAGTTTGGTTTTCTTCTGTTGTCTCAAAGTACACTTGCATTAACTTTGTATACAATAGATGATTGTGGAACGAGGAGTAAAGGTTGCTCTCTCCATTTTGTAGATGGAGCGAGAGAAGAAGAGAGCAAAAAGGGCTTTTCCAAGATGAGAGTAAGGGAGCTGGGTTAACTGCATCACAGTGTTTCTGCCAAAGTGCCAGAGAGGATTCTGGCTGGGGATAGATTACCAGCTGTGAAGCCTATGTCAACTCCAAGTGTCATAGTGCTGATCAGGCTGTACTCCCTTGGGATGTGGAAGGTGAAGAGATTCTTTAGGGACAAAAAACTGATGAAAGTAATAATCGTCAAGGCTAAGAAGCCACGATGACCAAGAGGATATTTTACTTCCACTGCACTTGCAAAAAGATTCCCTGGGTGGCGCATAATTGTTCGACTACTAACCAAAAGTTTCATGTTTTGAACCCACCCAGAAATACCTTGGACAAAAGTCCTGGCAATCTGTTTCCCAAAGGCCACAGCCTTGAAAACCCAATGGAGTATGGTTCTATCCTATAGACGGGTCACTATGAGTCAGAATCAACTTGATGGCAACTGGTTTTTTGGTTTGAACTTGCAAAGGAGTGTGGTGCATGAAATATAATGGGTCTCTTCTCTACACCTGTTCCGCAGGAACATTGACTTTCTGAGCACCCCAGCTGCTCAGGCAGCTAAGCAGACACAGTGCCCACTGGCTGAGAGCTAGCCACACAACACTTCTTCAGCACCTCTGCCTCTTCCTCACACAGGAAACACTCTTTGTAGGACAGAATGAAGGACCTTTGGCAATAGCTTAACACCTCACAGATTGTTTGAAAAGGATTTACATTTCAGTTACCAAAAAAAAAAACTACACACCAAAAAACAAAAACAACTCAACTCATTTCTTTTCTTTCTTAATATGACAGTGGCTATCTGATGATGTCGGAAAAAAGATGTGAGCCCAGGTAACACTGGAACATGTTGGATTGTTGGTGGGCTGGATGTATATAGTCATTTGAGAGACAAATTTCTATGTTGTGTCTGTGTGTACAAGTGTATGCATGTGCCTTTGTGTGTGCATTGCTTTTGTGTACCACTACGGAGTCCCTGGAGTCCTGCAAATGGTTAACATACTTGGCTGTGAACCAAAAGGTTGAAGTCTACTCAAGGTGCCTTGGAAGAAAGGCCTGGTAATCTATAGAAAACTCAGCCATGGAGACCTTATGGAGCACAGTCTATTCTGACACACATGGGGTTGCCATGAGTCGAAGTCGACTCCATGGCAACTGCCCCTGGTATGACAAAGTGTGATAACAAAAACTCAGCTGTAAAAATTTAGTTTGGGGGCTTATATCTTCCCCAGATCAATCCACACTTCTCCAAAGGGGCTCTCCCCATCACCCAGAAGAATCTTCCAGTTAGTTTTTAACTTAACATTCTCCAATTCCTGAACACATGTGACTCACTTGTTCAGACAGAGCCCCCATGACAATTTAATGGGGGGCCAGAAGCCTTTCTTTTCAGACTGTCTCCAGACTTTCCTCCAGCTCCCTGTGACTGCTTTTGGTAGAAGCAAGTAAGCAGACCCCTTCCTTTACTTATAAATGAAAAGGAATGTTTGTGTGCTTAGCCGCTGCCAGTGCCCACCCTGACAACAAGCCTTCAAGCCTGTTTAGTAAGCAAAACCATGTCTCTGTGTTGTTTTCTTGTTGCCCAGACAGCTCTCCTTACTGCCAGCTGCAGAAAGGCTCTTAAACAAAAGGCCACAGGTTCTCCTTCCCCTGCATTC
>NW_006921627.1:9265750-9276282 GCF_000298275.1 Orycteropus afer afer
AAAAAAAAACAAACCAAACTCACTGCCATCAAGTTGATTCCAACTCAAAGCAACCCCCTTTGGGTTTCTGAGGTGGTAAATCTTTACAGAAGTAGGTTGCCCAGTCTTCTTTCCGGGGGAGAAAAGCAGTATAGCTCCTTAAGATATAGTGTCTCTCTTGACTCTGGACCTCCTTGATCATTTCAGAACTGGTGGACAGCAGGCACTTTTAGCCCAAGCTTCTGCTCTCCTGGAACTTGCATCTCTGGGAACACTGCAGGGCCTGCTTAGACAAACCTAGCACCCCTTAACCTCTCCTGGTCTCCCCTGTTGCCCCATATAGCTCTTATTGCCAGCTCAGATTTCTGTGGTTACTGGTGCCATGTTGACTGCTGGCTGGTTTCGGGAACCAGGAAGGGGTCCAGAGGCTAAAAGTTGGGGAACAGAGGGAAGCTTCTGCTATAGATTGCAATTCTGATCCTTCCCTTGTCCTTGAAAGACCCCCATCCTCCCTCCCCTCCCTCGCCTCCTTCCCTAGTGTTGTAACTGACCCGGAACATCAGAGATAGGAAAGTCACTGCTCCAATTGAATTTTGCTGCAGTTTCTTTTTTTCCTCCCCTAGATGCTGAGAGCTATTTTTAGCCTGGGCTTTTTTTTTTTTTCCAGGGGATCCACAGTCTATTTTTAAAGCTCTTACGAAGGCCAAATCATCCAGTTCTCCTTAGGAGGGGCTTTTGGAGAAAACAGTGGGGGTGAAGGAGGGGGTGACCTTCTGGAAGAAGAGAGGTTGGTCAGGAAAGGCCTGAGGAGAAGCTGGATCCCCAGCAGGTGGTGAGTGGGCTGCTTTCTCTTCCTGGGAGCACACGCAGAATCCACCATGCAGCTTCCTCCAGTCGCCCAGACCTCCAGGGCCAGAGCAGCCTGACTCTGTATCCCCAGCAACTGCAAGGACTTTGCCTGCAGATATGGAGCTTGCTTTAATCAACAGCATTCTCTTTTCCATCTCCTGAAGTTCCACACACTTCGCTACCTCCTCCTTCCATGGCACCACCTTATGGAGAAGAACTGGGCTTGAGGAAATTGTTTTGAATAGTGAGTTTAGCATGATGCTGGCCTAGGAGAAGAGTTCAAGTGGGAGCCGGACCTGCCATGAGATGGGCACCAGGGGTGATGAGTTCTGTGGGTGGTGAGGGAAGGTGACTTGGAACAGGTCTGGATGAAATCTCAGGAGGAGGGGGATGAAGAGGAAAATGCTGAGGTCAGAGGGAAGGGCTACTTCCTAGGAATCTTGGGAGTCCCCTCAGAGTGACTTCGGCAGAGAAAGTAATAAGGTCGCAGTGCTGTGATGTCCTTCAGAGCCTCCCCTAAACCTGGCTCTCCCCACTTGCAGTCCTGGGACAGCCTTTTGCCCAGACCTGTGGGATGGAGGGGCAGTGGCTACAAGGCCTAGATGGAGGAGATGGGAAGAGGGGCTTGGGTGGAAAATTTCCCTCACAGTTGGGGAAAACACTGCCAAACTACACCAACTACCTCTCTTATCTCTGTTTCCCATGCTGTGACTAGGGACAGAAAGGATGTCCTCAGAAAGTCTAGCAGCCTCCCCAGTGGGTTAACCTCTCATACCTCTCCTTCCTCTCTCTCCAAAGAACTTACTCCACTGGGCCAGTGCCTGGTATTGCCCTAAAAATGACTTGGGGGTACCGGTGACATCCCCTAACCCCAGCTGTATGGAACAACAGGCAGGAAGGAAGCAGGAAATGAGGGAGTGTTAATTCCAACTCATTACCAATCTGTTAATGAACTAGAGTCCCTGGGTGGTGCAAATGGTTAACGTGCTTGGCTGCTGACTGAAAGCTTGCAGTTCAGGTCCACCCAAAAATACCTCAGAAGAAAGGCCTGGTGATCTACTTCTGAAAAATCAGCCATTGAAAATGTTATGGAGCACAGTTTTGCAGTGACACACATGGGATTGCCATGGATCAGAATCAAATGGATGGCAACAGATGTGTTGTTTAACAGACACTTACATTGCCATTCAGATGAGTGCAGGCTGCAAATGTTATTGTGCCAAGGTTTGACAGGTCCCTGGGGTAAGACTCTCATTGGGCAGGAACTGAGAGGAGGCCCAAGTGCTCTCAAGACAGTGGATGAGACAAGACAGGCTGGCCTCCTTGGCTCCACTATCAGGTGGGATGGGGAACCCAGAGTGGTATGTTCATGAAAAGACCCTCACACCTTCTCCACACTCATCAAGCATCTCATGTATCCTTTTATAATATTCATATCAGCCTCCACAAAACCACATGGACTCCCAGAATTCCCTCATTCTGGACTCTCATCTCTACAACACTCTACCCTTGTCAAAGGTCATTATATATACAAGGCCTTCTCTGGCCATTTTGTTTAAGATTGCCATCTCTCCTCCCACGGGCATTCCCTAGCCCTCCTTCTTGTTTAATTAATTAATTAATTAACTAATTTGCTATAGATTATCACCATCTGATATATTATTTATCTTATTCCAAACCAACCAAACTCATTGCTGTTGAGTTGAGTGACTCAAGGCGACTCCTGTGTTGTAAAGAAGAACTGCTCCATAGGATTTTCTTGGCTGAACTCTTTATGGTAACAGATCACCAGCTCTTTCTTCCACAGTATCTCTGTTGTTGTTGTTGTTCTGTGCCGTCGAGTCGGACCCAACTCTTAGCAACCCCTCTTTGGGTTTCCGAGGCAGTATCACTATGGAAGTAGATTGTCCAACCTTCCTTCTGAGGAGTGGCTGGTGAGTTTGAACTGCCAGCCTTCTGATTAGCAGTCAAGTGCCTTAGGCACTATGCTACCAGAGCTCCTAGTATCTCTGTTGTTGTTGTTATGTGCCATCGAGTTGGACCTGACTCATAGCGACCCCTCCTCGGGTTTCTGAGGCAGTATCACTACGGAAGTAGATTGCCCCATCTTCCTTCCGAGGAGTGGCTGGTGGGTTTGAACTGCCAGCCTTCTGGTTAGTAGTCAAGTGCCTTAGCCACTATGCTACCAGAGCTCCCCCTAGTATCTCTAGGTGGGTTCAAACCTTTAGGTTATTACCTGAGAGCAGACATTTTGTGCCACCAGAGATCTCTGATACCTATTTATAGTTTATTCCACCATCCATCGGTCAGTTTGTTGTACTGTGGTGGCTTTTGTGTTATGATGCTGGAAGCTATACCACCAGTGTTCCAAGTACCAGCAGGGCCACCCATGGTGAACAGGTGTCAACAGACCTTCCAGACTAAGAAAGACCAGATTTATTTATAACTGCTATAAAGTCAAACTTCTGAAACTTGTTCACTGAAACATTTTGACTTGTAGTAATGCCTTTTGTCTCCACATGTATATTAAAAATTCACACACAAATGAAAATGGAAAAAAAAAAATCTAACATTCAGAACTGCCAATAAGAGGAAGAAGAGTTTTTTTTTTTTTAAGAATGAAATGTTTCCCAACATAGTGGATTCTTATGTACGTTCTCCACATATGTGATGTGCTAGCTAGATGTCTTCTGGCATATTTGTTACATGTTTATTACATAGATAACATGCACAGGTGTGTATCTTCAAAAAAGCCAGCCAGGTAGTCCTTACTTGCTTCCTGCATAGCACCAATGACTTGTTCTGGAGTACAGAACTGTTTTGAAGTCCTGACCAATTTCTCACACCAGATAGTGGGAGGCAGTTTGTGAATCAGAGGTTCAGTAGTCTGGCTTCTGATAGCATCTAATTTCATGGAGTGCCATAGTATCAAGCCTGTAATGATGAGGTTTCTTTACTCCCTCTCCTGTGAGAGGCTTTTGTAGACATTTGCTCCTTGGGTGCCTCATTGCTGGTTGATGTACGAGCCATGGTGTAGAGACCACTTCACAGACACATACTCTTTCTCCTTCGGCTAGGACTTGGTGATCTCTACACGGTGCTGGTATTAGAGAGCTATGGGGCATGGCAGCAGCTGTGAATCCCAACTCACTTACTTTGGACACATCATCAGGAGGCATCAATGGTTGGAGGAGGATATTGTGTTTAGTGCAGTAGAGCCAGCAAGGATGAAGAGACCTTTAATGAGATGGATTGGCACAATAACCATGATCATGGACTTGAACATGCTGGCAACCATGAGGAGGACACAGGACCAGATAATGTTTCACTATGCTGTACATAAGGCAGCCATGAGTTGGAGTCAACTCAATGGTAGCTATTTATCTATCTATCCTCATACAAGCTCCATAAAGATAGGACTTTTGTTTTGTTCACCACTAAATCCTTCAGTGTCTAGACTGGTGCTGGCATATAGTAAGCATTAAATAGATATTTGTTGAATGAATTAATAAAAAAACATGTCACAGTATAGGTATCTCTGGGAAGGTATTATTTCTGTCTGTCACACTGACTCCTAGGTCAGCAGAGAGTGCAGGGAGGAGATGTGAGGGAAGATTGTGGCATCCCCCACACATACACATCGCAGATCATTTCATGCCCCCAAATAATAAGCAGTTAAGAAGCTAGCATGTTGAAAGAAAGACCTGGCAATCTACTTCCCCAAAATTAGCCATTGGAAACTGTTATGGATTGAATTATGTTTCCCCAAAAGCCTAACGTCTATGCCTGTGGTTATAATCCTATTTGAGAATGGGTTATATTTGTTATGTTAATGAGGCAGGTTCTTCTGAGATCTAAAAGAGGTTAAATTAGCTAGTAGAGGAGAGATGGGTGAGATAGATGCCATGACACATGGAGATCTTCAAGGATCTAGGAACCAGAAGCTGAAGACACCACCAGAGAGAGAAAGCCTTCCCCTAGAGCCAGTGCTCTGAATTCAGATTTTTAGCCTCCTGAAGTGTAAGATAATAAATTTTTGTTTTTTTAAAGCCAAAAAGAAAAAAAAAGAACCTAGCATGCCAGAGTAGGAAAAAGCCTCAGAGATCATTAGTTCTAAGCCTCACATTTACATAAGAGTGAACTAAAGCCCAGGGAGGTGAAGTAACCTGTAAGAGACACACAGCCAATTAGTGACAAAGCATGGAATTCAAATTCCTTGTCCCTCTGTACATTCCTTCCAGAAGCTGCCACTGGCCCCACTGTGCCTAGAAATCTGTGAAAAGCATGGCATACCCTCCCAGGACGAAGAAGCTAGTACCTTCCTGACCTTCAGGGTAGATTTGTCCTCAAAATTGGGGCTAACAAATCAGCAAACCACAATAATCCGACTCTTTGCCAGCAGTAGGGCTCTGGAGGCTGTGGAATCTCTGTTGTGAAGATATCTGCTGTCAGCAGGACCCACCTCTAAGCAATAAAGAAATGGCATCAGCAGAGACAACCACAGTGCTTCTAGGTGGTGATCAAGGGCCTTCGTCACCCTGCATACTCAGTGGGGTCCATGTTCTCACATGTGTAATGTATGTGTGGGGGTTGGAGTGTTCTCCGTGATCTGCATGCTTTCCTCATACTTAGAGTGGCCTATGTAACTCATAGAGCTGTCAGCAGCAACAGATGTGTGTCAATTTGTTGTTAAGGACTGGTCAATGAAGCACTTCACACTTCTGGAACACACAGTCATCAGTCAGTTGTCAGCCAATCCTTCAGTAACACTGACTTTCCTTCCTGCACCAGCTAGCCATTAAGGGGACAGTGGTGGCTCAGTGACAGCATTCTTGCCATTGGTGCAGGAGACCAGCATTTGATTCCTTGTCAATGCACCTCGTGCTCAGTCATCACCTGTCCATCACTGGAGGCATGTGTGCTGCTATAAGGTTGAATAGGCTTCATCAGAGCTTCCAGACTAGGATGGTCCAGGAAGAAAGGCCTGGCAATCTGCTTCAAAGAATCAGCTAATGAAGCCCTATGGATCCCAACAGTCCCATTTACAGTTAATCATGGAGATGGAGCAGGACTAGGTAGTGTTTTATTCTGTTGTACATCAACTTGCCAGGAATTGGGGGCCATCTCCATGGTGGCTAACAACAGCAACACTAGACACCCACTGCCCTGGAGGTGTCCCCGACCTCAGAAACTCTGCAGTTGTATGGGGAGGCAGGAGATTACTCTCCCCTCCCAACCCAAAAACCCATGTGTGAACTCACAAGCACAAACTGATATGATGACAATCATGTAAGTAAGAAAGAGGAAATGGAAATAGAGCAATAACATTAATCAGTAATAAAAGTGAGCTTGTGTGTTTATGTACATGTATGTACATATGTTTGTATGTATTGTCTTATACCAAAATAGATTTAGTGACTTGATTCATTATATTATCATGTTTCACAACATACCAAATGCTCTTCATACTTATTATGCTGCAAATCTTCACAAAATGACTGTGAGATCAGCAGCTCAAGGATTTAGTTTCTGTGATTATTTTATGATTAAGAAAATAGAACTTCAGAGAAGTGGAGTCCTAGGTTTGGAGTCATTCCATTGGTAAGTGGCAGTGCTGGAATGGGAAAGAAAGACTTGTTAGGTGCCACTGAGTCAATTCCAACTCATAGTGACCCCATGTCGTTATGAAACCATCGGGTTTCCAAGGCTATAATCTTTATGGGAGCAGATTGCCAAGTCTCTCCCACAGAGCTGCTGGCCAAGTGCTAAACCATTGTACCACAGGACTCCTTGAAACTAAGACTACAAATGCTCACTCTTGGCCAGATGGGACTAATAAGGGCTAGCTCCAAGGATGGAACTTTCAGCCCAGGTCAGAAGGAGAGAAGGAATATTTCGTGAGGGCCTAAATATGCCAGTCTGGCCTGGGATAGCCTCAGGAGTTGGAATAATTTTTGGGATCTAGACATTCTTTGGAGCCTGGAGGGCTGGTCCATCTAAAGCCTACTATGCAAGGGATCTCCTGTCCTGTCCTTTCCTGTCCCCACCATCTATGCCTTCCTCCACCATCAGAATTTATGTGTGGGTGGGGAGAGCAGGGGGTTGGATGGAAGGGACAGAGACAACAGAGCTGATAAGAAGAAAAGGACAAAAGAATATGGAAGGTTGGCAATTATGAAGTGAGTGGTGTCTTCAAAGATGCTGAGGAGGCTGGGAATGCTTCAGAGTTAATGTTGGTGGCTTGAATTATGAAGGCACTCTGGTGAAGCAGTGGTTAAGGCATTCAGCTGCTAATCAAAAGGTCAGTGGTTCAACCCACCAGCCACTCCATGGGAGAAAGATGAGGCAGTCTACTTCTGTAAAGATTTATAGCCTTGGAAACTCTGTGGAGCAGTTCCGCTGTGTCCTGTAGAGTCACTTTGTTGTTGTTGTTGTTGTTATGTGCCGTCGAGTCGGCCCCGACTCATAGTGACCCCTCCTTGGGTTTCTGAGGCAGTATCACTACGGAAGAAGGATTGACCAACCTTCCTTCTGAGGAGTGGCTGGTGGGTTTGAACCGCCAGCCGTCTGGTTAGCAGGCAAGAGTCTTAGCCACTATCAATTGGAATTGACTCAGCGGCAGTGGGTTTGGTTTGGTGTTTTGAACTCTGAGTCTCAAAGGGCGAACAAACCAGCTCCCTGGCCACCATGCCCTTATTTAGCTGCCCCACGACCTGTATAGTGGTTTGAATGGTGGTCTTCAAAATAAATGCTCATGTCCTAAAATCTGGAGACTGTGAATCTGACCTTACTTGAAAAAAGGTCTTTGCAGATACAATTAAGTTACAGATCTTGAGATGAGATCTCCTAGATTACCTGAATGGGCTCTAAATCTGTATAATCTGTCTTTATAAGCAACACATAGGAGCGACAAGACGAGGAGAAGGGGCAGAGATTGGAGTGATGCATCCACAAGCAAAGGAACCCCTGGAGCCAGCAGAAGCTGGAAGAGACAAGGAAGTATTCTCCTTCAGGGCCCCCAGAGGGAATGTGGTTGATACCTTGATTTCAGACATCTGCCCTCCAGAACGGTGAGAGAATAAATTTATGTTGTTCTAAGGCACCAAGCTTGTAGTAATTTTTTAGCAGCCCTGGGAAACAAATACAGCTTGAGACACTTCTCTCTCTCTTCCCTGTTCTTTAACTAGCCAGTCCACCCTCCTTTAGGGCTCAGCTCAGGTGTTTCATGCTCAGATAGATGGCTCTCTCATGCTCGGTGAAACTCGGAGCTTATTTCTGTTGTAACTTTTGTCAACTAGGATACAAAGCCCCTTAATTTGTCTGTCTTTATCTTACATTTGACTCCTAAGACGAGGACCTTTTCAATTTATGACCATGTCCTGTGTCTCCACAGGGCCTCTCACCAGGGAGATCCTCAGTAGTTGTTGTCTGCGTTAGAGAACACCTATATGATCAGATATGTGGTAGAACATTAGGTCAAGGGCAGAGAGGGAAGAGGTCACAGTGTTGAAGGAAGACTTTAATTGAGATTTGAGTTGGGTCTTAAAAGCAGAGTATGGAAAGACAAAATGGAAAAGAAGAGTATTCCATGTAGGGATGAACTTGAGCATATGGAGGCTAAGCATTGCCACAAGATTGAGTTGTCACCAGGCCTCTTAAGGAAACCAGCAAGGCAGGCCAGATACTAAATAAAACCAGTTACCATCAAGTCAGTTCCAACTCATGCAACCCTATGTGTGTCAGAGTAGGACTGTGCTCTACAGAGTTTTCAGTGGCTAATTTTTCAGAAGGTCATCACAGGCCTTTCTACTGAGGAGTCTCTGGGTGAACTTTAACCTCCAACATTCCACTAAGCAGCACCCAGGATTCCAAATGCTGAATGAAAGCAATGAATTCTAACACTGCTGTTACCTATTAACACCCTCACGTGATACATGAGAATAAAGACACAGAGGGGCTATGTAAATTGCCCAGGGTTGCATAAGGAATAAAGGGGAAAGGCTGGAATCCAAACCCAGACTATTGGAGTCTAGAATTATTCTTTCTTTTTGGATGATGATGATGGTGGTTGTGGTGATTTACAGAGCACTTACTGTGTGCCAGACACTATTCAAAGCACTTTATATGCACTAATTTGTGTAATCCACACCTATGAGGTAGGTACTATTGTAAATGAGAAAACAGAGAACTTAGGCAAATTGTGCTCTGGTAGCATAGTGGCTAAAGCACTTGACTGCTAACCAGAAGGCTGGAGGTTCAAACCCACCAGCCACTCCTCGGAAGGAAGGTTGGGCAATCCTACTTCCGTAGTGATACTGCCTCGGAAACCCAAGGAGGGGTCGCTATGAGTCGGGGCCGACTCGACGGCACATAACAACAACAACAACAGGCAAATTGTGCAAGCAAACTGTCTACTGTAAGGAAGTGGTGGAGCCAGGATCTGAATGATGGAGTGCTGTGGAAATAAGCACAGTTCTATTTCCATAGACTCCCACCAGCCAAGGTCCATCACAATTAGAGTCATATGCCTGTATTTCCTAGGAGGATTCTTCTGTTGATTCTGAGTGTCCCCACAATACCTCATGTGCCTAAGAATTTGTTCTGTCTGCTGACGCTTGGTTTCCACCATTGTTTTCCTCTCAAGCCACTGGTGCCCACAGTCGTGATGCCCTTAACTAATTATTCCCTGCTCCCACTCCAGCTTCTGGTGCAGCTTCAAATCTTTACTTGAAATATTCCAAAAGAAACCTGAATGGGAAGGCTGGCTTCAAAGCCCAGGCTGCTTTGTGGTGCCTTACAGAGATTTCAGTGACAAGCTTTCACTGTTTGCTACTTTTCAATTATACTTTCTCTTCCCAGCCCCAACGAAGCATGTTTCAAGTCTATGTCCATGGTTGTTGTTCTTGTTGGAGGTGGTGGTGCTATGTGAGCTAAATTAGACATGCAGATCACACTTGGAATCCCTCCTCCCCACTAATGCACAATGAATGTGGCACCACTGTCCTTCAATGGAAATTGTGATTAGTCTCTGGAATCAGCTCTTTCTCAGAAGATATCAGTTCCTCATGCAAATCACCCATTCCATTGGATTCTCTCCAATGGACCTTCAGAATGGCAAATGGGTATGAATTTATGGTGAACCCAGTTTCAATTCTCAAGCTGATGCTTTGCACTGAGCCAGATTAGGGAGGGAGATGGCAAGTAGGGGAATTTGAATGCCATATGCCAGGCCATGGGCCTTGTTGGTAGTACTGCATTAGAATATGGAGAGAATTTTAAAATTTTCACAGCACTTTCACTTTTTCATATTTTTACCAGATCTTCTTGATTTCTTTATTTTATTTTGGTAAATATATATGTAACATATTGTTTGCTATTTCAACATTCTTCAGTGACATTAGTTATGTTTATCATGGTATTCAACCATTACACCTACCTGTTTCCATATTTTCCCATCACCCTTAACAGAAGCTCAGTGTCCCCTAAGAATGAGTACAATTTTCCCCCTCTTTCCTGCTTGCCACTGGTAACCACTAATAAACTTTGGTTTCCATAAAAAGCAACAACTACACCTGCACCAACTCACTGCCGTTGAGTCAATTATGACTCATTGTTGTTGTTGTTGTTATGTGCCGTCGAGTCAGCCCTGACTCATAGCGACCCCTCCTTGGGTTTCCGAGGCAGTATCACTACGGAAGTAGGAT
>NW_006921627.1:9276747-9281191 GCF_000298275.1 Orycteropus afer afer
TCCAGTCACTCTACAGGACAGGGTAAAACTGCCCCATACGTTTTTAAAGCTGTAAAAATCTTTACGGAAGCAGACTGCCACATCCTTTTCCCAAGGAGCAGCTGGTGAATTCAAGCTACTGACATTTCATTTAGCAGCCAAGCCCTTAACCACATGTGCCACCAGGGCTCCTTTTGGTCTCTGTACACTTCCTTATTCTACATATTTCATATAAGTGAGATCATACACTATTTGTTCTTTTGTGACTGACTTAGAAGCTCTGGTAGTGTAGTGCCTAAGGCATTTGACTGCTAACCAGAAGGATGGTGGTTCAAACCCACCAGCCACTTCTAGGAAGGAAGATTGAGCAATCTACTTCTGTAGTGATACTGACTTGGAAACCCAAGGAGGGGTCACTATAAGTTGGATCTAACTTGACAGCAGCGAGAGTTTTGGTGACTCACTTATTTCACTCAACATAAAGTTTTCAAGGTTTATCCATGTTGTAGCTTGTATCAGAATTCAATTTCTCTTATGGCTGAGAAACACTTGCTTTTCTTAGGTCATACTCTCCCTTTTCTGGTCTCCCATGACAAACCATCAGATCTTCAGTTGCTTCTGCTGCCTTGGCATGTTCTAGAGCAGGATTATCCAGCCACCTGAGTTTCTGGGTTGGAATACACACACAGCAACTCTTTCCAGTCAGTGTTCTGGCTGTACTAATACTGAGCCATGCAGGGTGGGAGCCCCAGGTCAAGTCTCATGTGTAGAAAATCTTTCCTGTATATTGTGAATATAGTTTTCTTATTTGGTTTTTGTTTTGGTTACCTAGTGCCCCTCTGACAGGAATATACCACAAATGGGATGGCTTGAACAAACAGGAATTTATTCTCTTACAGTTTGGAGGCTTTTAGTCCGAGTTCAAATTGCCAGGCTCTAGGGACTGGGTGAAAGCCCTTCAACCTTGGGCTTCAGCTCTGCCTCCTGCTCCTGGTCCACTGAAGATGGAAGCGTTTCTTCACGTAGACAGCTGTTGGCTGCTGAGACTGACAAACCCAGGGTTGACAAGTAAAAAGGCACAGTCCTGATGTTACCAAACCACATGTCAGGCCACTAATTTAAGTTCATTGAAAGTCCCAAGGTCGGCAGAGCATGGTAGGCTGCTGAACAATGACACGGCTACACGCAGGGTTCAAGAGTGCCACAGGCTGGAGACCATTCCCAAAGCAGCTTCTTATGTACAAGAAGCAGACCTCATCCCCAAAATAGCTACTCAGCTGCTTGTAGTAGATCCCACCATGGAGTTGATTGCCAGTCTCATCATGGGCAATAACTACCACCAGCTGCCCAGCCACTCAACCAGGCCCAGCCAAGTTGACACACAAACTTAACCACCACAGTTACTAATTTATTTATCTGACCATGGTTTTTATGAGGGACTTGGGAAGTCAGGACTGGTTAACTGGGTGTCAAGAATCTTCAAAAGCTATTCTTACTAGTATGGTGGGGAGGGTGAATGCCATCAACTTATTTCCTGAGATCTTCCTGATTTGAAGAGATTCCACTAAGGGAAGAATAACAAAAGGAATATGTGGACAGCAGTGGCATCACTGGGGATTGCTGGGGGTGCGGACTGTACTAGGTGACATTGTCAGAGGGGGTGACACCAAAATGACTATCTTTAAAATTTTCATGTTTCAGCAGAAATTTATTATTATTTATAAAAATATCCCTATAGTTACTTATAACAACAAAAACATCTTTTGTAAGCTAAGTTTACATGTATCAGTATTCCTACAAGGCTAAAACTCTATGCTAACTTACTTTTTGACACTTCTAATGTGCTTCAGGGAGCTCTGGTAGCATAGTGGCTAAGGCACTTGACTGCTCACCAGATGGCTGGCGGTTCAAACCCATCAGCCACGCCTCGGAAGGAAGGTTGGGCAATCCTACTTCCGTAGTGATACTGCCTCGGACACCCAAGGAGGGGTCGCTATGAGTCAGGGCTGACTCGATGGCACATAACAACAACAACAACAATGTGCTTCAAGCCCAGAGCCAGGAAAGGGAGGGAGCAGGAGTGGCTTCAGGGACCCCAGGAGTGGCAGGATATCCAGGTAAAAAGGGGTGGGAGGCAAGGCAAGTCCTAAGCCCTCTAGATCCAGGAAAAGGAGAGAGGGGTTGGGGACCACAGAGTGGCAGTTTCCAGGTAGGAATTAGGTAAGGGGAGGGTGCAGAGGTTTCTGACAGCTAAGAGAGACAAATTTGTCAGTTTGTCATCCTGTGAGGCTTGTACATTGCTGTGAGGCTTGAAGCTATGCCACTGGTGTTTTAGATGCCAGCAGAGTTGCACATGGTTCACAGGTTTCAATGCAGCTTACAGACTAAAACAGACTAGGAAGAAGGAGGAGGCCATCCACTTCTCAAAAATTGGCCAGGGAAAGCCTTATGAATAGCACAGAAACACTGTCTGATAAATTATTGGGCAACCTTATGAATAGCTTATAAACATTGTCCAACACAGTGTAGGAAGACAAGCCCCTTGGATTGGAAGGCACTCAATATAGGACTGGGAAAGAGCTGCCTCATCAGAGTAGAACCAACCTTAATGATATGGATAAAGTAAGTCTTTCAGGACCTCCATATGTTGACATGGCACAACTCTAATTGAGGAGAAACAGCTGCAAATATCAATTAGTAATCAGAACATGGGATGTACGAAGTATGAATCTAGAAAAAATGGAAGTTGTCAAAAATGAAATGGAACACATAAAGATTGATATCCTAGGCATCAGTGAGCTGAAATGGACCGGTTTTGGCCATTTTCAGTCAGACAACCATATGATCTACTATGCCGGGAATGACAAATTGAAGAGGAATGGCGTGGCATTCATCATCACAACAGATGTTTCAAGATCTGTCCTGAAGTACAATGCTGTCAGTGATAGGATAATATCCATACATATACAAGGAAGACCCATCGATATGAGTATTATTCAAATTTATGCCCCAATCACCAAAGCCAAAGATAAGGAAATTGAAGATTTTTATCAACTTCTACAGTCTGAAATTGACCAAACATGCAATCAAGATGTGTTGCTTATCACTAGAGATTGGAATGCAAAAGTTGGAAACAAAGAATAATCACCAGTAGTTGGAAAATTTGGTCTTGGTGACAGAAATAATGCTGGAGATCACATGATAGAATTTTGCAAGACCAATGATTTACTCATCACAAATACCTTTTTCAACAACAGAAACAGTGGCTATACATGTGGACTTTGCTAGATGGAGTGCACAGGGATCAGATTGACTACATGTGTGGCAAGAGGAGATGGAAAACTCAATATCATCAGCCAAAACCAGGCCAGGAGCTGATTGTGGAACAGACCATCAACAGCTCATATGCAAGTTCAACTTAAAGTTGAAGACAATTAAAACAAATCCACAAGAGGCAAAATATGGCCTTGCATATATCCCTTCCAAATTTAGAGACCATTTAAAGAATAGATTTGATGCATTGAACACCAATGAGCGAAAACCAGAATTGTGGGATGACATCAAGAGCATCATCCATGAAGAAAGCAAGAGGTCATTAAAAATATGAAAAAGAAAGAAAAGACCAAAAAGGGATGTCAGAAGAGACTCTGAAATTTGCTCTTGAGTGAATAGTAGCTAAAGCAAATGGAAGAAATGACAAGATAAAAGAGCTGAACAGAAGATTTCAAAGAGCAGCTTGAACAAACAAAACCAATTACTATAATGAAATGTGCAAAGACTTGGAGTTAGAAAACCAAAAGGGAAGAACACACTTATCATTTCTCAAACTGAAAGAACTTAGGAAAAAATTTAGGCCTCGAGTTGCAATATTGAAAGATTCTACGGGCAAAATATTGAATGATGCAGGAAGCATCAAAAGAAGACGGAAGGAATATACAGAGTCACTGTACCAAAAAGAACTGGTCAATCTTCATCCATTTCAGGAGGTGGAATATATTCAAGAACCAATGGTATTGGAGGAAGAAGTCGAAGCTGCACTGAAAGAATTGGTGAAGAACAAGTCTCCAGGAATTGATGGAATACCCATTGAGATGTTTCAACAAATGGATGCCCCACTGGAGGCACTCACTTAGTTATGCAAAGAGATTTGGAAGACAGCTACCTGGCCAACTGACTGGAAGAGATCCATATTAAACCCATTCTAAAGAAAGGTGATCCCAGAGAATGTGGAAATTATTGAACAATACCATTAATATCACATGCAAGTAAAATCTTACTGAAGATAATTCAAAAACAGTTGCAGCAGTATATTGACAGAGAACTTCCAGAAATACAAGCTTGTTTCCAAAGAGGACATGGAATGAGGGATATCATTGTTGATGTCAGATGGATCTTGGCTCAAAGCAAAGAATACCAGAAAGATGTTTACTTGTGTTTTATTGACTATGCAAAAGCATTTGATTGT
>NW_006921627.1:9281836-9325291 GCF_000298275.1 Orycteropus afer afer
GACACAAGCCACGGTATTTTCAATCACCTCATATGCATATGAGAGCTGGACAATGAATAAGGAGGACCGAAGAAGGGTTGATGCTTTTGAGCTGTGGTGTTGGCAAAGAATGCTGAAAGTACCGTGGACTGATAAAAGAACTAACAGGTCTGTCCTGGAGGAAGTGCAGCCAGAATGCTCCTTGGAGGTGAGAATGGCCAGATTTTGTCTCACATACTTTGGTCATGTTGTCAGAAGGGACCATGATTGTCAGGGTCGACGAAAGAGGGGAAGGCCCTCAACAAAATGGATTGACACAGTGGCAGCGGCAATGGGCTCAAGTATAGCAAGAATCATGGACCTGGCTCAGGATTGGGTGGTGTTTCGTTCTGCTGTGCATGGGGTCACTATGAGTTGGAGATGACTCCATCACACCAATGTGCTTCAAACAGAGCTGTCATTATTACCCAATTACAATGACACTTGGAAACACATGGTTTCCTCTGCACTTGCTACAAACATGCACTGTTGTTGCTGCTGGTGTTTTATAGTCACTGATTTTGTAAAATTTTCTGGTGTTTTAGCTACAATGTTGTGATAACTAGTATTTGTGAATCTATATCAATGACTTTTTTGAGAATGAAGTTGTAATTAAAGGAAAAGAAAGAGAAAAATCAGAAAGCTTTCTCCTCAGTTACCAATAATGTAATTCAATGTAGAAAGATTTTACAAAACAATTTGTTGTTAGCATTCACATAAGTAGTAAATATTACATTTAAGCAATTCACAATTGTATTTATAAGATATTCTATGATTAAAATGGATCATAAACATTACTAAGGATTCTGTATGGTCTAGTATGAAGGGAAGTCCATGGGGAGGATGACACCATCAGTTATTGCACTTTGTACCACCAATACTAGTGGTGTCACTGGTGGACAGAGACTAACTTGTAGTCCAAGATGTTTATGGGAATGAAAATGGTGGTGATCCAAGGCTTATGATAATGGTAATGATCATGATGATGATGATAATAATTGTATTAGCTAACATTTATTGAATACTAACTCTGCATCAGGCATTGTGCTAAGCCCTTGGCCTGCCATAATTCATTTAATCTGCATAACAACCCCATGAGATGAGTACTGCTATTATTTCCATTTTGCAGATGAGAAAACTGAGGCCTGTTGATGGATTGGTTAAGTGCTCGGCTGCTGATCAAAAGATTGGTGGCTTGAGCCCACCAGCTGCTCCACAGGAGAAAAGACCTGGTGATCTGCTTCCATAAAGATAACAGCCTAGGAAACCATATGGGGCAATTCTACTCTGTCACAAGGGGCATTATGAGTTGGAATCAGCACCTAACTGTATGACAAAAGAGAGGTCAAATGACTTGTTCAAGCTGACAGAGCAACGAAGTGGTAGAGATGAATTGCACATGCAGAAAGTCTGCTTTCAGAACCTGTCTTAGTTTTCTAGTGCTGCTATAACAGAAATACCACAAGTAGATGGCTTTAACAAACAGGAATTTATTCTTTTATAGTTAGGAACCTAGAAGTCCAAATTCAGAGGGCTGGCTCTAGGGACTGGGTGAAGACCCTTTGACCTTGAGCTTCAGCTCTGCCTTTTACTCTAGGCCTACTGGGGCTGGTGAGGCTGATGAATCCAAGGTTGGCAGGTAAAATGGAACATGCCAAGATCAGCAGGCAACATGGCAGGCTATTGGCTCAAGTCCAGGAACAATCCCAAGATTAGCAGATGACACAACAGGCCACTAGTTCAAGTTCAGGAACTGGAGATGAAGAGTCAGCCAAATGCAGGATCCAAATGTGCCAAAAAGTTTGAATCCTTTCCCAAAACTTTTTCATATATACTAGAAGCAGGCTACACCATGAAGTAAATCCCCTTCAACTACTTACCTGCTCACAGCAGATTCTACCATGGAGGTGATTGCAGTCTCAGCAGGGGGAATAACTACATCCAGCTGCTAAACACTCAAAACCATGGCTCAACTAAGTTGACACACAACTTTAACTACCACAGAACCCAAGTCCTTAATCAGTGCCTTCTACCATATGTTTAGTTCCTGGTTACCTCTCATGCATCCCAGATAATGGGCTCAATTTCCCCCAAGAAAAATTAAATTGTGCTTACCCAAGAAAGGGGCATGGACAATGAGCTGGTGATAATTAACACTGTCCACAAGACATGTGTGGAAATAGCTAGAATTTGTTACTAGGGAGTAAAGGGTATGAGAAGTGGAAGGAGAGGAAACTGGAGAGGTAAATTGGGTAAATAATGAAGGAGATTAAGTTTTGACTATAAACTGAAGGCAACAGAGGATCATCAAAAGTCTTTGAAATTACAAGATCAAATTCATATTTCAAGAAAGTAATTGCAGTGATTAGGAACTGGATGAGGTGATTCTATCCAGATTCTTCAGAACCATACCAGTAAGGAGACCCCTTTTCCTCCCACCATAAGGTTGTGCCTGCCTGTGAAGTACAAAGCCACAGTGAATTCCTTCCTTTTACAGAGGAGGAATTTGAGGCTCTTGGGAAAGCCAGTTGGGCTTCCCTAAGCTCTCAGTGATGAGGAAACATGGCTGTGGTATGTTGATAAGTCTTTTACCATGGGCTGTTTGGGAGGGGGAGGGAACTCTGATCTGGAGCATGCTAACTGGATTGCAGAATTCCTGAAAAGTTAGCAACTGGTTCTAGTCACCCAGTATGAACTGGCTCCAGTACATCTCTGAGTGCAAACTAGTGGTCTCCTGGTGTCCCTACACATGCAGATATAGATGGATAGCTCAGTCAGTACTGATAAGATAGGCAAAGTCACTTGCCCTGGCTAAAGATGACAAACTTGAAGCCTCAGGAATTGCATGACAGGTGGAAACTAGTTTCCTAGACCTCAACTCACATGACCATGAAGGCTCTATTTAAGTAGGAAATATTTGGTTCCTGCCTGGATCCCCTTCAGAGTAGATGTTACATTCAGTGCCAGCAAAACTTTTCCTTGGCTTCTAAGACATATGTGTCAGCCACAACCTCCTACCAGAACTAGAATAATAATGTCATGGAGTATTTTTAATAGTGAGTACAAATCCCCTACAGTGATGGATGAAGTCTGAAACTTCAAGTCCAGCGAGTCTGATAACAGATAATATTTCATTTTTCAGTTTCCATAGATAGTGCTTTTATTGCTCTGACATTCATTTGCTCATTCATTCATTCAGTCATCCATCTGACACTAATTGGGAGGCCAGACATGGAGATTATGGGCAACAGAAGAGAAGGTTCACCAGTTAGGTATTGACAAGAGAGTAAAGCAGTTAGGGAGTCAGAGAAAAGAAATCACAGGTGAGAGGGAGCAAGCAGTAGATCTTAGTCCAGGTATGCAATATAAAAGGTAAAAAGGAGGGCTTCAAACAATTTTTTCCTGGCTCAGTCATGGCCGTTGAAGTGCAACCAGGACATCAGGATGGACCAGAATTTGCAAAATATGGGTGCCTGAAATGATAACTGGCACAGGAAAATGATAACAGTACAGGAAAATTACACGCCTCTAGAAACCTGATCTGGTCTTTAGGAAAAAAAAAAAAAAAAAAACCAGCATGTGTACTGCAGAGGAATCAAATCTCTTGATCAGTAGAGGCAGAAATAACAGTGCCCTACTCAAAAACAGCTGCTGACTGTGCCATCTTGAATGTGTGTCACCTTCTACAGTCTTGGCAATAATCCAATCTCCTACATCAGGCTCCTAAAAGAGCTCATTACACCTCTTCAAAGTCTCCCATTCTAGCACTTTTACCTATAATTTTTCCCATTCTGGTTTTCATTCCAAGCATCCACATTTTGCAAATTCTAGTCCATCCCAGTTCCACTTTGTGAGCCATGACTGAACCAGTTCAAATTGGGTTGAAGCCCTGGTGAAAACAGGAGTTTCAAGAATGAACAGGTAAAAAGCTTAAGACCAGCAGGTAGGAGGGTGATGTTCAGTGTGAGCAAGCAAAGCAGCAGACTTCACAGCAGACCTGCCATTAAGGTGAGACTGTCCCAGTCATTGAGATCTTACCCACTTCTTGTTGGAACAAGAGATAATCTCAGGTAAGGGATTGCCCTAGAGGAGACCAGGGAAGGTGAATGAAAAGAAAGGAATGAATACTTATAGACAGACCCCAGTATGCATCAGTCACTGTATGAGGTGTTTCACATATGTTTTTCCAAATAGACTTCATAGCAACCCTGTGAGCTAGGTCACATGGCTAGTAAGCGGCAGAGCTGGAGGGGGTGTGAGAGGGTAGCAACTGAATACAGACTGAGAAAAATTGGCAGACAGTAGGATCTGATAGAAACTGCATCAGTTGGATTTCTCACTGCATATAGAGGCAATATGACTGCTGATTGGCTTGGGCAGAAGGGGAGAGGGCTAGAGAAAGGAAAGTGATAGTTCCATTCTTCCTATGGCCCTGGGAGAAAGGTGTTCACTCTCCTGTCCATGTGTCTTCCCTGGAGGAAGTGCTCTGGGTGTTTACACAAGGGCACATTTCTGGCACAGTGAGAAGGGCCAAACTGTAAACGCAGATCGTACCCTAAGCTCAGCAGATGCCAGAGAGTGAGGCGCTTGCTGACACGCTGATGGAGAACAGGGACTTCTTGTTTACCGGGCTCACCATCTGGACTAGTGAAGCAATGTCCAAGAAAATGACTGAAACAAAAATCTTGGAGTCTGCCTCCTTGGCTCCCTCCACACCTGCTCCAAAGGACTTTGGCTGTTTCTTGGTGCCCAGCTCTCCAGGTGCACCATGTGGAGGTGGCAGAGGGGAGGGCTGGGACTCAGAACCAGGAACAGGAAACGGACAGCACTGGAGCCTGCCATGAGGCCTGGGGGCACTGCAAATGTCTGTAGAGGAGCAGCTGAGCACCATTCTCCCTAAGAACACCTAAGAGGGAAAGGTTTTTTTTTTTTTTTTTTCCTCTCCTGTAGACAGAGGAATTTTGCTCACACATGTGGGAGAACTTTCTGACTGAAAAAGTTGGAAAACAGTGCAATGTGTTAAACTGGCCATTTGGTGAAAACTTCTTGAGACTGATGGGTGGAATGCTTGGGAGTAGAACTATTGCTAGGACTGATGAAGGTGACTCCTTCTTAGCCTGGTGATCTACAATTTGGGAGGCATCAATCCATTTCACTTGACAGAGCTAAAAAAATGGGCAGAATGGATCCCTTGGATGCTTTGAAGTGATATGGATATAAAAGTTCACTTGCCCATGCCATTCCTGCTCATGAGTTGGCACAGAGATCTTGAAAACCCAGAACTGTAGGCAATTCTCATATTGTTTTCATTAGCATGAGGATGCATAAAATTAATTTAACAGTCAATTTTCTCTGCTCATTGTCTTAGCTCAAGCTAATTTGAACGGTTGTTTACATTTTATATTGGTCAGGATAAAACTATACCAAAAAACCCCCCCAAATCTCAGTGGATTAACAAAATAAAGTCAATTTGACACTCAAGTCATGGTTTAACATGAGTTGGTAAAAGGGCAGAGCATGATTGGTAGGAGGCTCTGTTCCATGCAGTCATCCTTAGATCCAGCTCTAGCCAGTCCCTAACTCTCTTGGTTTTCCACAGTATCTCCTGCTTATGGCTGAAAGAGGAGGGAGGAAAGAAAGAGCTTGAAGAATTGCACGGAATATTTTTAGGGGCTAGTCCTAGAAAGAGCTCTGGTGGTATAGTGTCTAAGGCATTTGACTGCTAACCAGACAGTTAGTGATTCAAACCCACTGGCCACTCCACAGAAGGAAGATAGGACAGTCTACTTCCATAAAGATTAACCACCTTGGAAACCCAGTGTGGGTGGCTATGAGTTGGAATCGACTTGTTGGCAGTGAGTTTGTTTTTTGTTTTTGTTATTTTGTTTAGTCCTAGAAATGGTATTGTTTTGGTTACCTAGTGCCACTCTGACAAGGATACACCACAAATGGAATGGGTTGAAGAAACAGGAGTTTATTCTCTTACAGTTTGGAGGCTTTAAGTCTGAGTTCAAAGTGTCAGGCTCTAGGGACTGGTTGAAAGGCCCTCAAACTTGGGCTTTAGCTCTGCCTTCTGTTCCCAGCCCAGTGAAGCTGGATGCTTTTCTTCACTCAGCTGTTGGCTGCTGAGGCTGACAAACCCAGGGTCGACAAGTAACAGGCATAGTCCCGATGTTACCAAAACACACGGTAGGTCATTCATTCAAGTCCATTAAAAGTCTCAAGGTCAGCAGAGCATGGCAGGCTGCTGAACAACGACACGGCTACCTGCAGGGTTCAAGTATGCCATAAGCTAGAGACCATTCCCAAAGCTCTTTCTTATATACAAGAAGCAGACCTGTTCTGGTTACCTAGTACCACTCTGACAAGAATATATCACAAATGGGATGCTTGAGCAAATGAGTTTATTCTCTTAAAGTTTGAAAGCTTTAAGTCCAAGTTCAAAGTGCCAGGCTCTAGGGGCTGGGTGAAAGCCCCTCAACCTTGGGCTTCAGCTCTGCTTCCTGCTGCCGGCCCACTGAAGCTAGAAGTTTTTTTTCACTTAGCTGCTTGTTGCTGAGACTGACAAGCTCAAGACTGACAAGTAAAAAGGCACAGTCCCGATGTTACCAAACCACATGTTAGGCCATTAATTCAAATCCATTGACAGTTCCAAGGTCGGCAGAACATAGCAGGCTGCTGAACAATGACTCAGCTACATGCGGGGTTCAAACATGACATAAGCTAGAAACCGTTCCCCAAGGCTTCTCCTGATATACAGAAAGCAGACCACATCCCTAAGGCAGCTACTCAGCTGTTCACAGTAGATTCCACCATGGAGCAAGGAGTTGATTACCAGTCTCATCACGGGGAATACTACATTTAGCTGCCCAACCACTCAACCAGGCCCCGCCAAGTTGACACATAAACTAAACCACAGGTATAAATCACTCTTGACCTCATACCATTGGCCAGACTCAATTCACATGGCCTCATCTCACTGCAAGAGAGACTGGAAATGAAGTGCTTAGGAGGAAAAGGGAACCAGCTTTGGTAACTCATAGCAGTGTCTCTTGTACACATTTCCTGAAGTTGCTGGGAGTAGACTGTGTTTAATGGGAAGTGGTTATAATGAAAGAGCTCCTATGATTTCCTTAGTGACACAGGCTGAAATAAGCTCCAGATGATAACTCAGGACTCCTTTAAAACGATGCTTTTAAACTCTCCTGGGAAGTTCTTGAGCCTTGAAGTTGGACTTTCAGCTCTGCATCATGGAGTCACCTACTGGTGGGGATTTTGTCATCAATACTGGGAAAAGTTTGTGAATCTAGGATTTCATATGAATTGAGTCTTTGGAGGGGAAATTCAGGGCTTCATCATGATTCATTTATGCATTGCTCATCTAAATGACTCAGGCCCTGGAACTGGAGATTTTAGGTCTAAGCTGAAGGCACTTAAAAGACTTTATTGGCTTCCTAAGATCTTTGAATTGTATGATATTTTGTAAGATATGAGGTCTAAGACAGAGGAGTTAAAAGCAGCAGATGATTATAGACTTTGGGTCCCGGTCTTCTTATTTCCTCAGAACATCCTCAGTTTTCTCATTGTCCAAAATCAACATTCCAACATTTCTACCAACTCTTCATAGAAAAGTTCCTAGATGTGAAGGTAAAATTCCTGCCACCATTACTTTAACTCATGGATAGAATAGTTTGCCCAGAACAGCCCTGGTTTGCATCTATTGACCAGACTGGCTTCCTTCCTTCCTTTCTTTCTATCTCTGCAGTGTTCCCTCCCCTCTACTCCCCTCCCATCCCTGGTAACCAATAAAGAAATTTTCCTTCCATATATAAACCTTTCCTTGGACCAGGCATAACTTTTAATTATGTCTTCTTTTACTCTCAACTGTGTCCCAGTTTGGACACTAAGTTACATGGTAACTCTCTGTCTTAGTTTCTTAGAGCTGCTGTAACAGAAATATCACAAGTGGGTGGCTTCAACAACCAGAAATTTATTCTCTCACAATTTGGGAGGATAGAAGTCTGAATTCAGGGCAGCAGCTCTGGAGGAAGACTTTCTCTCTCTGTCAGCTCTGGAGGAAGGTCCTTGTCTCTTCTCAGCCTCTGTTCCTCAGTTTCTTGGGGATCTTCATGTGGGATGTATCTTGCCCACTGGGTGTCTTTCAGTCTGCCTAATCTGATCTTTTTATATCTCAAAGGTGATTGGCTTTGAGACACACCCTACACCAATATGGTCTCATTAACATAACAAAGAAAATGTTATTTTCAAATGAGAATACATACACAGGTA
Source organism: Orycteropus afer afer (assembly GCF_000298275.1). NCBI lineage: Eukaryota > Metazoa > Chordata > Mammalia > Tubulidentata > Orycteropodidae > Orycteropus > Orycteropus afer. The sequence goes on from NW_006921627.1 coordinate 9,290,144, forward strand.
TAGGAGTTTAGGATTTACTACACATATTTTCTTTGGACATAATTCAACCCACAACACTTTTCTTAGAGGAGACTCACCTACTGGCTCTGCCCTGCCTCTGATCAGATAAGTCTCTGCCACCCAGGCTGTGTGCACAGACTGACATCTCTGGGATGATGCCAGAGTTGAACCTACCTTATCAATTAGTACCTTTTTCATTGCTTTTGTTCATTTATTAACCATGTGACTTCCAGGTTCCACAGGAAACTGGTATCCTTTCTATCAGGCCTCAAAACCATGGACTTGTTGTTGTTGTTGTTGTTATGTGCCGTCGAGTCGGACCTGACTCATAGCGACCCCTCCTTGGGTTTCCGAGGCAGTATCACTATGGAAGTAGATTGCCCCATCTTCCTTCCGAGGAGTGGCCGGTGGGTTTGAACCACCAGCTTCTGGTTAGCAGTCAAGTGCCTTAAGCACTACGCTATATTTTAGTGGTATTCAGTAAGTAGATATACACCAAAAAATCAAGTAGCACAATGGTTAAGCACACGAGTGCTAACCAAAAGATCAGGAGTTTGAATCCAACAGCCACTTTGTGGAAGAAAAGACCTAGTGATCTCCTGTAAAAATTATAGCCTAGGATACCCTATCCTAGGTTCACTATGGCAGTTCTACTCTGCCATATAGGGTTCCTTTGAGTCAAAATCAACTTGACAGCAACTAATAACAACAGCATGAGGATAATATCGAGTCCCTGGATAGTGCAAATGGTTAGCATGCTTGAGTGTTAACCAAAAGGTTGGAGATTCAAGCTCACCCAGAGACTCCTCTCAAGAAAGACCTGGAGATCTACTTCCAAAAATCCAGCTGTTGAAAATACTAGGGAACACAGTTCTACTTTGATGCACATGGGTCACTATGAGTAGGAATTGCCTTGATGGCACTTGGTTTGGTTCTTCTAGTTTTATGAGGATAAAACAACATGAGTTAGTTCTAATTCATAGATGCGAAGTTTAGGAACATGAAGCTACATGATGCTTCCAGTTCACACAGAGGTAGACTATAATTCTAATCCAGGTACCCTAATTCTAGGTCAGATGTGAAATCCTAAATGCCTCTTACATAATGGAAGGTTTAATTACTCCATACCAGGCAAAATTTTACAAGAGGACCAAAAAATCATACAAGCAAAACAAAATGGATCTATTCCATGGTAAATTTATAGATATCATTATAGCTTTCTGGATCATCTTTCTGAGTGATTCATCATTGTCAGCAAAAAGGCTTGTTTTCATGGAATAATATGACTAAGCCATCTAACCACATATATTACCAACTCTGAAGTGGCCAGTCAGCTGAAAGTCCATAGATCACTTCTTTGAAGGTGACAGATGCCATCTCTGCTGCTCAACTCATAATCAATTCAATGTCAATATCAAGTAGAGTCCTAAATTAGTGACATTTGGGAGGAGGAGTACAAGTAGTAGTGTATAATCAAGTAGTGATTGATTCGTGTTGCCTCCAAACCCACAATCTAACAAAATTGAACACTGCAAATTTCAGGCACCTGTCTCGGTTATGATTTTATGCTTGCTTTGGGTGGGCTATCCATAAGCCTGGTATGGAACTACAAGTGTGATTCTTTGGATCTCTTAGACTGTACTCTCGGCATTCTAGAGTCTTCTACACACAGATGTTTTCAGAAACAAACACAAGGGATGAACTAGAGAAGCAAAGGACAATCTTGATCCACTGCTCAATGTTCCTCTGGTTCTCCTGCTGATCTTTTTGGGGCCTTGGGGATGTGAGATTAGGCTTAATTCATAGACTCTTCAGAACTGGTATGACCTTAGATATATTCCAACAATTCCCAAGTATGATTTTATCACTGATGGTACGCAAGAAGATTCCAGGGATTATCAGAACTTCAAAAACATATACTAATGTATTTAATTAAATGTGTCTTAGAAAAAGAATGTAATAACTACCACATCAAAGCCATTTGTCCACACATATTGATTAAGACAAAGCAAATGGTAAAGAAAAAAAAAACTAGTCAATATGAAGAAAAATATCATTGATATTAAAGTTGACACATACCCAAAAAACTCTGACCTAGTTTACTCCTCTTGTTTTACAGATGAAGAAATTGAGGCCCAAAGAATTAAAATGGTAGATCCTGTACTAGGGCTATGGTGTCTACCACTCCCTCTATGGACACCATATCCTTAGGAACACTTTTCAAGGATCATTTTTTCTTAAATGCCATAGCTAGGGACTGATGCCCAGTTGGGATCCTTGACCCTTAATTGATAAGAGTGTTTCCCTGAGAGTTGAGTCATTGTACCTCCTTGAGTGGAAGGGAGTATTCCCTATCTTCATTCCTCCAGACATGTATATTCTGTCCTGGGGAATATAGTTTTTTTCTTCTGTGGTTCTGAGACAGGAAGGTAGAGTTTGTTTGGAGCCTCAGGACCCTTGAACATTGCCTGGTTGTTTTGGAAAAAGCAAAGTAAATGATTTTTGCATGCTTATTTAATGAAGAGCAATGGGTGGAGGCAGAAACCATGAGCTGTTTTAAGAGTAGATCTCCATCTCTCAGCAGTACTTGGGGGCAGGCCCCTTGTTGCCTGAGACCCCTGTCTTAATCTCTGCTACCATAGCCAGGGGCAGAGATTTGAGTGACAAACACTCAAACATCCTCTGGAAGAAGGCTCTCGATGAGCCACTCAAGGGTTCACATTGTTACCCTGAGGCTGAGACCTACTCTTTTGGTTCTGAGAAGTATCATCTCCACCTACATGGAGCTATAAATACCAGGAGGCAGAAGAACTGTTTGTGCTTCAGCTTTAGAACCAGGATTTTCCTTGGGCTCATTTAGCCACTAAACACTAGATGTACATGGACTCCCTACGCTGATCAGTGTCTCCAGATTCATGCTGTCCATTCCCCTGTCTCCACATGTAAACCAGGTAGCTCTAACTTGTTTCTATGAGTATCCAAGCTTCTCTTAAAGACTTCTAATTTTCATTTGTGTATTTGGTTGTTAGGTGGGCACATGAGTGTTATAGAATCCAAGACTATGAAAGACCTTGGTGGAGGTAAATAAACCAGGAAAAGAATAGCATGATGTGATGAAAAGAATACTAAAACTTAAGGGCAGAGCAAGGTTGAAAATAAAGGGATGGAAAAATACATACCATGTAAATAATAACCAAGCAAAAGCTAAAGAGATCATGTTAATACTGGCCTGAAGAGGCCTTTTGAGAGATAATAAGTCATTCTTTAATTAATAAAGGAATATCCATGAGGAATATATGATAATTCTAATCTGAATTGTACCTAACAATTCAAACTCAAACTACATAATGCACCTATTGCCAGAATTATAGGGAGAGATTGATAAATATATTTACAGTGGAAGATTCTAACATATCTTCCTAAAAATTAATAAATCAAATGGGCAAAAAATAATAACCATGTAGAAGATTTGAAGATGGGGCAATCTACTTCCGTAGTGATACTGCCTTGGAAACCCAAGGAGGGGTCACTATGAGTCAGGTCTGATTCGATGGCACTTAACAACAACAACAAGCAAAACACTTATCTAGAATATTATACCAAACAATTAGAGAATTCACAGCTTTTTCAATCACACATGAAACATTTGCCATGTTTATTATTATTGATACTTTTCTTTAAGTTGATTGACTTCTGTTTTTTAACTTCCTACTTGCCTCATTTTAAGAAATACCATCCATGGACTTTTAGGTTTGACACAGTAGTTATTTTCTTTCTTTCTAAGACATATTTCATTAAGTAAATAGTAGTATACATTTTTAAAAGTCTCTGGTAGCATAGTGGCTAAGGCACTTGACTGCTAACCAGAAGGCTGGCGGTTCAAACCCACCAGCCACTCCTCGGAAGAAAGGTTGGGCAATCCTACTCCCGTAGTGATACTGCCTCGGAAACCCAAGGAGGGGTCGCTATGAGTCGGGGCTGACTCGACGGCACATAACAACAACAACAACAACAACAACAACAATGTGCCCTAAAATCTCCTTGCATACTACTAGTGATAAATGTTAAAAAGAAAAAAATACTGACATTAATGAAGAGTAAAGAAATTATTAAAGAGCAATGGGGTAATCTAAAGGAAGTAGAAAAGGTCATAATAAAAGTAACAGCAAGATCAATGAAATAGGAAACGTTCTCCTTGAGGGAGAGAATCTCTGGGCCTGCGGGCTTGGGACCATGGTTTCTGGAGACATCATGCTCAATTGATACTACATAATACATAAAGATCTTGTTCTACATCCTACTTTGGTGAGTAGCAACTGGGGTCTTAAAAGCTTTTGAGTGGCCATCTAAGATGCAACTATTAGTTTCATCTCATCTGAAGCAAAAAGAGAGAAGAAAATTAGTCATTTGGAAACAATTAGGCCAAAGATAGGATGGACCACAAGGACCTCAGCCTTCACAACCCTGAAACCAGAAGAACTAGGTGGTGCCTGACTACCAGTGCCAACCACTCAGAAAGGGATCAAAATTGGAGAACTGGATAGTATGGGAGAAAAAATGTAGAACAAAACCCAAAAATACAAAAATGACCAGAAATACTGCTCAGATAGAGACTGGTGGAACCCATAAGATTATGGCCCCAGGTTACCCTTTGGATCTGGAAGTAGATCTCACTTCCATGGATTGGCTCTCAGCCCAACAGTAGAAAGATCTATAAGCAGAAAATCTACCCCAGGGAGGGAGATGCACCCATCTACCCTAGAGAGATGCACCCATTAGATCAATCAACCATGAGACATCAGAAGGGCAGCATTCACTTAGAGGGAAAGCTAGACAGACAGGAATGCATAGATTAGAAGGGCACAGGGAAGGGATAGTAACAGGGAGGAGATGGGAGAAGAGCTTTTTACTGTTGGGGATAGTAACTGGGCTGTGAAAACAAATGAACTGTTGAGAGTAAAACAAATCTGCTTTGTAAATTTGCACCCAAATTACAATTAATTTTTTTTTTCTTAAAGAGAAATAATAAAAAGGATCACCTAAAAATATTAGTTCTTGGAGTTCTGGTAAGATGGTAGAATAGGCAGAAAGACTGCACAGACCCTATTCAACAAAGAAAATCAGAACCAATGAACACAAATACAGAAGATAATCCTGGTTCCTGAGCCCGAGGGAAGGATATAGAAGTGGACTAAATTCCAACCAGTAGAGGAATTTGCATGAAAACACCAAAAAAGGAGACATACAGAGCTGTGGTCTGACAGCGATCCTGATGGCACAGACAGCTTGGATATTGCCGAGTGGTGTTAGGACCTACGAATTAACCTAAAAATTGACCCTGCTAGCCAGCGACTGCACAGAGGACAGAGCTGGTGGCTGGTGAACAAAAAGAGAAGCAGCGAAGAGGAGTTGTGGATTTTTGCCTGTCCAGGGGGTGCAGCCATTTTGAATGTTTACAAGCAGTTTGATCATTTTGGATATTTAAAGCAACAGCATTCTCCCAGATTCCAAGGACTTAAGGACAGGCTCCACCTGCCAGGAACCACAGGGACATTTCAGATACCAATGACTGGAAAGGTGCGATATTCCCCTTGTTACTTTTATCCCCTACACCTTCTTGATGAAAGGAGGTGCTGCCATCCCTCACTCCCACCCACCTTCTGGGTGAGCAGGAATTCCATCCCAGTCTGTGTGCTCAAAGAAAGCCTGGGTCCCCTGCCATGCCCTGCCCAGATTTTTTTTTGCTTTTGTTTTAAGTTTGTTTGTTTTTGTCTATTTTAAAATTATTATTATTGTTGTTGTTATTGTCCATGTTATTATTATTATTATTTATTCTTCTCTTTCCAGGTTTTGGTTTTCAGCTTTTTCTCTCTTCCCTATTCCTGGTTCCCATTTTTTTCTTTCTTGTCATTAACCCTGTTCCTTGTTTTTCTTTTTGCACTTTCCCCTTCATTATTCTCCTACTCTACCTTTTTTCTCTTATTGCCCTCTCCCCAGATATTGTTTTTTTTCTTTTTCCTTTTTTTGGTGATTGTTTCTGTGTGCTTATGAGGTGTGTTTTTTGTCTGTTTGCTTTTACTTTTTTGATGGTATTTTGATCGCTGTTTTTGTCTAACTGAGTGGGAGACAGCAACTGTGCCCATATGATGCAACCACACCCACACCTCCTGCAGCTCCACTTACTGAGTGAGAACCACCACTTCCTTCTTCACCAACTGGCCAACAATAAACAACCACCAAGAAGAGCCTGACTCACCCTTATCTGCTCTTCACAAACAGTTAACAGAGATCTAAATACAACAGTACCACAATGTCTTGGAGACAACAGAACATCACAGTCCACACAAAAAAGCAAGATAAAGCAGGAGAAACAAGGGACCAAGATACAGACCCAGAACACATCCCTGCAGAGGAAACAGCATTGGAACTCCCTGATAAGGAATTCAAAAGAATTATATTTAGGTATCTTCAAAGGATTGAGAGACAGATCAAGGAAAACACTGACAAAATTAAGGAAAACACAGACAAAACCCTAGAACAATTTTGGAAGAAAATACAAGAACAAAATGACAAAATAAATGAAAAATTAGAAATGATACAAAATCTACAGATAGAAATCCAGAAGATTGATACTAAATTTTCAAAAATAGATAACATATTGAAATGGTAAAGGAGTAGAAATGAATCAATGGAAGACAGAATTAAAAAAAAATGATACTGAAGACAAATACCTTAATACTTCTTTGGAAAGAGATCAATCAGAAAAAAGATCAAAGCAAAATGAAGAAAGCCTAAGGTTCATGTGGGGTTTATACCATCAAAAGGAATAATCTATGTGTAATGGGAATTCCAGAACAGGAAGAGAATAAGAAAACCACTGAGAAAATTGTCCAAGATTTGTTGAAAGAGAACTTCCTTGATATGAGGAAAGATGAGAATATATCCATTCAGGAAGTCCAATGAACCCCAAACAGGATTGACCCCAAAAGAAAATCACCAAGACATATCATCATCAAACTCATCAAAACCAAAGACAAAGAAAGAATTCTGAAAGCAGTGCAGGAAAAATGAAAAGTTACTTTTTATTGGGGGGTGGGGGTGGTTAAAGAGAAGCTTTTATTCTGTGCTCCCGGAAGAGGTTCTGAGCTCCCTGAGAGGGGCCCAGGCAAGGTTCACAGGTCCCTGAGAGGGGCCAGAGAAGTTGCTGCCCAGGTGGAAGAAAGAGTTTTTTATAGTGATTTTCTTCCTGGTTCTTAGAGGACCAGATTGAGAGCAGGGTAAGTGTTACAGGAACCAATAAGGTAAAAAGCACCTTATTAGCATGGGGGCAGGAAGCAGAGTTGAAGCACTTCATTAGCATAGTGGGCAGGAAATAGTTGAGGGTCTTGTAAGCCAAGGTCATGTGCTGGGGTTTAGTATAGGGTGTGGCCAGCCACTCCCTTGCTTGACCAGTTCTTGTAATTCTTTCCAGCTTAATCCTTTACCCGCCTGGCATGTTCCCACCTGACATTCCAGCCTTTTTTGGTGATAAAAAGGGTGAAGTTATCATTCTGGCTGCTTCCTGCTGAACAGGGTCAGAGTGGGGTTAAAGGCTGGTGTCAATGGGAATTGGGTCGGTTGGTAGGTGGGTGTATGGGTGTAGAAGTAGATGGTTAACAGTGACTCTGGACATTAAAATGAAAAGTTACTTACAAAGGACAACCAAGAATAAATTCTGATTTCTTAGCAGAAACCATGCAAGCAAGAAGGCAATGAGATTGTATATATAAAACCCTAAAAGAGAAAACTTTCCAACCAAGAATTATATACCCGGCAAAATTGTCCCTCAAATATGATGGTGAAATTAGGAGATTTCCAGATAGCCAGAAACTAAGGGAATTTGTTAAAACCAGACCAACCTTACAAGAGATGCTAAAGGGAGTCCTTTGAACAGAGAACCAGTAATAGCAAACAATAACTGACCATTAAGACACAAAATGGCATAACCCAGAAACCAACACAGCTATGGATGTATCCAAAGTAAAATAAGCTTACAAGATTGAAAACAGGGAACCAGCGATATCAATTAGCAAATGAGGGCAACTACAAACCAAAAAGAGGGAAAAATAGTGTAGATACAGAAGTTCTAAATGAAGAGAAGAGACACAGAGAGACACATGGGAAAAGATGGTGTTGTGAAGATGGAGGCAGAGACCGGAGTGATGCATCTACAAGCCAGGGAGCATCAGGGATCTGCTGGCTGTCAACAGAATCTAGTGGAAAAGCATGGAACAGATTCTCTTTCAGAGCCTTCAGAAGGAATCAACATGGCCGGCATCGTGATTTTGGACTTCTAGCCTCCAGAACTGTAAGATAATAATTTTTTGTTGTTAAAGGCCAAAAGAAAAAAAAAATTAGTTCTTTAAAAAAATAACAAAGTAGATAATCCTCAGCCAACACTGATGAAATAAAAGAGCATTCATGAAAACAAAATAATAGAAATTTAAAACAAAACAATTCCAATTATAATATAGACTTTAAAATTCCTAAGAGGAGATAACTATCAATAATTTTATGCCAATCTGAAAATGTAGACAAAACATAATAGCAAGAGTTAGTAAATATAAAATAGATAACAAGAAATAGACAACTATTTTTAAAACTTTATCGATAGTTTATAAGGTACTTACAAAATAAATAAAGAACAAACAAAACACTGCAGCCAGATAATTTTACATTGAATTCTATAAAATCTTCAAGAAACAAGCACTCACTATTTTATACAAACAGTTTTTGAAGAATTAAGAGGAAAAACTACCCAACCTTGTTAGGTAAACTTCAAGAGAACAAAACAAAACAAAAAAATCAAAAGGCAGGTTAAATTATAGATAAATTTCACTTAGAAATGAAAACTAGACACAAAACACCTAGATAAAATATTGCAAACTGAATCCATCAGTGCATTAAACAATGTTGTTGTTGTTGTTGTTAGATGCTGTCGAGTTGTCTCTGACTCATAGTGACCACATATACAGCAGAATGAAACATTGCCCAGTCCTGTGCCAGCCCCATGATATTTGGAATACCTGAGCCCATCATTGCAGCCACTGTAAAAAATACACTGTGACTAAGTTGAATTTATCCCAGGAATTTAAGGATAGTTTAATGTTCAAAAATCATTAATGTAATTGACCAGATTAACAAATTAGAGTCAATAATCTATTATCATCTCATGGATATAGAAATAGTATTTCAAAAAATCCAGCACTCATTCTTGATGAAAATAAAATATAGCAAGCTAAGAGTTGAAGGGAATTTCTTAATTTGTTAAAGAGTGCTCACCAAAACGCTACAGCAAAATCTTATTCAATGATCCAGTCTTAGAAGCATTGTCTTGAATGTCAGATGCTTGCTATTGCCACTTTTATTTAACATGGTACTGCTAAGGAAAAGAAATACAAGTTGGAAAGGCAGAAAAAGTTTCTCATTATTACAGATAAAATATTTCCAACATAGAAAATCAAAATCATCTATAGATCAATTATCGAAAACAGAGTTTGTTGAAGTTATTGAATCAGTATGCAAAATCCAATAGCATTTCTTTATAACTAACAAACAATAAATAAACTATGATTTATTCCTGATATAGATTACTATAGAGAAATTGAAAGGAATGAACTAGATCAACCTGTAATTGATAAATCTCAATAAACAACATGTTGAGTACAGAAAAACCAAGAAAACCAAACTCACTGCCATTGAGTCAATTCCAACTCATACGGATTCCTTTTTGGTTTTCAAGGCTGTAAATCTTTACAGAAGCCGACTGCCTTATCTCTCTTATGGTTAGTAGCCAAATGCCTTAACTACTACACCATCTGAACTCCTTTTGAGTTCAGAAAAGCTAGTTGCAAATTGATATTTGTCATATGATATTATAAATATAGGAAAAATACAAAAACAGGTTCAGGAAAAAATGCATTGACCCATGTCACTTTAGTTTTGTGTATTTCATTGTACATAAATTATATTTCAATAAAATGTTTTTAAAGGAAAAAATAAGTTTGGGAATGACAGGCACCTTTCAGAATAATAGTATCTCTGGGGATAGAGGGATAGGAAGGAGATGAAGCCTGGGGATAATGGTTCAAACCCACCAGTTACTCCTTGGGAAGGAAGATTGAGCAATCTACTTCCCCTGAGATACCACCTCGGAAACCCAAGGAGGGGGTCTCTACGAGTCAAATCAACTCCATGGCAGTGAGTCAATTTAGGTTTATAATGTCATTTTATTAAGAGGAAGATTTGAAGTGAACAGAGCAAAACATTAGCATCTATTTAATCTCACTGTCTATCATATTGTTTATTTACCTTTCAAAATATTTTCTTATTAACTTTTAAGACGGAAGGGACTTAACCCTTCCTAGGGTTAAGACTTAAGGCATGGTGGTGACCAGTGAGTGTTGAGAAAGAGCCTGGCTATCAAGCCCTTCCATAGAGCTTGTCTTAGGTAGTTCATGTCTTGACATGTCTTAAGCAGTTTATTTCTTGGGTAATTCCTCGAAGTAGTAGGCCTAGATGGAAGACATCTGCTTAGACTTCCTGGCAAACTTCTGCCACAAAATATGAGCAATATGAGCATCTCTGAATTTCTTCACTCTACCCCTCACTCATCCTAAAACTCCTACCCTATTGGTGCTCACATGTAAGAGGTGACACCACTGCAATCTGCATTCTGTAGTCAGAGGATAATATGAAGTTGTTGTTTTGTTGTTGTTGTTGTTGTTATGTGCTGTCAAGTCGGACCCCACTCAGAGCAACCCCACCTTGGGTTTCCAAGGCAGTATCACTACAGAAGTAGATTGCCCAACCTTCCTTCTGAGGAGTAGCTGGTGGGTTTGAACCGCCAGCTTTCTGGTTAGCAGTCAAGTGCCTTAGGCACTAGTTTTAGACTAAGACAAATATTGTGAAACAGAGCCCAAGAGGAATAATTATGGAATTGAGAGCCCCGAGGAAAGAGAGCGGAAAACTCTCACTAAGGGAACACTAGGGTAAAAAGCAAAGAAAGTACTTTGTGTTCACAGTTTCATTTTCACATTATCAGTTTTGGATTGAACATGATAATGTTACGAGGCCTAGACTAACAGGTGGAGAGTAAAGAACAATTTTGTGGGTATGACTTTTATCTTCCCTTACTTGTATATCTCCCTTGAAATGTCCTTTCCATAATAAAATACAAGCACAAGAAGATAAATGAGCTGATGGCTTGTGGGCAGTGCACCGAGTCTCTTAGAAGAAAAGAACAGTATAAAGAAAATGCAAAGTGTTGCAGTCCAGGGCATTCTGACGAGGCAGCACTCTCTTCTTTCGCTAGATTTTTGATGAGGTTTATTCATTTGGGAGAACTTTTTTTTTTTTTTTTTCCTTACAGGGTCATTAATTTCCCTCTTTATCTGCTTTGTGTGGATATCATGTTGTAAATGATGACTGTTTGATGCAACTGTAGACTTTTAAATGTGGAGAGAATGTCCACCGCTCATCTGATCCGGGCACATGTCTCCTGGCCGTGCTTCCCACAGCACTGCTGGATGGAGGCAGCCCCATTTTCTTTGCAAAAGCCATAAAAAAAGGAGCACCCCTAACTAAACACCCATTCCAGGTATGTAAAACCTTTCTTCTCTGAAACATTCTTCCTCTGTCTAACTTATTTTCTTCACATGGTAGTTCTATTGGTTCCAAAATGGAATCAATAGAATGGAAATGTCACCAGAGGTGGTCAGTGTTTCCATAACACACAAGGCTGATATTATGTGGAAGAATCACGTTGGAGCTTTAGCTGCTCTGAAATCACTTATTTATGGCAATAGAGAAGAGTATCAACTGGAAAAATATCATATGGGGAGAGAGTGTTGTGTATGTTTGGGTCTGTGTAATAGATATTCAAAATGTGACTGTGCAGAGAGGAGTGATTACACTTACAATGAATACTGATGGAAATATAAAGCAAGATAGGTTGCTGAGAAACTGGGCTAACTTATCCCAGAGAAGAGGAGATTCAAAGGGATGTGATATTTATTCATAGGATTCATGACTGGATTAATGGATGGCTGCTAGGACTGACACGTGCACAAGAAGAGCTGAGGAGGAAGAAAAAGGGTCAGTATGTCCTGCATACTTTCTCTAATCTGAGATGGAGTAATTACTTGGAAAGTAGGTGATTAAATGTTTGTTAAGCACGAATGGTAGGAACTTTCATGAGATGGTCTCATGGACTCCTTATAGCACCCTGTGAGGTAACTATTTTATAAATAAGGCAGGTTAAGTACCAAAAACCAAATAGCAAGCAATTGGTGGAGCTGGGATTGGAACCTAAACTTGTAGTTGTTGTTAGATGGCACAGAGTCGGTTCCAACTCATAACAACCCTATGTACAATAGGATGAAACACTGTCTTGTCCTGCACCATCATCACAATCATTGCTATGTTTGAACTCATTGTTGCAGCCACTGTGTCAATCCATTTTGTTGAGGGTCTTCCCCTTTGTTTCCGACCCTCTACTCTACCAAGCATCGTACCCTTTTCTATGGACTAGTCTCTCCTCATAATAAGTCTGCAGGACATGAGATGAAGTCTGACCATCTTCACTTCTAAGGAGCATTCTGGCTGTACTTCTCCCAAGACAGATTTTTTTTTGTTCTTCTGGCGATCCATGGTATATTCAATATTCTTAGCCAACTCCATAATTCAAATGCATCAACTCTTCCTTGGTCTTCCTTATTCATTTTCCAACTTTCACATGCATATGAGGTGATTGAACATACAATGGCATGGGTCAGGTGCACCTTAGTTTTTGTATGAATAATTTCTTTTAGAAGGATCAGCACAAGGCTAGTCCCTATGTGGTGAAGGTTTGAGACATCCCAAAAGTCCACCATTTCCAAAGTACCATACCACTCCATCACCTTTAACATCAACTACTTCTCTTCTCAGTATCCTACCTCCTATCTTAGGGTCCCTCAATTCACTGCAACATCTCACAGAATTCAAGACCTGCCAAGAAAATGGACCACATGGTTGTGGATGCTGGCAAGTCCCAAATCCATGGGTCAGGCATTCTCCTTACTCACATGGTTGCAGGGGCTGATGAACCCAAATTAGAAGGTCAGGCAATAGGCTGCTGGCTCATAAGGCTGTGGAAGCTGGTGAATCAGGTCAGCTGGTAGGCGCTGGCTCAAGTCCCAAGAACTGGAGGTCAGATGAAGACAAGCCAGATGCAGGATCCACAACAAGGAAAGAGCTTTACCAGAGCATTCATATATGTTGAATGCAGATGGTACCCTCAAGAAAACTAAGGGTGGTCACATGAGTTACACCCACTAGTGAGGTGGTGACTCAAGATACATCCCACCCTAACCTTGCCTTATTAACATAATGAACAACTCACACCAAAATAGGACCATAACCACAGGCATAGAGACTAGGATTTACTATATCACTACATGGAGGACAATGGGTAGAAGGATAGTATTAAGTAATTCACTGCACCACAGTCTTTAAGGTGATATCTTTGATTTTTAACACTTTAAAGAGGTCTTTTGTAGCAAATTTGCACAATGTAATATGTTATTTGATTTCTTGACTGTTGCTTTCATGGGCATTGATTAAAGATCAAAGTAAAATGAAATCATTGACAACTTTAATCTTTGTTCCATCTATCAGAGTGTTGCTTATTGGTCTAGTTGTGAGGACTTTTTTTTTAATGTTAAGGTGAAGTCTGTAGTCTTTGATCTTCATCATCAAATGCTTCAAGTCCTCTTCACTTTCAGCAAGAAAGTTTGTGTCATCTGCATATCAGAGGTTGTTAGTGAGTCTTCCTCCAATCCTGTTGCCATGTTCTTCCTCATATAATCAAATTTCTTGGATTATTTGGTGAGCATAGAGATTGTATAAGTATGGTGAAAGTATACAACCCTGACACACATTTCTTGATATTAAACCATTCAGTAGCCCCTTGTCCTGTCTGAACAACTACCTCCTTGGTCTTTGTATAGATTCCCGTAAGCATAATTAAGTGTTCTGGGATTCTCAATACTTGAAATGTTATCCATAATTTGTTATGATCCACACAGTTTAATTCCTTTGCATAGTCCATAAAACACAGGTAAACATCTTTCTGGTATTCTTTGCTTTCAGCCATGATCCATCAGAAATTATATTCCTTGTTCCACATAGCAACCTCTCCTTGGGTTTCCACGGTGGTATCTCTATGGAAGTAGATTGCCCAATCTTCCTTTTGAGGAATGGCTAGTGGATTTGAACTACCAGCCTTCTGGATAGCAGTGAGATGCCTTAGGCACTACACCACCAGAGCTCCCAACTTGAATGTAGTAGGCCTAAATTCAATGTTCTTTCTACCACAACATGTAGATAAATGAGTCAGTGTATGGGAAAGAGGTCCTCAATAAGACTTTTATTTTTTAATGATATCCATTCATATTAAAAGAACATTCTATTATTCTTCCAACTTTAGACCACTGTTTATATCCATTTCTTTATTTTTTAACATAATTATCAGATACTTACAAGGAATTAAACACTGTGTTAGGCAATAGTGGTAGGAGGAGGTGCTAAATGTGTGTAACTCATTGTCCCTGCACACAGGGGCTGACAATCTAGTTGGAGAGGAAGATGAACATCCTTGTCACTTCCTCAGCAAAGCCTGCCCTTATATACCCCACCCCAATCTAAATCAAGCCCCTAATGTAATTCTTTATTGCATGTGTTTGCTTTCTTTCATTGCATCATTGCAAGTTTATTTTTATGTATTTAATCATATCATTTTTATGTTCCTCACTAAGGTCTAAATTCCACAAGAACAGGGGTAATGTCTGTTTTGTGCTCTACTATATTTTAGCACCTCATGGAGCAGCAAACACAAAGTAGATGCTCAATCACTAGGTTGACGCTGTCTAAATTGAACATATAAAAATAAATAATATAAAAAATCATTAAAAACTGTCACAGTTTATAGTCTTAAATAGGGTACATACATAATATAAAATGTTACATAATATAATCATAAGATATAAAATAGTACTTATACAACATGTGTTACTGCATTATATGCTACTTAAATTATCATATATGTGATAGTATATATGTGTTATTATATATGATATATATATAATGCATATATAATATGTAGTTAATGCTTTCAAAATTTGGTAATGTTACCTGGAGAGGTCAGACAGCTCTCTTCATGGAGGAAGTGAGACTTGAATGACTTCTTCTTGTAGGATCAATTCTTTGAGGGTAGTAATGGACAGTGTCAAGGGCATGCTGGGAGTGAGGACCAGGTGACACTGTCAGAGGGATGATACCAACATGACTATCTATAATATTTT
This sequence comes from Orycteropus afer afer, assembly GCF_000298275.1. Classification (NCBI taxonomy): domain Eukaryota; kingdom Metazoa; phylum Chordata; class Mammalia; order Tubulidentata; family Orycteropodidae; genus Orycteropus; species Orycteropus afer. The sequence continues at coordinate 9,305,527 of NW_006921627.1, forward strand.
TGTGCAAAGTTGCAACAGACATTATTTTTTATAAAAATGTTCCTGTACTTATCACAGCAAAAACTTTTTTTTCCCACTTTTTATTGTGGTTAGAGTGAAAGTTTACAGAGCAAATTAGTTTTCTATTCAACAATTATACACACTTTTTTGTGACATTGATTGCAATCCCCACAATGTAACAGCATTCTTCCCACTTCTTCCCTGTGCTTGCTGATTCCATTCACCCTTCCTTGCTATCCCGTCCTGCCTTGTGACCTTTCTCTCTGGGCAAATGCTACCCTTTTAATCTGTTATGATTGGTTGTCCTAAGGAGTGCATACCTTTCCTTGTGTTAAAACCAAACCAAACTCACAGCCATATAGCTGATTCCAACCCATAGTGACGCCCTTTGGGTTTCTGAGGCATACATATTTATGGAAATAAATTGCACAGTCTTTCTTCCACATAGTGGCTGGTAGATTTGAACCTTTTGCTTTGCAGTCAAATACCTTAGGCACTATGCCACCAGAGCTCCTTTTCCTGGAGTTAGTGTTCGCTTTATAAACCTGTCTTACTCTTCGGTTGAAAGTTGAGCCGCAAGAGTGACTTTAGTTCCAGACTTAAAGGGTGACCAAAGGTCATAGACTTGGGGTTCCACCCAGTCACTATCAGATCAGTAAAACTGGACTTTTTTTTTTAAATGATTTTGAGTTTTGTTACATTTTTCTCCCACTCTATCCAGAAACTTCTATTGTGATCCTTTTACGAGCACTACTTTTATGGTAGTTGGGCATCTTCTAGTTCTGGTCTCAGGGTCATGGAGCTGAGGCTTCCGTGGTCCTTTAGTCCTTTGGACTAATTATTTTTATGCTTTTTTGGATCTTTTTCTTCATTCTTTTTTGCTTTGGATGGGGAAAGACCAATAGTTGCACCTAGGTGACTGCTCCAAGCTTTTAAGATCCCAGTCACTACCCACCAAAGGAGGATGCAGAACATTTTATTTGTGGACTATGTTGTGCCAATTGACCTCAGTGTCACCCAATATTATGGTCCTGAGCCTCTGGGCCCAGCAACACTTCCCTCAAGATTCCTCGTTGTGGTTAAGAAGTTTTCATAACTTTGTCCACTGTATGCTCTACCATATTCATGGATGTGTTTGGAGCACATATAAATATATATGTAGAAATATCCTCTGTCAAACCTGTATATATTTATGGTATAGTTCCATTCATCTTCCCACCCCTGTTCAGCTTGTGTGTATAGATCTATGTACCCATTCATAGATTATTATTGCTGTTATTGCAGGATTGCATATGTAATAGTACTTACTTTTGTTGCTTTTAACTCTTGTGATACTCCCAGTGTCTTTCTTTGCCTTCATTATTCTGTGCTGACCTCTCCCTTATCTCTCCTTCACTCAAATTAATAATAATATACCCTCTGCTTAGTGATTTGCCCTCCCTTATTTCCCAACCCCTGTAATCATCAAAGAATGTTTCTTTCCATGGGAAAACATTTTCTTGACTTTTTATAACAGAGGTCTCATAAAATATTTGTCCTTTTCTGATTGACTAACTTTACTCAGCATAGTGTTCTCCAGGTTCATTCATGCTGTGAGGTGTTCTGCAGATTCATAGTTACCATTTATACCACTGTGGATGTACCATAGTTTGTTTATCTGCTCATCCTTTGATGGGCATTTAGGTTGTTTCCATCTTTTTGCCATTGTGAATTGTACTGCAATGAGCTATTCATATCATGGCTCTTATTTTTCTAGGATATAGAATATGTACCTAATAATGGGATTGCTGGATCATATGATATTTCTATTTCCCACTTTTCCAGAAACTGCCTGCCATTTTCTACAGTGTTGTTTTTTTTTTTCAATAATTTTACAGTGCCACAAGCAGTGTATGAGGGTTCCAGTCTTTCTAAACCCACACCAGCATTTATTATTTTTCTTTTCTTTTTTTTTTTGAACTTTGCTATTAATGTTGGGTTGACATGGTATCTCATTGCTGTTTTGATTTGGAGAATGGCTAATGATTTCTTCATGGACTGGGTGGCCACCTGTACCTCCTTTTTGGTGAGTTGTCTGTTCATGTCCTCTGTCCATTTTAAATTTGTTTAAATTTATTTGTCTTTTGTTGTTGAGATGTTGACGTTTTCTATAAATTTTAGAGAATATTCCCTTATCCAACATGTAGCAAAAACTTTACCCCCCCAGTGTTTTGGTTGTTTTTTCATTCTGGGTGGGGAGAGAAAGTTTGGAGGTAACCTTTTCATGCACATTAGTGTTTAATTTTTAGGAAGTCCCACTCCTTTAATTTGCCTTCTGCTGTTTGTGCACTTTTAGTTGTGCTTGATAGTGTATTCATGCCATGTATTAGAGTCTCTAAGTTTGCTCTTCTATTATTGCTTTTTTTTTTTTTTTTGAATTTTTATTGTGATTTGGGTGAAAGTTTACAAAGCAAATTCACCTTCCATACAGCAGCTCACATACACTTTGTCTCATGACATTCACTACAATTTCCCACAATGCAACAGCTCCCTTCCCACTTCCTCCCCATAGTTACCTCTTCCCTGTGTCCTTCCTTCCCATGCACTCCTGTCCCATGAGCTATCTTTCTGTGTATACACAGTACTTCTATTTTCTCATGATTGATCTCTCCAAGGACTGTATCTACCTGTTGTAAATGTTCAGCTCATGCCTGTTTTTTGTTTGGCTGGAAGCCATAGGAGTGGGTTCAATTCCAGACCTGAAGGGCATCTAGGGGCCATAGTCTCAGTGGTTCTGTCAGGCCCTATCAGACCAGGAAACACGGTCCTTTATTCTTTTCTTTCTTTTTAATGACTTTGAGTTTTATTCCACCTTGCTCCCCCACTCTATCCAGGATCTCCTACACAGATTCCCCTCCAAGTGATTGACAGTGGTAGCTGGGCACTATCTAGTTCTTCTGATCTCATAGTCATATAGGCTGAGGATCACATGGTGTACCAGTTGCTTGGAATAATTGTTCCTTTGTGTCTTTTTTTTTTCTTCATTCTTATTTGCTGTGGATGACAAGAGACCCATGGTTGCATCCAGATGGCCACTGGCAAGCTTTTAAGATCTCAGTAGCTACTTGCCAAAGTAGGATGTGGAACAAGGCTTTTGTATAGTGTGGTGGTTGTGTTTGTGTGTCAACTCGGCTGGGACTGGTTGAGTGGCTATGGGCAGCTGGTGGTAGTTACTCCCTATGATGAGACTGGCAATCAACTCCATGGTGGGATCTACCACAAGCAGCTGAGTAGCTGCTTTAGGTATGTGGTCTGCTTCCAGTATTTAAGAAGTAGCTTTGGGAATGGTCTCTAGCTTATGGCACACTTGAACCTTGCATGCAGCCATGTCACTGTTAAGCAGCCTGCTATGCTCTGCTGACCTTCAGATTTTCAACGGACTTGACTTAATGGCCTGCCATGTGGTTTGGTAACATCGGGACTGTGCCATTTTATTTGTTGACCTTGGGCTTGTTAGCCTCAGCAGCCAATAGCTGCCTGAGTGAAGAGATGCCTCTAGCTTCAGTGGGCCAGGAGCAAGAATCAGAGCTGAAGCCCAAGATTGAGGGGGTTTCACATAGCCCTAGAGCCTGGCACTTTGACTTGGACTTCTAGCCTCCCAAACTATAAGAGAAAAAACTCCTGTTTGCCTAAGCCATGTCATTTGTGGTATATTCCTGTCAGAGTGGCACTAGGTAACCAGAGCATGTAGTATGTTATGCCAATTGAGCTTGATGTCTCCTGGGACTATGGTCCTGAGTCCACAGGTACAACTACTCACTCCCTCTGGGTAGCTGGCTTGGCCAATAGTGACTATAACCTTGCCTCTTGTCAGCTCTACTACATACTTGGGAATTCTTACAGAACATACAAATACACTTGTAGAAATATTGTCTACCAACCCTATAGATGGTCTTGGGCACACCCTCCTCTGCATGGACATATCTAACAGTTCATCCTGTCCACCCATCTATCCATCTTATATCAATGTTTGCCTTCACTGACAACACAGTACTGTATGTGCAAAAGGGTTCATCTTTGCTGTCTGTACCTCCCACATACCTCTCTATGTCTTTGTCTTCCTCAATGGCACCATGTTGATTACTCACATTTGGTGTATTGTCCTTCTCTTCACCCAAATCAATACTTGTCTCTACCTATGTAACAGTGTTCCCTCCTTTCCCCTCCCTCCCACCCCCAGTAACCAACAAAGAAAATTTCCTTCCGTATATAAACCTTTCCTTGACTTTTTATAATAATGGACTAATACAGTATTTGTCTTTTTGTGATTAACTTATTTCACTCAGCATAATGTCCTCCAACTTCATCTAGGTTATGCAGTCTTTTGTCAATTCTATGTTACTCTTTAGGGTTGCATGTTTTTCCATTGTGTGTATGTATCATAGTTTGGTTATCCATTCTTCAGTTGATAGACACCTAGGTTGTTTCCATCTTTTGGCTATTGTAAATAGTGCTGCGATGGACATGGGTGTGCATATTCTATTCTTGTTCTGGCTCTCACTTTTTTAGGATATATACCTAGTAATTGAATAGTTGGGTCAAATGGTATTTTTAATTCCAACTTTTTAAGGAATTGCCATACTGCTTTCCACAGTGGTTGTATCACTTCACAGTCCCACCAGCGGTATATAAGCATCCTAATCTCTCCATGTCCTCACCAGCATTTGTTATTTTCTGTCTTGTTGAACTTTGCTACTAGTGCTGGAGCAAGGTGGTATCTCATTGTTTTGATTTGCATCTTTCTATGGCTAATGATCATGAGCATTTCTTCATATGTTTGTTGGCCGTCTGAATATCCTCTTTGGTGAAGTGTCTATTCATGTTTTCTGCCCATCTTTAAATTGTATTATTTGTCTTTTTGTTGTTGAGGTGTTGGAGTTTTCCATAAATTCTAGAGATAAGGCCTATGTCAGGTATGTCATTGCCAAATGTTTTTTCCCAATCTGTAGCTTCTCTTTTGACTCTTTTGGAGAAGTCTTTGGAAGCACATAAAAATTTAATTTTTTGAAGGTCCTATTCATCTAGTTTCTCTTCTGCTGTTTGTGTATTTAGGGTTATGCTTGATAGTCTATTTATGCCATATATTAGGGCCCCTAAATTTGCCCCTAGTTTTTCCTTGAGGAACTTTATAGTTATAGGTTTCACATTTAAGTCTTTGATCCATGTGGCGTCAGTTTTTGTGTATGGTGTGAGGTATGGATCTTGTTTAATTTTTCTGCGAATGAATATCCAATTTTGCCAGCACCATTTACTAAACAGACAATCTCTTCCCCCATTTAATGGATTTTGGCCCTTTGTCAAAGACCAGCTGACCCTAGGTTGATGGATCTATTTCTGAGCTCTCAATTCTATTCCATTGGTCTGTGTGTCTGTTGTACCAATACCAGGCAGTTTTGGCTACAGTGGCTGTATAGCAGATTTTGAGAGTGTGAGACCTCCTATTTTGTTCTTCTTCTTCAATAATGCTTTGCTTATCTGAGGTCTCTTTCTTTTCCACATAAAGTTAGTGATTGGTTTTCCCATATCCTTAAAAAATGTTGATGGGTTCTGGACTGGGATTGCCTTGAATGTATAGATTGCTTTGGGTAGAATTGACATTTTTTGCAACATTCAATCTTCTTATCCACAAGCATGGGATGTTCTTCCATTTATGTAGGTCTCTTATGAAGTTTCTTGAAGTAGTCTTTTACAGTTTTCTTTGTACAGGTCTTTTGTGTCCCTGGTAAGTATTTTATTATTTTGGTAGCTATTGTAAATGGTATTGATTTCCTCATTTCTTTTTCAGCAATCTCTTTGCTGATGTAGAGGAATCCAATTGATTTTTGGATGCTGATCTTGTATCCTGCCAGAATGCTAAATCTCTCAATTAGTTCCAGTAGATTTTTGACTGGGTCTCTTGGGTTTTCTAGATATAGGATCATATCATCAGCAAATAGGAATAGTTTGACTTCTTCCTTACGAATTTGGATACCCTTGACTTCCCTTTCTTGCCTTATTGCCCTGGCTAGGACTTCCAGTACAATGTTGAACAGAAATTGTGATAGAGGGCATCCTTGTCTGGTTCCTGTTTGCAAGGGGAGTGGTTTCAGTCTCTCTCCATTGAGAAGAATGTTGGCTGTTGGTTTTGCATATATGCCCTTTATTATGTTGAGGAATGTCCCTTCTATTCCTATTTTGTTGAGAGTTTTGATCAGGAGTGGTTTTGGATTTTATCAAATGCCTTTTCTGCATCGATTGATAGGATCTTATGATTCTTTTCCTTTGTTTTATTTATGTGGTGGATGACTTTGATTGTTTTTCTAATGTCAAACTATCCTAGCATACCTGATATGAACCTCACTGGGTCATAATGAATGATTTTCTTGATATGTTGTTGGAGTCTATTGGCTAGGATTTTGCTGAAGAGTTTTACATCTATATTCATGAAGGATATTGGTCTGTAGTTTTCCTTTTTAGTGATATCTTTGCCTGGTTTTGATATCAAAGTTATGGTTACTTTATGAAATGAATTTGCTAGGACTCCATCCTTTTCTATGTTTTGGAATGGTTTGAGTCAGATTGGTGTCAGTTTTTCTCTGAAAATTTGGTAGAATTCTCTGGTGAAACTGTCTGGCCCAAGACTTTTTTTAGTTGGTAATTTTTTTATGACCTGCTCAATTTCTTTCTTTTTTTTTTTTTTGTTATGGGTCTGTTCAACTTTTCCACCTTACTCTGTGTTGTTTAGGTAAGTAGTGTGTTTCTAGAAATCTGTCCATTTCTTCTAGATTTTCAAATTTGTTGGAGTACAGTTCTTCATACTATCCTGATATTATACTTTTTATTTCATTTGGTTCTGTTCTGATGTCACCCATTTTGCTTCTTATTCATGTTATTTGTATTCTCTCCCTCTTTTTCTTTGTTAAATTTGCAAGTGATTTGTCAATTTTATTGATCTTTTAAAAAAACCAACTTCTAGTCTTGTTGATTTTTTTCTATTGCCCTTCTATTTTCCATTTCATTGATTTCTGCTCAAATCTTTATTTCCTTTCTTCTGGTGACTGTAGGCTTTTCTTGCTGTTCTTTTTCTAATTGTTAGAAATGTTGGTTGAAAGTGTTGATTTTGGCTCTTCTTTTTTGATGTGTGCATTTATTGCTATAAATTGGTCTCTGATCAATGCTTTTGCTGTGTCCCAAAGATTTTGATATGTTGTGTTTTCATTCTCACTTAATTCAAGGAATTTTTTAATTTCATTTTTTATTTCTTCTATTACCCCTTTGTTCTTAAGGAGGGTATTGTTCAGTTTCCATGTGTTTCCTCTTTTTCCATTGATCTTCCTATTGTTGATTTCTAATTTGATAGCATTGTAATCTGAGAAAATGTTTTGTAGTATTTCAATGTTTTTAAATTTATTAAGGCCTGCTTTATGGCCTAACATGTGGTCTATCATGAAGAATGTTCCATTTGCACTGGAAAAGAATGTGTATTGTGCTGTTGTTGGTTGAAGTGCTCTCTAGATGCCTATAAGGTCAAGTTGGTGGATTGTATTAAAGTGTCCTACTATGACTGTGGAGTCATCATCTATTTGACTTTTCAATTCTGTTAAAATCTGATTTATGTATTTTAAGGCTCTTTCGTTGGGTCCCTAGATATTTATTATGGTTATATCTTTTTTTTCAATTGATCCTTTAATCATTACATATTGTTCTTCCTTGTCTCATATGGTGGTTTTTGTCTTAAAGTCAATTTGATCAGAAATTAATATTGCCACTCCTGCTCTTTTACGGTTGCCATGTGCTTGATATATCTTTTTCCAACCTTTGATATTTGTCTTTGTCTCTAAGGTGTGTCTCTTGTAGACAGCATATTGATGGGTTATGTTTTCTTATCCAGTCTGCAACTCTCCATCTCTTGAGTGGTACATTTAATCCATTGACATTCAGTATAATTATTGATAAGTATGAATTGGTTGCTGTCGTTTTGTTATGTGTTTTTTTCATGTTGTTCCTGGTTTTTTTGATCTCTATAATTTTCTGTGTTGAGTTGATTTTGTTTATGAATTGTTTTATCATTTCCTTTGTTGCTGTTGTTTTAGTATTTGCTAAATATTTGTTTGTCCTCTTTTTTATTTTGTTGTGAAAGTTTATCATTTTTCTTTGAGGTTACCCTGTGCTTGAACAATTTCTCTCAGAAAGATCAGCACAAGGCCAGTCACCATGAGGTGGAGGTTAAAGATGTCCCAAATGTCCAAACTACAGTACCACTCCATCATTTCAGACATTAACTCCTCCTCCTCTTCTCAGTAATTTCCCCAGTCTTAGGGTTCTGTATTTCGCTGTAACGCCTCACAGAACTCACAAACATCCAAGGGTTCATCTCATGTAGTAGTGGTGGAGGCTGGCAGGCTGGCGAGTCCCAGGTCCATGAGTAGGTCTGGAGGATCTTCCCAACTCTTGGAGTTTGATGAACCTTGATCAGCAGATCAGTTGATGGCTGCTGTCCCAAATCCAGGGGTGAGATGAGAATGATCCAAGACACAAAACCTGAGCAAGAGGAGGGCGAATCTTCCCAGGAGATTTGTAGGTATACCCTCAGGAAGCTATGGGTGGTGATTTGAATTATACCCTCCAGCAAGGCAGGACTCAAGATACATTCCACCGGTGTTGCTCCAACAAAAGTAACCTAAATCCCATCACAGAGTCGATTGTCCGTCATTATAGGGAATGACTACTATAAGCTGCCCAGCCAAGTTGATGCCTGACCTTAACTACCACACCACCCCAAACAGATATGGATAATGGGATTTACAAAACATCACAAAATGGAAGACAATAGCTAGAAGGGCCACATCAAGCAATTCACTGCACCCTGTGATTTATAATTTTCTCCCCAAGTTTAGAACAGTCCATTTTCTCTTGCATATCTCTTGACTTCCTTACCATTTAGAAGTTCTGTAACTACACTATTTTTTCTGACTTTTTGGTTTGTAGTTGTCCTCATTTGCCAATTGATGTCTCTGGTTCCCTGTTTACAATCTTGTAAGCTTATTTTACTTTGGGTACTTCCATAGCTGTGCTGGTTTCTGGGTTATTATTTGTTGTTATTTGCTATTATTGGTTCTCTGTTCAAAGGACTCTCTTTAGTATCTCTTGTAAAGTTTGTCTGGTTTTAACAAATTTCCTTAATTTCTGCTTATCTGGAAATCTCCTAATTTCACCATCATATTTGAGGGACAACTTTGCAGTGTATATAATTCTCAGTTGATAATTTTTCTCTTTCATGGTTTTATATATACCATTTCATTGCCTTCTGACTTGCATAGTTTCTGCTGAGAAATCAGAACTTATTCTTATTGGTTGTCCTTTGTAGGTAACTTTTCATTTTGCCTGTGTTGCTTTCAGAATTCTTTCTTTGCCTAAGGAAACCCAAGGAAGGGTGATTATAAGTCAAATCCAACTCAACGGCAGAGTTTGGTTTGGTTTTTGGTTGTCTGTTTTGCTGGTTTTTGCTTTAAAGTCTAATTTATCAGAAATTAATATTGCACCTCTTGCTCTTTTTTTTTGTTGCTGCTTGCTTGACACATGTTTTATAGTCCTTTGATTTTTACTTTATCTTTGCCTAAGGTGTGTTTTTAATAGACAGTATATTGATGGGTTCATGTTTTTTTATGTACTCTGCTAGTCTGTGTGCAATGTCTGATACATTTATATTCAGTGTCATTATCAATAGGTATCCATTTACTCATGAGGAACCTGAACATAGACCAGGAGGCTGTTGTTCAAACAGAACAGGGAGATACTACATGGTTTAAAATCAGGAAGGGAGTGTGTCAAGGGTGTATATTTTCACCATACTTGTTCAATCTATATGCTGAACAAATAATCTGAGAAGCTGGACTATATGAAAAAGAATGTGGCATCAGGATTGGAGGAACACTCATTTACAACCTATAATACACAGATGACACAATTTTGTTTGCTGAAAGTGAGGATGATTTGAAGCACTTACTGATGAAAATTAAAGACTATAGTCTGCAGTATGGATTACACCTCAATATAAAGAAAAAAAATCCACACAACTGGACCAATAAGCACCATCACGATAAATGGAGAAAAGATTGAAGTTGTCAAAGACTTCATATTACTTGGTTCTACAATCAATGCCCATGAAAGCAGCAGTCAAGACATCAAAAGACATACTGCATTGGGCAAATCTGTTGCAAAAGCCCTCTTTCAAGTACTGAAGAGCAAAGATGTGTCCTTGAAGACTAAGGTGCAGCTAAGCCAAGCCATGGTATTTTCAATAGCTTCATATGCATGTGAGAGCTGAACAATGAATGAGGAAGACCAAAGAAGAGTTGATGCTTTTGAATTGTGGTGTTGGTGAAGAATACTAAGAGTGCCATGGACTGTTAAAAGAACTAACAAATCTATCCTGGAAGAAGTGCAGCAGGAATGCTCCTTGGAAGCAAGAATGGCCAGACTTCGTCTGACTTATTTTGGTCATGTTGTCAGAAGGGACCATTCTCTGGAGCAGGATATCATGGTTGGTAAAATGGAGGGTCAACAAAAAAGGGGAAGGCCCTTAACAAGATGGATTGACGCAGTGGCTGCATTGATGGGCTACGATATAGCAGAGATGATGAGGCTGGCACTGGACCAGGCAGTGTTTCATTCTGTTGTGCATAGGGTCACTATGAGTCAGAAGTGACTCAATGTCATTTATCAACAACAACAACAACATCAACTTACTGCTGTTATTTTGCTATTTTGGTTTTGTGTGCCTGTGTGTGTGGTGCTGATAGTTTCTTTGTTCCATATATTTTTCTGTGCTGAGTTCATTTATGGATTTTCTTATCATTTCCTTCATTGCTGTTCAGTTTCTAATAAAGTTGTGACTAATAATGCCCCAATTCAATATAGAAAGATCTTACAAAACAAATTTGCTGATAGTATGCATATAATCTAAGAAATATTACATTAAAGCAATTTACAACTAAATTTATCACATATTATTATATGATTAAAATGGGTAATAAGCACTACTAATGATTCTGTATGTTATAGTGCAGAAAGAGGCCCATGCGGAGGGGGTGTGTGGCATCATGAGAGATACTAATCCTAGTGCTGTCACTGATCATGGGACACTGACCATGGGAAGTTTGATTAAAATAGTGGATCAAGGTCATCCTTTGCTGTGCATGAAGAGGTAAATTAAGGATTCTGGATTTTATTCTACAGATAACAGGGAATCCCTGAAGGTTTATGGGCAAAGGACTACCGAACACAAGTGGAGCCTCAGAAGCTCCTTGTGGCAGCAGGGTGGAGGGTGAGTGTACATTATGAGAAGTAGGAGACTAGACCTTGAAGGAAGAGGCCAACATTTAAGAGTGTTGGGCCCAAGATTCCCGCCCTCAGACAGAGGGCTCCACCTGGTCCCTTTTCTCAAGAAAAGTTGTTACTTAAGTCTTACTAATAAGGAAATAAGAACATTCATCTTAATCTGGAGGAAAGAAATGTGGGATGGGGCAAAACAGTCTATGTTTTCATTCTTTCTCCATTATGAAGTCATTTTGGGTACTAACCTTAGTCAAGTCTTTCTGCCTTTCTGAGACTGATTTTGGCATCTATATTATCAGAAATAAGAGCCTTGAGGTAGTTTAAACAGTTAATATGCTTGGCTGTTAGCCGAACAGTTGGTGGTTCAAGTTCACCCAGGAGACTCTTGGAAGAAAGGCCTGGTGATCTATTTGTGAACAAACAGCCACTGAAAACCGTATGAAACACAGTTTTACTCTGACACATATGGGGTCACTAGGAGTCAGAATCTACTCCACAACAACTGGATAATATTTAATGGAAGCTCTGGTGGCATAGTGCCTAGGTCATTTGACTGCTAACCAGAAGGCTGGCGGTTCAAACCCCCCAGCCATTCCTTGGAAGGAAGGTTGGGCAATCTACTTCCGTAGTGATGTAGTTGTTGTTGTTATGTGCTGTCGAGTCGGACCCGACTCATAGCAACCCCTCCTTGGGTTTCTGAGGCAGTATCACTATGGAAGTAGATTGCCCAACCTTCCTTTCAAGTAGTGGCTGGTGGATTTGAACTGCCAGCCTTCTGGTTAGCAGTCAAATGCCTTAGGCACTATGCTACCAGAGCGCCTACTGCCTTGGAAACCCAAGGAGGATTCACTATGAGCTAGATCCGACTCAACTGTAGATATTTCTGACCATGATACCTGTACTGGCTCTCACTAGCTGTTCAACTTTGATCAAGTATCTCACCTTGCTGAGCCTTAGCCTTATCTGAAAAATGAAGGTGCTAATATCTACCATGCAGACTTAATGTATTAAAAAAAAAAAAAAAGGAAATGCAAATGAAATTGCATGGTACACAGTAGGTGCTAAACTCTGTCTAGTTCCTTCCCATTGTCTCTTCCTTTCTTTCCATTTCCTCCCACATTTATTGTTCATCAGAAGCAAAGAACCTTGAAATAAAAGTATTACAAAAATTAAGTTTTGTTGTTTGTCATGCCATATTTATCATATAATTTCTCTTTTTATATTTTATCTTTAAATTGAATGTTTAATATAACTTCATTGAAAAGTGTTCCCCAAACCCTAGCCCTCATCTAACCCTGACCCCATGCCAGGGTGATCATTGCTAAATTTTCTTTGTGTATTCTCTAAGGATTTTCTTTTTTAGGCCTATACAGGGGATGTGTAATCCATACTGAAGGCTATAGTTTTTGATGTTCATCAGTAAGTGCTTCAAGTTTAGCAAGCAAGGTTGTGTCATCTGCATATCAGAGGTTCTTAATTAATCTTCCCCCAATCTTGACACCATGTCCTTTTTCACATGGTACAGTTTCTAAGATGATTTGCTCAGCATACAGGTTGAATAAGTATGGTGAAAGGATACAACCCTGACACACACCTTTCCTGATTTTAAGGCATGCAATACCTCTTTATTCTATACTAATATCTGCCTCTTAGTATATATACAGGTTCCTCGTGAGCACAATTAATTGTTCTGGGATTCCCATTCTTTTCAATATGATCCATAATATGTTATGACCCACACAGTCAAATGCCTTTGCATAGTCAATAAAATACAAGTAAGCATCTTTCTGGTATTCTCTGCTTTCAGCCAAGATCTCTCTGACACCAGCAATGACATTTCTTGTTCCACACTCTCTTCTGAATCTGGCTTGATTTTCTGGCAGTTCCTTGTCAATATACTGCTGCAACCATTTTTCAATTATCTTCACCAAAATTCTACTTGCATGTGATATTAATAATATTGTTCAATAATTCCCACATTCCATTGGATGACCTTTCTTTGGAATGGGCACAAATATTGATCTCTTCCATTTGGTTGGCCAGGTAACTGTTTTCCAAATTTCTTAGCATAAATGAATGAATGCCTCCAGCGTTGCATCTCTTTCTTGAAACATCTTAATGTGCATTCTGTCAATCTGTGGAGCCTTGTTTTTTGATGATTCCTGCAATGCAGCTTGGACTTCTTCCTTCAATACCATTGCTTCTTGATCTTGTGCAACCTGCTGAAATGGTTGAACATTAACCAATTCATTTTTGTACAGTTACTCTGTGTATTCCTTCTATCTTTTTTCAATGCTTCCTGCATCAGTCAATATTTTTCCCATTGTTGTTATTGTTATGTGCCATCGAGTCATAGTGGGGGGGGGGAACAAAATCACTGCTATTGAGTTGGATCCAACTCATAACAACACCTCCTTGGTTTTCTGAGGCAGTATCACTATGGAAGTAGATTGCCCAATCTTCCTTCTGAGGAGTGGCTGCTGGGTTTGAACCGCCAGCCTTCTGGTTAGCAGTCAAGTGTCTTAGGCACTATGCCACCAGAGCTCCTATTTTGCCATAGAATCCTTCAATACTGATACTTGAAGCTTGTATTTATTTATTTATTTCAGTTCTTCCCTTTTGCATTTCTAATTCCAGGTCTTTGCACATTTCATTATGATACTTCACTTTGTCTTCTTGAGCCACCCTTTAAAATCTGTTCAGGTCTTTTATTTCATCATTTCTTCCATTTGCTTTAGCTACTCTATACTCAAGAGCCAGTTTCAGAGTCTTTCCTGACATCCATTTTGTTCTTTTCTTCTTTTCCTGTCTTTAAAATGACTTTTGCTTTCTTCATATATGATATTCTTGATGTCATTGCACAATTCGTCTGGTCTTTGGCCAATTGGTGTTCAATGTGCCAAATCTACTCTTGAGATGGTCTCTAAAATCAGGTGGGATATAATCAAGGTTGTATTTGGGCTCTCTTGGACTTATTTTAATTTTCTTTAGCTTCAACTTGAACTTGCATATGAGGAATTGATAGTCTGTTCCACAGTCAGCTCCTGGGCTGCTTCTGATGATATTGAGCTTTTCCATGCCTACTTCCACAGATTCAGTTGATTTGATCCCTGTGTATTCCATCTGATGAGGCCCACAAGTATAGTCATTGCATATGGTGATGAAAAAATATTTGCAACAAATAAATTGTTGGTCTTGCAAAATTCTATCATGTGGTCTCTGGCATAATTTCTTTCACTAAGGTCATATTTTTCAACTACCAATGCTTCTCCTTTGTTTCCAACTTTCACATTCCAATTACCAATAATTGTCAATACATCTTGATTGTATGCTTAGTCCATTTCATACTACAGAAGTTGGTAAAAGTCTTTAATTTCTTCATGTTTGGCTTTAGTCATTGATGAGTAAATTTGAATAATAGTAGTATTAATTTGTGTTCCTTGTAGGCATTTGGATATTATCTTATCACTGACAGCACTGTACTTTAGTATAGATTTTGATATATTCTTTTTGACAATGATTGTGATGTCATTCCTCTTGACTTTATTATTCCCAGAATAATAGACCATATGATTATCTGATTAAAAATGGTCAATACCAGTCCATTTCATCTCACTAATGCCTAGTATATCAATCCATTTCATTTTTGATGACTTCCAATTTTCCCAGATTCATGCTTTGTACATTCTGTGATCCAGTTATTAATGGATGCTTGCAGCTCTTTCTTCTCATTTTGAGTCTTGCCACATCAGGAAATGAAGGTCAAGATTTCCACTTACTTTACTCCATCCACATCATTAAGGTTGACTCTAATTTTAGGAGGCAGCTCTCTCATAGCTGTGCTTTGAGTGCCTTCCAAACTGAGGGGCTCCTCTTCCAGCCCTATAATAGACAATGTTTCATTGCTATTCATAAAGTTTTCCAGTAATATATCAGACAATGTTTCACTGTTATTCATAAGGTTTTCAGTGGCCAATTATTTTATTTTTCTTAGAAAAGGATGGCTCCATCCTTTTTTCCTAGTCTGTCTTAGTCTGTAAGCTCCAGGGAAACTTGTCCACCATGGATTACCCTACTTATATTTGAAATACCAGTGGCTTAGCTTCCAGCTTCACAGCAACACACAAGCCACCACAATACAACAAATAAACATAAAGAAAACAAAAATACACACAGTTGGACCAATAAGCAATATCACAATAAATGGACAAAAGATTGAAGTTATTAGGGATTTCATTTTACTTGGATCCACAATCAATGTCCTTAGAAACAGCAGTCAAGTTGTCAGATGACATATTGCAATGGGCAGATTTGCTATGAAAGATTTGTTTAAAGTGTTAAAGAACAAAGATGTCACTTTGAAGATTAAGGTGTACCAGATCCAAGTCATGGCATTTTCAGTAACATCATGTATGTGTGAAAGCTGAACAATGAATAATGAAGACTGAAGAAGAATTGATGTATTTGAATTACAATGTTGGTGAAGAGTATTGAAATTACCATGGACTGCCAGAAGAAGGAACAAATCTATCTTGGAAAAAGTACAATGAGAATGGTCTTTAGAAGCAAGAATGGCCAGACTTTGTCTCAGGCACTTTGTTTATGCTGTCAGAAGGAACTATTCTCTGGAGAAGGATATGGTGCTTGGTAAAGTAAAGGGTCAACATAAAAGAGGAACAACTTCAATGAGATGGATTGACCCAGTGGCTGCAACAATGGGTTCAAGCATAACAAAGATTGTGAGGATGGGACAGGACTGGGCATTGTTTCATTCTGTTGTACATAAGGTGGAACCAACTTGATGGCACCTAACAACAGAAAATTGAATATAAATGTTTCCATTTTTATATAGAAGAAACATTCTCTGTACAGTGTTTTGCTTTTGCTTCTTTTCATTGAACAATATATTTCAGATTTTTTTTTTTTTAACCAAACTTTTGTTTTTCCAAAAGGAGAGGTATACAATGGTAATGTACATTGTTTCTAGTTCTACTGCTGACCAAGTAAGCCTTGCTGCCTCCAGGATAAATGTTACTTAGAACATGTTCTCAAAGCTGAGACTGTGATGTAATAACAATAGTATCACAAGTAACCTCACTCAGGGAGGTTTACTATGCTTTAGATACTGTGCTAAGCACTGTACATGCATTTTCTCACTACGTCCTCAACAATGCTTTGAGGCAGATGTGATTATCATTCCCATTTTGAAGATAAAGGAAATTGAGGAACCTGCCCAAGATCACACAGTGAGTTAGTAATTGAGCCTAGAATGCAAATTCCAGCTGTTTGATGCTAAGAAGCATGCAATAGACCAGTGCTTCTCAAACTACCATGCATAAGAATTACCTGGGGATCTTTCTAAATGCAGATTCTGTTTCTGGAGGTCTGGGGTGGGGCCTGAGATTCTGCATTTTCCCCAAGATCCCAGGGGATGCCTCTGTTTCTTGGTTCACGATCACACTTTGTGTAGCACGACTCTTTAGATGAAAAGATGTAAGCAGCTGTCCATTACTCTGCCTTCGAAAAAAGAACCACTTGGGTCTCCTTCGCTGTTTGTTTCTAAACATCAGCAATTCTCCAGCTGTTGTGTCAAAGCCCGGAAGCCGTAGAGTGTGTTGTGGGGCTTTAGAAGAGAAACATCTCATCTTTACTCATATCATTGGCAGTGGTTGGAGGGAGGAAAATATTTGAATAAAGAAGGCAGGGGTTTCTTTATTTCAACAGAGACCAATACATCTTGATTGTATGCTTGGTCCATTTTGACTAATAAAATTTTAGTAAAGTAAGGCTTCTCCTGAGCTATCTCAGTCCCAATTATTCTGATGGGAGATATGATAAGGAACATTGCAGGAAAACTTGGAAATTAAAAAAAAAAAAAAAAAAAAGAACAACTATGTTTAAAACGTATCCCTTGATGATCTGTGCAGGAGAGAAGACACTGCTCTGCTTGCCTGTGATGTACAAGATGCTTTATCAACTGGCAAAGGAACTGGAATTCTCAATGTGGATCAATGATTTGCAAAATATCTTCTCCCTTGTGTATCATTCCATGCTACTTCACAAGTAATTAGAGATACAAGGTTAGGTTTTATTTCCTCTCTTAAAAGAAAATAAAAACATCCATGTATAACAAATGCAAAAATCTATGGCTACCATTTCAAAGCAAAAGATATATAGCTTTCCATTTCAATGATACAGACTATTTTTCTTAATTTTAAATTATATTTTATAAAGGAAGTACCACAAGAGTACAAGGGATGGGGTTATAGCAGGAGTTTTATTGATCAAAAGCCCCTATTTATAACTCTGGGCCTGCAATGTCACCAGGTCCCCCTTTATCCTCCTTCACACACAGCAAATGGCCACAGCTCCTTCTTGTTGGTACATCTGGGGAAACTATCAAGAGAAAATCTAGAGAATCCTTCCTTTCTCTCTTTTCCAAATGTCTGAGGAAAATTTATTAATTCATTCAGCAAAAAGTAATTGAATGCCAAGTGCTCAGTTTATGTATCAAGTAATTTATGTAGCAAGGTTTGGGTGAAGAATTGAGAATATGAAGACAGATAAGAAATGATCTTTGCCTTCAAGGAAGAATAGTTATGTGTGTATGCACATATGTGCATGTATAAGTGCATATGTGAATGTGTGTATGTACATGTGTGTAAATGCTTGCATATGTGCCTGTGTGTACATGTGTGTGAGGGTGTGTGGTACAGAGTAGTTAACAAGTAATTACAATACATTGTAAGAACTGTTAAGACAGAGGGGTGAACAAAGAGTACAAAGAACATACAGGAGACACTGAACCCAGATAAAAAATTACTGGTCAAGGAGGGTTTCTTGTCACATGTGACCAAAGAACCATCTTGAAGGACAAACAAGTGTCAGCGGGGTGAAAATGGAGAAAAAGACAATCTATGCAGCAAGTGGGCTGTGTATCCCATGCACACATGCAGAGATGAAAATCAAGAGCAGATATGCTATATTCAAGGGGTAAGTGGAATGTTGCTGTTGTTGTTATGTGCCGTCAAGTCGGACCCGAACCATAGCTACCCCGCCTTGGGTTTCTGAGGCAGTATCACTATGGAAGTAGATTACTCAACCTTCCTTCTGAGGAGTGGCTGGTGGGTTTGAACCGCCAGCCTTCTGGTTAGCAGTCAAGTGCCTTAGACACTATGCTACCAGAGCTCCTGATAAGTGGAATAGAATAGTTTAATTAGAGCGTGTATGCAAGTTTATGTGTGTTTGTGTGTGCGTGAGTAGGATGAGTGTTTGAAGTGGGTGTTTTCTTACTTAATCTACTCACTTAAAATAATTTAATGATCATTAATTCAAGTCATAAAATATTATTCATAAACATGACTTCTAATGAATCTAAAAATTATAATAGAGGATGTATCGTAATTATTTAATCATTCTTCTATTATTAGAAATTCAGGTTGTTTGTAATTCTTACTATGATAAATACCACCACAGTGACTATCTTTGTACTGGATCAAAGTATACAAACATTTTAAAGATTTCTGATGCATATTGATTTAATTACTTCCACAAATGTTCAGCTTACTTCTCCAATCATGTGTGAGAATGCCAGTTTTCAATTCCCCTTAAAAGTTGT
This sequence comes from Orycteropus afer afer, assembly GCF_000298275.1. Lineage (NCBI taxonomy): Eukaryota > Metazoa > Chordata > Mammalia > Tubulidentata > Orycteropodidae > Orycteropus > Orycteropus afer. The sequence continues at coordinate 9,324,500 of NW_006921627.1, forward strand.
TATTATTTAAATTTTTTTTCTAATCAACAAAATAAAAATACTATCTCATTACTGTTTTACTATCTAAGAAAATTAAAATTATACATGCTATACTTGAATAGGAGCCCTGGTGGCACAGTGGTTAAGCTCTCAACTGCTAACTGAAAGGTCAGCGGTTCAAATCCACCAGCCATTATGTGGGAGAGAGATGCAGTAATCTCCTTCTATAAAGATTCGCAACCTTAGAAACCCTATGGGACACTCTACTCTGTACTATAAGATTGCTGTGAGTCAGGAATTTAGCTCAATGGGTTTTATACTTGAATACATTCTCTTGTTAAAAAAAAAAAAAAATCAGAAATCCTGTACCAGTACTGTTTGTGCATCTCCAGCATCCAATGGGCTCCATATGTCTCCTGAGCCCTGGCCATTGGCCCTGATTCCTAGGAGAAGGGGCCCTAGTAATGGTTCACACCATTCTTGCCGCCATTAAATCCTGGTCTCCATTGCAGTTGTTTCCTCTTCTGATACTGTTGGTTGTCTTTGTCTCTTCCAGGGTAAAGCCTAGGCTTCCTCACAGCCTCCACTGTACTTGCCAATGTGAGAACTGCAACAGCTCTGGCCCTTAGGTCTAACCAACCAGACTCATAGAGTTTCTGCTTTCCCACAACCTGCCTGCAAAGGCAAGACAACATAACCTGAAGGCTTGAAGGTTTAACACCCTATGAGATTAACTTTGACCAATAAGTAACAGACATGTAGGAGACAGTAGACATGCTGGTTGCCCTTCTGTCCTCTAATGGATTATTACTA
>NW_006921627.1:9325391-9333284 GCF_000298275.1 Orycteropus afer afer
TATATATATATACAGCTTCTCTGGATATATTCTGCTTTACTGTGAAATAAGATTCTCTATGTATGTATGATAAGCTTTGGCCTGTTTAGTAATGTAAACAGGTACACCGGTTGCCCTTGTGGTCAATTCACAGTGACCTCATGTGTGTCAGAGTAGAACTGTATGCTATGGTTTTCGATGGCTGATTTTTCAGAGTAGATCACCACGCTTTTCTGCCCAGGGGCCTCTGAGTGGACTCTAACCTCTAACCTGACCAGTGCATTAACTGTTTCCTCTATTCAGGAGACCCATTTAGTAATGTGTTGCTGTTGTTAGGTACCATCGAGTTGATTCCAACTCATAGAACCCAATAGGACAGAGTAGAATTGCCCCATAGGGTTTCCAAGGCTGTAAATCTTTACAGAAGCAGATTGCCATATCTTTCTTCTGCAGAATGACTGGCATGTTCAAACCACCAATCCTTCAGTTAGCAGCTGAGTACTTAACCACTGTACCACTAAGGGTGCTTGCTTAGTGATGTGCCACCTTATATTTACTTTGCATCCTTCTCTGCCTTACTACCCATTTCTTTCACTTTTGCTTTCCTGGAATTGTACCCTACAATTAAACACTACCATGTTAAGGAGCTCTGGTAGAGTAGTAAGGTGACATAGTGCCTAAGGCATTTGACTGCTAAGCAGAAGATTGGTGGTTCAAACCCACCAGCCACTCCATGGAAGGAAGACTGGGCAACCTAATTACCTAAAGATTTACTACCTCAGAAACCCAATGGGGGTTGCTGTGGAATTGACTCGATGGCAGTGAGTTTTGATTTTATGTAAACTTTCTTCAGCCTACACAAGTACATAGAGTATAAATCACCAATTCACACACAAAACCAAAGCAAACCAGCTACCTTCGAATGGACTTCAACTCATGGTGACCCATGTCCTTCAGAGGAGAACTGCACTCTATAAAGTTTTCATGGTTGTGATCTTTTGAAAGCAGATCACCAGGCCTTTCTTCCACATGCCTCTCGGTTGGTTCAAACCAGCAATCCCTCTCTCCCACCACTCTCCACAGAGAACCCGTTTGAACAGTTTCATGTGTAGTCTCCTGTTGTTGTTGTTATGTGCCGTCGAGTCAGCCCCGACTCATAGCGACCCCTCCTTGGGTTCCCGAGGTAGTATCACTATGGAAGTAAGATTGCCCGACCTTCCTTCCGAGGAGTGGTTGGTGGGTCTGAACCGCCAGCCTTCTGGTTAGCAGTCAAGTGCCTTAGGCACTATGCTACCAGAGCTCCCTGTAGTCTCCTAGTCCTTTCTAAATGTACCTGTTATATATATTTACATAAAATTCAACTTTTAAAAACATAAATGAGGTTACTCTTCATTTTATATTTAAACTTAACGGTATGTCTTAGAGATCTTTCCATGTCAGCACATGTGATATAGCATTCTTTTCTATTGTTTATATCTCTTGTGCCTTTTAATTGGGTTATTTGTATTTTCTTCTTGATTTTTAAGAGCTCATTAATATTAGTGTTTTGTCTATTATGTGTACTCTATTTTTAATCAGACTATCCTTGCCTTTTACCTTTACTTATTATAGGATTTTTTTGGTACAAATATCTTACATCTTTTATCTTTTCTCTATGACTTCTTGGTTTTGTGTCTGTCTTAGAAATTCCTTCCTACTCAAGATTATAAAAATGTTTGCTTAGTTTCTCTAAGACTTTATAGCATGTTACATATATATCTATATATCTATACACACATATATATTTGTTATTGTTGTTGTTAGGTATTGTGAGTCGCCTCTGACTCATAGCAACCCTATGTATTGCTGAACGAAATACTGCCCAATCCTGTGCCAGCTCCACGATCCCTGCTATACCTGATCCCACCATTGTAGGCACTGTGTCAATCCATCTTGTTGAGGGCCTTCCCCTCTTTCATTGACCTTCCACTTTACCAAACATGATACCCTTCTCCAGGGAATGGTCTCTTCGGACAACATGACCAAAGTATATGAGACAAAGTCTGGCCATTCTCGTTTCCAAGGAGCAATCTAACTGCATTTCTTCCAGGACATATTTGTTAGTTCTTCCAGCAGTCCATGGTACTTTCAGCATTCTTTGCCAGCACCACAACTCAAAAGTATCGACCCTTCTTCTGCCTCCCTTCTTCATTGTCCAGCTCTCCATGCATGTGAGGCGATTGAAATATCATGGCTTGTGTCAGGCGCACCTTAGTATATACATATACGTGTATATGTATATACATGAATATTTCTGTCTAACAATCTGGTCATATACTGCTGCTGTTGTTGTTGTGGGAGCTCTGGTAGCATAGTGCCTAAGGCATTTAGAAGGCTGGTGGTTCAAACCCACCAGCCACGCCTCAGAAAGAAGATCGGAAAATCTACTTCCATAGTGATACTGCCTCAGAAACCCAAGGAGGGGTCATTAGGTGTTGGATCCAACTTGGCAGCAGTGTTTTTTGTTGTTGTTGTTTTTGTTTTTGCTGTTGTTGTTGGGTACCATCATGTTGATTCCAACTCATAGTGACTGTCAGTGACAGAGTGGAATTATCCCAAGGAATTTTCTTGGCTATAATCTTTACAGGAACAGATCAGCTGGTCTGTCTCCTATACAGCCTCTGGGTGGGTTCAAACTACCAACCTTTCAGTTAGCAGACAAATGCTTGACCTTTTCTCCACCAGGGCTCCATATGTATGCTAGACCCAACAAAATTTCTTTCATCTCAGTTGTATGTTCTGAATAGATATATGATTGATATTTAAAACTACAGCCCTCAGGAACTCATTGGGACTCCGAGGGTGTGCCTCTGCCATCTTTGGCCCAATCTAACCTGTAATCAAGTTCAATTTTAAACTTAATCCTGACTCTGTCACTTATGAATTATAAACACTGAACAGAGTACTTAAATCTTCTCAACTTGAGGTGACTCCTCTGCAAAGTGGAGATAATAACACCTGGTAAGTAAACTAGGTAGCATGTGTACCTGGCACATGACAGTTTCACAGCATATCTTCATTCCCAGTCTAATTTCCAGATTCTTCTCCTGTTTTCTTCTGGGGGAAATAGTTCACTGCATGTGAAAGAACTTTGAAAATATAAATACTTCAGAAATATTGATTTTATCATGCGGTACTTATGGTATAAGTTCTCTCTTTAACACACATTTTCTAATGTAATACTAGATAAGATGATGGCCAAGCTCCCTGAGCCTTAGTTTGCCTGCATGTAAAATAAGGATGAATTTATAGATTCAATGTTATAAATATCCATTGAGTCCATGTTTGTTAAGTATCCAACATAGTACAGTATTTGATACATAGTGGAAGCTCAATAAATGGTGCTGTTGTTGTTGTTATGTGCCGTCAAGTCGGCCCCGACTCATAGTGACCCCTCCTTGGGTTTCCGAGGCAGTATCACTACAGAGGTAGGATTGCCCAACCTTCCTTCCGAGGAGTGGCTGGTGGGTTTGAACCGCCAGCCTTCTGGTTAGCAGTCAAGTGCTTTAGCTACTATGCTACCAGAGCTCCTCAATAAATGGTAGCTATGTTTACTATTTTATAATCAGTCACATACTGATGTACACCCCACTCTTCTCTCTTTTTCATGATTACCAGTTCTCCCTACACTCCCCTTTCTAGTTAAAAATTTTATTAGAAAATGAGGAAACTCAGGATTCTGGGATGCACTAATCTGGAGGCTTTACAATGAATCATAATGTAAGGGCTGAGGAAAGGCTCTATATTTTCCTAGGTCCAGCATAGTAAGTGGACAGTTACTGGTTTAATCTGTAAGTGCTGGACTACTAACTGAAAGGTTGATGTTTCAAACCCACCCAGAGATTCCTCAGAAATAAGACCTGTTGACCTGCTTCTGAAATACCACAGCCTTGAAAACCATATGGAGCAGTTCTCTCTGTACATAGGGGGTTATCATGAGTCAGAAATGACTCAATGGCAACTAACAGAAACTGAGCAGCATCCATTAATTATTAACTCACTAAAATTCATAAGCACTATTAACTTTCCTCAGTAAAACAAACAACAAACAGCAAACTGTTGTTCTGCACATGCTCTTGTTCTTTGAGGTCTTCTGTTGAGTGCAAAGAAGGCTTGCACCTAAGGCTCCATGTTATTCATTCCCTGCCAGCCCATGAACACAGAAAGTCTGCCCAGCAGTTCCTGTTATGAAAAAGTGGGGAAGGCAGCATTCCAAAGCTCAGATGCCAGTCAGGATCTCGGGCTCCATATCCCAGGGGTTGGAACATCTGCTCAGGGTGGTGCCAGATGTTCTCCCCAGCAGCTCAACTCTGTCATCTCTATTTATACATGACCATGAAGTGTGAGGCTGTATGAGAAAAACTTGAGCAGGAAAGGTAGAGGGGCAGGGGATACATTCCTCTCTTCAGCTTGTTCGCCTCTTCCCAGTCCTTTGTCAAGACTGATCTTCAGTGAGTAAAGACAGACCTGGAAATCAGTTATCAACCAGTTAAGAACAATATCTACCCACCATATGCCAAGATAAGCACTGGGATTTATGAGAAGATGCACAGAAAGGAGGTTCATTGACAAAACGATAGATATTAATACAGCTTAATTGGAGCAAATTACTGTAACTATTAACTTGCATTTGTTTTCTGATAGCTTTCAGGCTGCCCTCATCATCTTAAACCCATCCTTTACTTTGCTGCTAGGGGAATCTCCCCAAATTACCTGCTTGTATTTAAGTACTTCCACGTTCAAAATGCTTCCATACTTCTACATGGCGTCCCAATAACATTTAAACTCTGAAGCCCAGTATTCAACAATTTGCTCAAATCCACATTTCTTAGCTTATATTGGATTACACTCTTATGTGCACCCCACACTTCAGCCCAACTAAAGCACACACTACTCAGGTCCTTGTATGACACTCCTCCAAGCCCAGCCATTTTCTCACAATGTTCTTGCTACAGACATTGTCTTTCCACCTCCCACCATCCCACATCTCAGTTACACTCATCTCTCATTGTTCAGCTCAGTTGTCAACTACCCTGTGATACCATCCCTGAGCTCCCAGTCAGAATTTATACCTTCCTCCTCTATGCTTCTTTAGCACCCTTCATGGCCTTGTATGGGAGTTATTTAATGAATCTTTTCCCCCATATACATTGTTAAGTCTTTGAGGATATAGTTTTATATCTTATTTAGTGTCTAGATTAATGATTTAGATTTAATAGAAACATCATAAGTATTAAACCAGTGAATGTGTACTGTCTTCTGTACTTTTTAATGGATAGTGCTAACAGCTTGCACTTGAGTATGAATCTAAGTCCATTCAGATTCATGGTAACCCCATTTGTGGCAAAGTAGAACTACTCCATAGGGCTTTCTTGGCTGTAATGTTCACAGAATCAATTTGCCAAACCTACCTTCTGCCAGGTAGCTGGGTGGATTTGAACTGCCAACCTTTAGGTTAGCAGCCAATCACAAACCACTTGCACCACCCAGGTTCCTACATTTAACCTAAGGAGTTCATCTACTTCCATAGTGATACTGCCTCGGAAACTCAAGGAGGGGTTGCTGTGAGTCGGGTCCAATGGCACATAAACAACAAGAGATAGCCGAGTAAATAAGCCTTATCATGTGCTCTTTGCTTTTCTCTCCTTGCCTCTACCAGCTTCTCAATAAAGTAGAACCTATAAAATTGCTTATTTGCCTCCACTTTTCAATTAATAATTGGTAGTATTAGTATATATTTTACCCTGGTGGCTCTCCATCTTTCAGGAACAGCCTGGCCAGAAGTCTGAAAGCATGCGCTGCACTCTGTGAAATACTTACCCGGCTGTTATTCCCGAGCTCTTGGAAGCAGCATGATCAGATGGTGGACGGCGTCAGAATGGGGAATACCACCTGCTCCAGAGGGGGCCAGTGAAACAATCTCAGTTGGTTTTATTGCTGCCACATCCAGGAATCAGGTGCCTGGAAAAAATACGCTGACAGGATCAGACTGAGGAAGCTGTGATGCCATCTGGGGTCAGGAAAAGATTCTTGTCCAGATGCCAGCTGCGGGGGCTGAGGCAGTGTGGTGCTCTCTGGGCACGAGTCCAAAATAACCCAGGAGATGCTGGGGAGAGCAGGGAAAAAGATGCCCAGAATGATTGTCATTAGGTGCCATTTAGCTGAGTTTCTACTCACAGCAAGCCCATGTGACACAGTAGAACCGCCCCGTATGGTTTTCTGGGTTGTAATCTTTATGGGAGTAGATCATCAGATCTTTCTGTCATGGAGCCGCTGGGTGGTCCAAACCACCAACCATTCGGTTAGCTGTTCAACACTTAACAGGTGAGCCACCAGGGCTTCAAGGGAGAAAGAATTTTGAGAAGAGGGAGACGGAAGGCTTGAGCCTTCTGCACAGGATATTTTAGAAAATGTTTTGTTTGGGAAATTTGCAAACCTATACGAAAGTAAAGACAGTACCCATCACTCAGCTTCAAGAACTATCAACTCAAAGCTAAGTTTGTTTCATATATAGCTCTACTCACTCCTGTTGCCCTCAACCCCAAACTCACCAGGTCATATTGAAGCAAATCCCAGTATTACTCACTGCATCCATTCCTATTTCAGTATCTCTGAATACAAGGAGTCAGAAATAACCCAGTAGGTGCTGGTGAGAGCAGTGAAAAAAACTGCCCAGGATATAACCATTGTTGTTTTTAGTTGTTTTTAGGTGCCTTTGAGTCAGTTTTGACTCATAGTGACCCTACGTTCAACAGAACAAAACACTCCCCAGTCCTGTGCCAATCTCACAATTGTTATGTTAAAGTCCATTTTTGCAGCTACTGTATCAATCCATCTCATTAAGGCTCTTCTTTTTCAGTGACCCTCTACTTTACCAGGCATGATGTCCTTCTCCTGGGACTGGTCCCTCCTAATAACATGTCCATAGTATGTGAGGTGAGGTCTCGCTATCCTTGTTTCTGTGGAATATTCTGACTAGACTTATTCCAAGACAGATTTGTTCATTCTTCTGGCAGTCCATATTCTTCACCAATACCATAATTAAAAGACATCAATTCTTCTAGTAAAATTCTACTGTCACCAAAAAGGAGTAAAGTGTAATTGCTTTGGAGTCGGCCATTTCTGGATTTGACTCTCGGGTCTATAGTTGTGTGACTGAGAAGAAGTTTCTGAACTTCCCTGAATCTTTGTTTCTTCATCAGTAACATGAGGTGTGAAAGGGATTAAAAGAAATAATTCAAACACTTAATATTTGCTCTCATTATTTTTATAACTGAGAAATAGGGTTGGGAAAAGAGAAGGCAAGAGGTGTAAATGTTTCCTGCACTCTTTTGCGTACTAGTGTTTGTGAGTCACTGATCAGATCTATAACTAAGAATCAGAGAGAGTAACGCTGGTAGAGATGATGAAGAGAACTAAAGAGATTGGCAATAATACTCTCTTCCAGAAGGTCATTATTAGGTGTGGAGAGAGAAGAGGGATCAAGGAAGTCCTGAGTTAGTGCCTATTGTTAATTGCTGTTGAGTTGATTTCAACTCAGAGAAACCCATGTGTGCAGAGTAGAACTGCTCCATAGGGTTTTCAAGACAGTGACCTTTATTTATTTATTTATTTTTTAATTTATTGTGATTTGGGTGAAGATTTACAGAGCAAATTCACTTTCCATACGACAGTTCACATATGTTTGTCTCATGTCATTGACCAAAATTTACAATGCAGCAGCTCCCCTCCCACTTCCTCCCCATAGTTACCTCTTCCCAGTGACCATCCCTCCATACATACTCTCCTGTGCCCTGAGCTGTCTCCCTGTGCATAAGCAGCCCTTCCTTCTCCCATGATTGTTCTCTCCAGGACGTGTGTCTACTTGAGGTAAAT
>NW_006921627.1:9337186-9366557 GCF_000298275.1 Orycteropus afer afer
CACTTTTGTATCCTTCCCTTCAAGGCTCAGGGGTCCAAGATTATCTTCTGTGTCTGTGTTAATTGGTTTCCCTTTTCTTTGTTGAAGAGCGTCTGTGCAGTGCTTCTGCCTAGTCTGCCATCTTGCCGGAACTCAAGGCTGTGACCTTTAGAAAGCAGATCACCAGGCTAGTCTTCCAAGGTGATTCTGGGTGAGTTCGAACCACCAACCACTCAGCTAGTAGTTTAACTCTTTATAGTTTGTGCCACCTAGGGACTCTTGGATCAGCAACTATCTTTTTCTAAACACAGGAGCAAAGGTGAGAAGTGAAGATGAAAATGGCGTGAGAGTAGAAGAGAGTGGGGACACCAACCTGAGTGCTATGGTGGACTGAGCAACAGAAGTGGAGAATAATGTTGGATGGGTGGAACCTCAAAAAGGTGGAGATAACAGATAGCTATTCTCAAGTAAGAAAAAGTTTTGTTCAGAACTTCAGGAAAATTAACTTAACAGTGACATGCAGGACAGATTGAATAAGAGAGGACTGGACATAGGGGCACATATAGTAAATATTACAAATCCTACATAAAGTCTCTAGATCTTGAGGTAAATGCAGACATTATAGGTTTATGTAGAAGTTTCTCAAGTCCAAAGATTTTTGGAGCTTATTTTTAACTCTGAGATTCTAATGTGCTGGTAGTAAAGACTTTTGGTCTTCAGAGAAAAGACATGTTCCAGGCATCCAAAAGCACCTTGAACAACCACAGTCCTCTTGCAGAAAGAATCCATTGATCAAAGCCAAAATTGTTCCCACAAGCAACAGCAGTGATGGATTAAGAAGATGTGGCCAAAAGGAAATGCCAGCAAAAATATGCAAAGGGGACAATAATGTTATTATAGTAGTAAACTCAGGAACACAAGAAGCTCAGAGAACCTCAGAATGTAGGCTAATTTTGGCTACCTGTTCAAATAGGCACTTACTTTCAGACTCTTTATAATTCCCCTTTGGAGCAGAAACCTTAGTGACAATGAAATTTGAGCTGATAACAATGTCAGGGGTTTTCCCCACCACCTATAGCTATTTTTGAACAATCTCATAGCCTCTTAGGAAGATTTCCTTTTGACCCAAATTGAGGTTCAGCCATTGATTTACAAAGATTTAGATTACTAGAATCACTAGGTTGGAAGGAAACTCCAGGGACATTTTGCCCATTCCCATTCTTCCTGCAGGTGCACACAGATTTTTTTTTTTTTTTTTAATATAGAGTCTAACAAAATTTTAGATATCATCTGTGGAGAGTCCATCAAATCTTATTATTTCCTGGTTTAATACTCACTTCCAGGAAATTCTCCCATCTACCTTGTCTGCAATTCACTGCTGTAGTTTAAGTCAAGATTTCAGATTTGCAACCATATTTAATAAACTTTACATAAGCACTTTACAAACATTTAATCAGAGTGCCAGGAGAGAATTAGGATATGATATGGTTCATTTATTAAGACATGGGGATGCTTTTGGCAGTAAATGATGGATGATTTAAGGCCACCGAAGGCTTTTAGCTCTATCTATAATCTCTGTTGTTATTGTTGTTGGTAGGTGTCATTGGGTTGATTCTGACTTATAGTGATGTTTTGTGTAACAGATATTGCCTAGTCCTGTGCTATCTTCATGGTTATTGGTATTTTTGAGTGATTGTTTTGGCTATTGTGTCAGTCCATCCCATTGAGGGGCTTCTATTGTTTCCATTGACCCTCTACCAACCATGATGTCCTTTTCTACTGATTGGTCTTTCTTAATAACATGTCCAAGTAAGCAAGTCAAAGTCTTGCCATACTTGCTTCCAGGAAGCATTCTGGTTGTATTTATTCTATGACCGATTTTTTTTTTTTTTCCTTTGGCAGTCTATGATATATTCAATATTTTTCACTAATACCACAATTCAAATACATCAATTTTCTTTCTTCCATTTTCATAGTCCAACTCCCTGGACATGCATACGAGGCAACTGAAAAGACCTTCTTGGGTCAGGCTCACTTTAGTCATCAAAGTGGCATCTTTGCTTTGTAAAACTTTAAAGAGGTCTTTTGCAGCAGTTCCCCCCTCCCCCATGACAATATATTGTTTGATTTTTTGATTGCTATGTTTGTGGCTGTTGATTGTTGATATAAGTAGAATGAAATCATTGAAAACTTCAATGTCTTTTTCATTTATCATGATATTGTTTATTAGTCTGGATTACTACTGTACTCCCAACTTGACTTTAAAGTTGGAGGTAAATATATCTAGTTGTACCTGTTATCCTTCCTTCTGTTTTTCTTCCTTCTTTCTTCTCTCTCCTTCCATCGATACTTATTAACTACACAGATATTATAAGGCCACGTTCAAGTTCAAGGATGTTCTAATGTATCTCCTATCCCGTTGCCTTCATTCCTATTTTGGAAGATATTTTCTTTACAGGATCATTTTTAACAAGTAATAACCTTCCTGAAGAGAAAATAATTCATTTATTCTGTTCTTTGGGCAGTAGTAAAAGTAGAGATGATGAAAAAATGTAATTCTTATGGTAGCCAACTGTTCTGGTTACACAGTGCTGCTCTGACAAGAATATAGCACAAATAGGATGGCTTGAACAAACAAGAGTTTATTCTCTTACAGTTTGGAGGCTTTAAGTTTGAGTTCAAAGTGCCAGGCTCTAAGGGCTATGTGGAAGCTCCTCAACCTTGGACTTTAGCTCTGCCTCTTGCTCCTGGCCCACTGAAGTTAGAGACATCTCTTCATTCAGGCAACTACTGGCTGCTGAGGCTAACAAGCCTAAGGTTGACAAATAAAATGGCACAGTCTCAATGTTACCAAACCACACAATAGGCCATTAATTCAAGTCCATTGAAAATCCCAAGGTCAGCAGAGCATGGCAGGCTACTGAACAATGACACAGCTACATGCAGCATTCAAGTGTTCTATAAGTTAGAGACCATTCTCCAACGTTTCTCCTTATATGCAGGAAGAAGATCACATCTCTAGGGCAGCTACTCAGCTGTTCACAGTAGATTCCACCATGGAGTTGATGACCAGTCTCATCATGGGGAATACTACATCCAGCTGCCCAGCCACTCAACCAGGCCCAGCCAAGTTGACACACAAACTTAACTACTACACCAACATTTTCATTGAATACAATTTAAAATTCGAATACAATATTTTAGAAAGTACCACTAAAAGACAAAACTGCTGGTAAGATAGTAAGGAACACCAAGAAAAATCTCTGGTAGCATAGTGCCTAAGGCACTTGATTGCTAACCAGAAGGCCGGCGGTTCAAACCCACCAGCCACTCCTCAGAAGGAAGGTTGGGCAATCTACTTCTGTAGTGATACTGCCTTGGAAACCCAAGGAGGGGTCGCTATGAGTTGGGTCTGACTCGATGGCACATAACAACAACAACAACAGAGACATAAGGTACTCCAAAAATTGCTTTGAGAGTATTCTTTATCCCAGCAAACCACAGCTTTAGTGTGGGCTGACTTGAGAGTTATAGGGAAAATAAGTCAAGGATTTAGTCTCACCCAAGGTGAGAAGTCTAAAAGAAAACCCTCCTCAACTAAGCCAGGACCCAAAGAAATAAACCATTAGAATAGAGGAACCAGAAATAAGCTTATCATCCTAGTCCTATCACCAGGGAAATTTACTTTGGTGTCAAAGAGGCCAGAGGATAAAAGGAAAGGGAAACAAACATCCCAAAACATTCACAAGCTGGCCCTGTCTGGTATTCCTGGCTGGGATTGGTATTGTTTAGGAGGTCCAAGGAACCTGAAGTAGTAAACTTAATTGAGTGTTCACAGAATAGTAGTGCCCCCAGAGCCTGAGGAGGGGAAAACCTAATTTCTGAATGAAGATATCCTTTATCCTAGTCCTTAAAAAAATCCCCACAAATATCTTTTACAAGGATAGTGACCAATAAAAGTAAAACATAATCAAGTAAAAAAAAAAAAAAAAAGGCAATATGAGTGAGAGCTAACACCATAACAAGCAGCAGGAACTGACCCATAAATACTTTAGATACTGAAATTGTTAGGCAGAGGTTACAAAAAAACAAACAACAACAACAAAAACTACACCTTATTCTAGCTTTAAAAAATAAAAGCTTGAAATTGTAGGAGATGACAAACCATAAAAAGTAACTTGGATTTGGAAAAAGAGTCAATAAAGTTTATAGAATTGAGAAACATAGTAGCTGTACCTAAAACTATATGCATGTAATTAACAGCAGATTAGACTCAGATGAAAACAGAATTTATGAACTGAAAGGTAGATTAAAAGAATTTATCTAAAATATAATATAACAAGACAAAAAGATTGAAAATGTGAGGAGGGGATAAAGATGCTTAGAGGATAAAGTTCCGTATGGAGAAGAATGAGTTGTAGAAACCATTTCAAGAGAAAAAGTTGATGAACAGCATTCGTCCACATATTCAAATGTCTAATAAATTCCAAGATAAATAAATGTTACTTATCAACATGAAATTGTAGAAAACTAAATTAAAGAGAAAACTTTAAATGTAGTTAGGGAAGAAAGACATATTACCATCAAGGTACAGTGGTAAGACTAACAGTGGACTTTCCAAAATATGCAATGGAAGCCAAAAGATGATGAAAAGCTAAAACAAAATAATTGTTAAACTAGAAGTCTACACAGCAAAAACGTATTTAAGAACGAGAGACAGAGACATTTCCAGATAAACAAAAACAGAAGATCTACACTAAGGAAAGTATTTCAGGAAGAATGAGAATGATCCCAAATGGAAAGTATAAGATGAAAGAAGGAATGAAGAGAAGAAATTAATGAAATAGAAAGTATGCATGTAATATTTAATAGCATACCCATGCGGATAAGAAAATTTGGTTCTTTTTTTTTTTGAAAAGTCTAACAAAATGGGCAAATCTATGAAAAGGTTGATCAAAAAAGGAAAGAAGGTAAAAAAATTAAACAATATTTGGAATAAAAAAGAGGTATAAGTATGATGCTATAAAATTTAATAGTGAGAAAATACTAGGAACAACTTCATGCCAGCAAGTTTGAAAATTTAAATGAAAAAAACACATTCCTAGAAAATATATATATAAACCAAAACCAAACTCACTGCCATTGAGTCAATTCTGACTCATAGCAACCCCTGTTGGGTTTCCAAGGTAGTAAATCTTCACAGAAGTAAACTGTCTCATCTTTCTTCCACAGGGTGGCTGGGTGGATTCAAACTACTGGCCTTTTGGTTAGCAGCCAAATGCCTTAACTACTACACCATCAGAGTTCAATAAGAAATAGACACTCTTATGTTATGTTGATAATTAAACTAATAGCTAAATATATTCCTAAAAATAAAACATTAAGCTGAGTTAGTTTTAATAATGGGTTCTATTAAATAAGGGATGTAAGGATTAAAAAAAAAATTAAGAAAACCCAAAATTTTCAGATGTCATATTTTCCACAGATATTTGTTCAAGAAAACAAATGAAACTACACAAAAATTATTAGAATTAATCAGAGAATTTAGCAAGATTGCTTAATACAAATCAATCCAAAAAATTACATTTATCTATCCCAGCAACAATTAGAAATTGTGTATTTAATAATTATACTATTTGTAGTAGCATAAAAATATAAGGTAGCTACTAATAAATCTAATCAAGTTATTAGATTTATTAAAATTATAAAAGTTATGACTTTTATAGTGAAAAATTAGAAATCTTTTATTATAAGACGTAAGTGGATAAATTTATTTATGAATGGATTGTTCATCAAAATGGCAGTTTTTGTGGAGTTTTTTGTTTTATTTCTATGGGATTTGACAAAATGTACATGAACCTGCAAAAGGCCAAGAAGAGCCAAGATAATCCTGAAGAAAAAGTGGTATTAAGGATGAATATGAAGTTATATTACTTAACTAATTATAGCTTAGCGTTAGCTAAGTTATGGAAAAAATAAATCAGTAATACAAAAAAAGGGGGGGAAAAAAGAGCCCATAAACAAAGGCACACATTTATTTACACTTGATTCATAGCAGATATTTAACAGTGATTCAGGGTGGGGAAATAAAGACTTCTGTAGAATACAGATATGGATAAAATAATGAGATTAGATCCCTACTTCATACCATTAACAAACTTTACTCCAGAGAGATCAAAGACTTGAATATGTAATTAAAACTATAACATTTTTAGGAGGCATTTAAGAAATTACCTTTGTTTTGTCTTGAATATTGAAGGATTTATTAAAAAATTCGGGAAGACTGAAAATTTAAAGGAAAAAGATTCACTAAATTCTCTCATTTAAAATTAAGAATGTTTGCTAATAAATTCAGTATAAACTAAGTTAATTAAATCACAAGTTAAGAGAGAAAACTAAGAATAACTAACAAAGGACTAATATCCAGCATGTGTAAAAGGAATCTTAAAAATCAATATATCAATGACAACTAAAAATAAAAATGGACAAAACCTACAGATATTCATGAAGAGAATGGTTAATATGAAGAGATACTAAACTTCATTAATAACCCAAAAGATATAACTTAAAATACCATGAGATACCCATCAGAATGGCAAAAATGAAAAACTTCAGAGAATAGCAGGTTGTAGCAAGTTTGTCAAACAGTATAAATCATGTATTCTTGTGGGAGTGTAAATTGATGCAATAACTTTGGGACAATAATTTGACTTAATTTTGTAAAACTGAAGATCTACATACCTAATGACTCAGGGGTTTTGTTCATAGGTATAAACCTTCCCTTGCACATGTTCAATAGACATAGCAGCTTTAATAAACAAATTACCTACCTGCGCATCAGCAGTGGAATGGATAATAAATTGTTATGTAGTCATGCAATGACTACAGGCGTGTAGTTTTTCACAGCAATGAAAACCAGTTGAAATCTAGGATCATAATATTGACTTTAAAAAAAAAAGCAAAGGGCAAAACTATATATATGTATGTACATATATAATATTATATTCTGTGAGGAAAATAAATTCAAATGCCTATAAAACTACACAATATACAGGGTAGGGATATAAAAGAGAGATGGTAAAGCTGTACTGAAAAGCAAGGGACAGTAACAACAACCTATACTGTTCAGTAGAGCATTTACCTCTGGGCAGGGAGGAAGGGAAGGAGCTGGGATAGGGAGAGGACAAGAGTTTTCAAAGGTAATGGCAATGTTTTATTTATTAAACTTGGATGTGGGTACATGAATGTTTTCTGAAATTTTTATGCCTTAAATAGTTTTATAAATATTAGTTTATATATATATATTTTTATATTTAATAAAGACAGTTGTGGGTTTTATTTTGTTTTTTTTTTTTCAGTGCAAGCCCACAGATGTGTTGTAAGGTATATTAGGAGGTAATCAGTTACAAGCACAAATGCATGTCTATATAACCCACATCTAGGTGTGCATATGTATATAGAGACACATTCTTTTTCAAGGTTGCTATTTTTACAAAAAGGATTTATAGAGGAAAAACCTTCCAGAAGGATTCACTCAAGAGAGAATTTGAAAATATAAGGGAGGAGAGGTGGTGATCTGTGCAGATATTTCCTTAGAAAGTGAGGAAGAACATTTTAAAACTAAGGCCTTGCTGTGACTAAAAACTTGTAGCTGAGGTCAAAGCCAAATGGCATCTTGTTTTAAGTAACTCCAATTTGTGACAGTTTTGTTATATTACACAGCCTTGCACCTCTGTGAAAATTTCTATTGTACCTTTAACCTAAGTACAAGTAATTTCTACAGAAAATTGTGGTTCTGACCACCTTGCTCTGCTTATTTCAAATTTGTGGTTAGAAATGGCTGATGTTATGTAAAGATTATTCAGTATGAAGAAATGTTAGATGTAGTGTTAAACGTGTGACTTTGGTGGCTAAGGTATAACCTTAACACCCCACCCAAACTAAATGTCATTATATATATATTATATACATATGTGTGTGTGTGTGTGTGTGTGTATACTTAGAATATACATATATTCTATATATAACATATATATAATACAATATAATATATATTGTATACTTGTTGTTGTTGTTGTTGTTATGTGCCGTCGAGTCGGCCCCGACTCATAGCGACCCCTCCTTGGGTTTCCGAGGCAGTATCACTACGGAAGTAGGATTGCCCAACCTTCCTTCCGAGGAGTGGCTGGTGGGTTTGAACTGCCAGCCGTCTGGTTAGCAGGCAAGTGTCTTAGCCACTATGCTACCAGAGCTCCCATTGTATACTTAGAAATATTTTAATTTCAAAATGTACCAGAAAATTCATCATCAGTACTATTGTGTCACCTGAAACCCCCTTTTGCAAAGGAAGTCAAGTCCTGTAAAAGGCAGTCAACCAAGATCCTGCCACCAGCAACTTTGTAAATGTTATGCAAATATACCCCAAATGTAGCCCCCTCACCCCTTAACCATAGTTTTTGCCTTTATCAACCTCTGTAGTTCTAAACTCCTCAGAGCACTTGTCTCTGTGTTTCCATTTTTCAAAGCACTCTTTTGCCATAATAAGTTCGTTGTTTTTCATTTTAAACAGGCTTGTAGTTTTTCACTATGCCAAAAGTGAGGCAGGTAGAGAAACCAGTCCAGGTACATGATTGGCCTTGGAGAAGAGAGGGATGAAAGGAAGGACACAGATGTAGGCTGGGTGCAGCTATTGGCTAGATATCAGTAAGGTGTGTGAGTGTCCCTTCACTGGATTCTGTTTTCTCTATAAAATAGAAGGCAAGGATGTCTGGTAAGAGTGAAGGATTGAATATGAGGTTGTGTGAGAAAGAATAAAAATTTGGAGGCAAGAAGAGGAGGGCAAGAAATTGGGCAAGAAAGAAAGGGAGAAACTGGGAAGGACAGATAACAGAAGGCATAAAATTTAGAGTTCTTAGTCAAGGTGGCCAGTTCTTAACTTCCTGGTAGTTCCTGGTCTCCAAGGCACTTATGACATCAAAGATCTAATAGAACAGCGGACCATGCCTGAAAGGAGGATTAGAATATGATCTCTAAGGGGTAAACATTGGCATTGGTCAGAGGGAGAGTGTTGATGAGGGTACCTTTAGGAACTGGGTCATGGGGGTAAAAGATGCACTGAGTTGGGAAAGTAAATTGAAGCATCAAAGAGGGTAAAGGCACGATGGAGGCTTAAATGCTCAGAATGAACCAATGCATTATAACTCAGGACTGGGTCATGTTTCACTCTGTTATACATAGAGTTGCTATGAGTCATAACCAACTCAATGGTACCTAACAACAACATTTAATTACTAAATTACATGAATTGCATAATCTATCAGGTTGCCAAGAGAAAAGATTTCTTCCTAAGAACAGCAGATAAGCTGCTCCCAACAGTGCTGAGAAGATGCTAAGATTTTGGAGCAATGCAGTTATTTGCGAAGCACAACACATTGAGTTATTTGCGAACCACAATGCATTAAGTTATTTGCAAAGCTAGTGTGCCCAATATCTAAGCTTCCTTGCAGTGGCTTTGGAGATGGAATTCATTTGTACAGGCAAAAGTATTTAATTCTGTTGTGCTGCAGTCTATAAAATATTTACATTGTTATTCTACATATTCACATTGCTTACTTTCTGCTGCATTTCTCTCTGATGCACTTTAAATAAGAGATTTGGACTCCTGACAATGTTATGCAAGCCAACGGTTAGGGGAAAGAATCACAGAATCATTGCAGCTCACAAAGCCCACAGGATGTCCAACTGTCCATTCTCTTGTCTCCAGGCAGGATAAGCCCCAAACTGGACCAAATAGAGGCATGTCTCCTAAGCCTGAATAATCTAGGAGGAGAGAATGACCAACCTTAATGATCACATATGCCTGCACAGTCAGAAAGTTCAGAACAACCTACCTTCTTCCTGCTGTAATTCGTGTGTTTCTTGGAGTGGTAATAAAGAGAAAATCCCAGAGTCAGTGACAATGGGCTCCAAGCTGTAAATGTATGAAGGTGAAGTAAGAGCAATTGTGGTGTAAAAAGACCATAATTGAACTAAGATGAAGGGGCTTGGCTTGCATCCTTGGTCCACTATTGCCTATATGAAGTTAGATGAATCAAGGGTACAGCAATTCTTCATACTCAGCATCTTTATCATTTGTTGTTGTTGCTGTTGTTAAGTGCCGTCGAGTCATAAGTCGGGCAATAAATTATTCCTTCCCCTACCCTCAAGGTTTTATCTGAATATTAAACAATTATAATTAAGAAAGAACTTTGAAAAGCATAAAGTTGTATTTTAGATGGCTGCTCACAAGCTTTTATTTTATTTTTTACTTTTTATTGTGATTTGGGTGAAAATTTACAGAGTAAATCAGTTTTCCTTTCAACAATTCGTAAACGTTTTGTTTCATGTCAATGATTGCAATCCCTTCAACATAACATCACTCATTCCACTTCGTGCCTGTGTTTCCCTCCTGTGTTTCCGTTCCTTCTTTCCTAAACCTTCCTACCTTCTGAACTTTGTTACTGGGCAAATACTGCCCTTGTGATCTGAAATGATTGATTGTTCTGAAGAGTGCATACCTCCCTAGTGCTTTTGTTCATCTTATATGCCTGTCTGTTGTTTGGCTAAAAATTGAGTTTCTCAGGTGAATTCAATTCCAGGCCCAAAAGGTGACTAAGGGTTATAGTCTAGGGGATTCCATCAGTCTCTGTCTGACCAAGAAGCCTGGTTTTTATTATGATTTTGAGTTTCATTCCACATTTTTCTTTCGCTCTATCCAGGTCCTCCTATTGTGAATCCTTTCAGAGTAGTTGATAGTAGTAGCCAGATACTATCTAGTTCTTCTGGTGTCAGGGTTGTGAAAGCTGAGGTTCATGTAGTCCATTAGTCCTTTAGAATAATTGTTTCCATGGGTCCTTGATTTTCCTCACACTTCTTTGCTCCTCATGGGGAGAGACTAATACTTGCACCTTCGATGCCACTCAAACAGGCTTTTAAGACCCCAGTTGCTACTTATCAGAGTAGAATATAGAACATTTTATTTGTAGACTGTGTTGTGCCAATTGACCTTGAAGTCCCCTGAGACTATGGTCCTAAGTCCCTAGACCAGTGACTCATTCTCTCAAGGATTTTGGTTATGGCCAGAAAGTTTTCATACTTTGCCCCCTGTATGCTCTATTATATTCATAGATATATTTGCAGCACATATAGATACATATGTAGAGATATCCTTTGTCAAACCTATATATATGTGTGGGTGTAGTCCTATTCACCTTCCCACCCCTGTTCAGCTTGCATGTCTATTCATATATCCAATACTGGTCTCTCCTTATATGGAGCTAAGAAGAGTGATGAAAATAAAGACAGGTAGAAACAATTAGTCCAAAGGACTAATGGACCATATGAAGCTCAGACCAGAAAAATTAGATGGTGCCCAGCTACCACTTCCAACAATCTGAAAGAGATCATAATAGGAGGATCTAGATAGAGTGGGGAAAAAACTCAAAATCATACTAAAGACCAGGCTTATTGGTTAGACAGAGACTGCTGGAATCTCCTAGACTATGGCCCTTAGTCACCCTTCGGGCCTGGATCTGAACTCACCCCAGAAGCTCAATTTTCAGCCAAATGGTAGACAGGAACATAAGGTGAACAATGGCACCAGGGAGGTGTCTACTCTTTAGAACAACCAACCAAACAAGATCAAAAGGGACCATTTGCCCAGGGCTAAAGCTCAGAAGGCAGGAAGGGACAGAAAAGAAGGATGAATGGAAAGAGTAACACAGGAAGTGCAAATTGTTCTGTTACATTGTAGGAAGATTGCAATCAATGTCAGGAATCAAAATGTATATGAATTGTTGAGTGGAAAACCAAATTGGTCTGTAAACTTTCACACAAACCACAATAAAAGTTAAAAAGAAAAGTATAAATTATATGTCTGAGTTACCTAGGACTGCTGTAACAGAAATACCACGAGTGAGCGTCTTTAAAGGACAGAATTCTATCTTCTTAGAGTTCTGGGGGCTAAAAGTCCCAATCAGGCACTTGTCTGTGTTGATTCCTTTCTTGTCTGTAGTCTTGATTGTTCCTTGGTTCTCTGGCTTGTAGGTGATCTTCACATGATGTCTATCTTCCCCTGTGTGTTTGTGTCTGTGTCTAATCTGCCCTTTGTATAACTCAGAAGTGATTAGATTTAGAATCCAGGCTATTCCAATACAATCTAATTAACATAAGAAAGGAAACTCTATTTGCAAGCAGGATTACATGACAGGTATAAGGGTTAGCATTCCAATACATTTTTAGGAAACACAATTCCATCCATAACAGTATGGTACAAAGATAAGAATTACAATTCATTACCACGTGTTGAATGGTAGCTGCCATCATAAACTCTTCCTTTACTACATCGCTACAAATTGGCTTTCTTATTTTTCATTCTGAGGCTAAATATATTTGGAATAATATTAATAGTACTTGGTTGTCCAAGGGTAGATTACTGAGTGTGCAGTTTTCACAGTTCACTCCTTGCTCTTCCACTTCCCTCCTGCCTGGATTTGCCATGCATCTGCTCATTAGCATCTCCACTTGAGCATGGTTCCACCAGACTGACCTTTTCATTGTCCCATGAAAGGTTTTGTGCATCCCCATATCTGTATCTTGGCTCTTGTCTTCCCTCCCTTGTGAACTGCACTGTTATCTTCCACTCTGCAGATGCTTCAAAGATTGTCTCTTCTGCAAAGTTGCCCCTAAACACACTATGATTTTCCCCCACCTTGAATGCCTACTGGGATACACTATATTGCACTGCTCATTTGCCTGCCTTCAAAGTTGGTTATTCTACATTCATAAGGAGCCCTGGTAGCATAACAATTTCAGTACTTGGCTGTTAACAGAAAGGTTGCCCGTTCAAACCCATCTGCCAGGCTCTAAGGCCTGGTGACCTGCTTCTATAAAGATTATTGCCTACCACTTGTCTGTCAGTTTGTCGTACTGTGGTGGCTTATATGTTGCTGTGAGGCTGGAGGCTATGCCATGATATTTCTATGCCACCAGAGCTTCCCTATAAAGATTGCAGCCTGGAAAATCCTATGAGGTAGTTCTACTCTGTCACATAGGTGTGCTATGAATAGAAATTGACTTGATGCCACCTAACAACAACATTTTACATTCATAGGTTTTGTCTCTTCAACAAGAAGGTAATAAACTTTTGGAGTATATGGACAATACTTTTTTGGAAAATACCTTTTCCACAGCAAATGGCCTTGCACTTTTAAAAATTCAGTACTTCAAAGAGTTAATTGATATTAGGAATAAAAGGAAGAAAAGTACAAGACATTCAGAATGATTATTTGTAAGATGTGAAGAGAAAGAAGGAGCAAAGTTGGTTTGTAAACTTTCTGAATTCAAATTTTCTGTGACATCCCTATCCCTAATTAGGCTAGATAAACATGATATTTCTCTGTAGCTTAATATGTTGGGTGAGTAAAATGCGTGTCATGTAATGAGTGAGAGAGCTGAGAGTAGCATGTTAGAAGGTAGCATGATTTCTATTAGTAATCATTCAGAGCAAAAGCATTGTACTTCTAAATGACTAGGATTTTAAAAACATGTATACTATGCCACTCCTCGGAAGGAAGGTTGGGCAATCCTACTTCCGTAGTGATACTGCCTCGGAAACCCAAGGAGGGGTCGCTATGAGTCGGGGCCGACTCGACGGCAAACAACAACAACAACAACAATGCTATATACTGAAGAGCTTTGGTGGTGTTGTGCTTAAAGCATTGGGATGCCAACCTGAGGTTGTTGGTTCAAACCCACCAGCTGTTCCACAGAGAAAGATGAGGCAGTCTGCTTCCATAAAGATTTACAGCATTGCAAATCCTCTGGGGGCAGTTCTACTCTGTCTTATAGGGTTGCTATGAGTCGGAATCAACATGATGGCAGTGGGTTTTTTAATGCTATATACTACTGTAATCTAAAGTCTGAACTCATCTACATGGATGAGGTTTTAAGAATCAGGATCAGCACAAAGTTAGTTCCTACGAGTAGAGGGCAAACATACCTCCACTTTCCAAATTCTTCACCATTTTTAACCCAAACTGTTTTCCCCATAACACTCTTTACTTCTCTGCTGGATTTAATAATTCATTGCAACAGCTACACAGAATTCACAGGCCATATTCACATTATGTTGTTTATTAGGGAATTAACAGGCTATAACTTGAGGTCAGGATCAACTTGGAAGTAAGAGGTCACAATTCAGGAGAAAAGATCAATTTTTTAGTCAGGACAGCTTCCAACCAGGACAGCTGTCAGCTCCTTCTTGGTCTGCTAGCCAATGACCCTTCACTTGGCCATGCCTGCCGGTGGACCCCTCTGTCAGCCTCTGCTGCTAGGCCCTTCTTGGCCTCTGCCCTTCTCAAGCAAGTGTCACAGCTCTTTAGCTCTGCTGGCAAGTCTCCTATCTGAAAGTGCTCAGCTCTTTCTTTCTCCATGGGCTGACAAGCCCACTGTGCTGTCGTGCAATGGTCTCCTGGTTCCCATGGCCTCCATTTCTCTGCTGTTAGGCTCTATTGTGTTGATGCCATTTCTCACCACCTCATGTCCTCTTTAGTTTATAGTTCTCAGCACAGGGGCAGTGGCTCCAACGAATGTGCGCCACTCCAGACTCTTCTTGATGGTAGTGACATCCCTCTACCCTCTGTGGAATTGACCCTTGCATAAGCCTAGCAAGAGGGTAAAACCTAGCAGTCAGTCAATCCTACTGGGTAGTTTGATGCACTACTACTTGAACAGCAAATTGGCAATCTCTGCAAGGTGTGTTAAAAAGGCCAATCACAAGGCTGGTTGCTGTCCAGCCAATCATTTTCAGTAGAATTATAGACCCAAGGCCAGAAAAGTCATATATAAGAGAAATCCATTGCACTGCAACTATTTAAATGTGTGTGTGTATATATAAAATATATTTAAAAAAAAAAAAAACACTGTAAATACATTGGGAGGCATTACAGTTGCCACAACACAGATCATAGCTTTGCTCTGCTTAGTTGCCTGCAACAGTAGGCTAGGGCAAACCTTTTAAAGCCTAAAACTTTAATATGTTGTTGCTGTTGTTGTTATGTGCCATCGAGTCAGACCCGACTCACAGCGACCCCTCCTTGGGTTTCTGAGGCGGTATCACTATGGAAGTAGATTGCCCAACCTTCCTTCCAAGGAGTGGCTGGTGGGTTTGAACTGCCAGCCTTCTGGTTAGCAGTCAAGTGCCTTAGGCACTATGGTACCAGAGCTCCTAAAACTTTAATATGGGTTTAAATATTTTTCACATGCCACTGACACCTCAGTTATGACTAATCTATCATGTACAGCAAAGAAATGGTTTAGGGTACCATCTTGGGGTATCTGAGAAAAGTATGGAAGTAAGGAGACTGTTTAAGGAGCTATATTTAACTGTGTTTTTAGTAATGTCTTTATCCTGAGGACACATACCTGTGTTGTATGCATGTAGATAACTACATGCATATAAAAATATATATATGCATATAATCTATCTATTTACCTACTTATACTTCTATTCCAGGAAGGATTTAAGGCAGCTTACGATATACAGGTGAGCCAAAAATAGAAAAATGTAGAGGGAAATGAAGGCAGTAAACATACATGCCAAGAAATGCATACTGTGGGTCTTATATGGTTGCTGGAGGAGGGCTACAAATGTGCCTCTAAGTTTGCCTGAAGCCAATAAGGCTGATGCAATTACTTCAAAAATCACAATAACTGTAAGAGGAAAGCAATCCAGTTGCTTAAGAAAACTGTGGTTTGCCCTAATACTGCGATTAGGAAAAATTTTTTCTAGGAACCCTCATAAAGGAGTTCACTATATAACATGGTGAGTGATGTTCTCTACAAAGACCTGGCAATAGTTATCATCATGAATTTGTAGGGCCTTCTCTCTGATAGCATAGTGCCTAAGGTACTTGACTGCTTACTAGAAGGCTGGCGGTTGAAACCCACCAGCCACTCCTCGGAAGGAAGGAAAGTTGGGCAATCTACTTCCATAGTGATACTGCCTCAGAAACCCAAGGAGGGGTCGCTATGAGTTGGGTCCAACTCAATGGCACACAACAACAACAACAACAATCTCTTACAATGTTCCCATTGCAAGCTAAAGCATGAAAGCAATTCTATGAGGGATCAAAACCATGCTGCTCTCATACAGTGCTCATTGCGGACCTGGTTTGACTCTTGTCCAAAATGGTAGTTACCAGTCATGTGGCCAGTAAGCACTTAAAATGTGGCAAGTGGACTGAGGAACTTTTATTTTCCTCTTATTAAATTTTACTTAGATTAAATTTAAATAGCCTCTTGTAGTTTATCATGCTGGACAACGTAGCTCTAGAGAAATGGCAAGATTGTGTGTCTTTCCAGCAATCTTTCATTTCATTTGAATACTATTTCTTACAACTGAAATTTGGTAAGTTACAGTGCTATGGACATTCCTAGAGACAGGGGAAATATATACCTCTGAAAATATGTCTAGGTCTGCTGCAACACAAAGAAAATTAGGCAATAGAGGCCTCAAAGCTCCACACCACAGGCAGATGGACTCTCAATATGCACTTTTTGTGTGAGAGATTACAATTTATGTTCTGTCCTCTACTCCATCTTGTGCCTTACAGAAATGCCCATCATTTTAATAAGTTTCTTTTTGTTTTTGTTTTAACTAATACTGCCAACTTTCTTTCCTATTCAACACCTAACCTGTTGAAATGTTTTGGAGGAAAATCACACAAATAGAAATGGGAACAACTTCAAACTCCTGATTTTTTTTTTTTAAATTTTAACTGGGCCTTTGATACTTTCTTGTGATCCTTCCATACATACTCTGTTCACCTCTTCATTACTCTTATCCCCACTCTGGTGAAGAGAAGACCTTTTCTTTAACTCTATCACCCCTTGTTCTGGACATTTGTTGATTGATTCCCTAGCAGCTGTTCCTCTCTTCTCCTTTTTAAGAGTACTCACAAATTTCCAGCCACTAGTTTGGGTGAAAGGAGCCATGGTCGCACAAATGGTAAGGTGTTTGGCTGCTGTTTTGGTTCCTAACAGAAAATACCACAAATGGGTGACTTTAACAAATGGAAGTTTATTCTCTTAAGTTTTGGAGGCCAGAAATTCAAATTACTAGGCTCTAGGGGCTGGGTAAAAGCCCCTCAACCTTGGGCTTCAGCTCTGCCTCTTGCTCCTTCCCTCAGGCAGCTGTTGGCTGCTGAGGCTGATAAGCCCAAGGTCAACAAATAAAAATGACACAGTTCCAATATTAACAAACCACATGGCAGGTCATTGATTCAAGTCCACTAAGAGTCCAAAGATCAACAGATGTCATGACAGGCTACTGAACAACGATTTGGCTACATGCAGGATTCAAGCACAGCAAAGCTACAGACCATTCCCAAAGCTTTTCCTTATATGCTGGAAGCAAATCACATTCCTAAAGCAGCTATGCAGCTGCTCATGGCAGATTCCACCATGGAGCTGATAACCAATCTCACCATGGGGAATAACTACATCCAGCTGCCCAGCCACTCCAAACCAGGCCCAGCCAAGCTGACACATTACCTTAACTACCACAGCTGCTAATTTGACAGTTCGAACCCACCCAGTGGCTCCATGGGTGGAAGATCTGGCCATCTGCTTCTGTAAAGATTACAGCCAAGAAAACCCTGCAGGGCAGTGCTACTCTGTCATGTGGGGCCACTGTAGGTCAGAATCAACTCTATGGCACCTAGCAACAGTTTGTGTGAGATTGACCCCATCTTATTTCCACGGAAAGGCTCTGATTTCTTTAATTCAGTCAGTATATCCTAATTTCCTGGCTTCAATGACTGGTTCAAGGATGGCTAAATAATCATGTCAGACCCATCAGGATCACTGTGGTAGTTCAGTTTGTGTGTCAACTTGGCTGGGCCTGGTTGAGTGGCTGGGCAGCTGGTGGTAGTTATTCCCCATTATGAGACTGGCCATCAACTCCATGGTGGGATCTACCACAAGCAGCTGAGTAGCTGTCTCTGGGATGTGGTTGGCTTCCTGTGTATAAGGGGAAGCCTTGGGAATGGTCTCTAGCCTATGGCACGCTCGGACCCTGCACGTAGCTGTGTCATTGTTCAGCAGCCTGCTATGCTCTGCTGACCTTGGGACTTAAAATGGACTTAAATTAATGGCCTGCAGTATGATTTGGTAGCATTGGGACTGTACCTTTTTACTTGTCAACCTTGGGCTTCTCAGCCCCAGCAGCCATCAGCTGTCTGAGTGAAGAAACACCTCTAGCTCCAGTGGGCTGGGAGCGGGAGGCAGAGCTGGATCCCAAGGTTGAGGGGCTTTTGCCCAGCCCCTATAGCCTGGCACTTGGACTTAAAGCCTCCAAACTGTAAGAGAATAAACTCTTGTTTATTAAGGCCATCCCATTTGTGGTATATTCTTGTCAGAGTGGCACTAGCTAACCAGAACAGTCACTAACAGTCTATTCCAAAACTCTTATTTGAGCCATAAGATAAGTGGTCTTGTGTCCTACTAGATGTGAGGTATGTTCATGCCATCTTGGAAACATCTTCCTGTATTGAGGAAGAGGAATGAAAAATGGAGAAGGAAAAAAGTAGAACATGGTCATAACCCTTGAGTGCTGAATAAAGTCTTTCCTGAAGCCAGACCTGTTCCTCAAAAGCTCAGTTTTCTTGAGTAATAGTCCCCTATCCCCTTGTTAAGTCATTTTGGGGCAACTTTTCTATTTCTAGAATTAGAAAGAGTCCTAACTGATACAAGTCCCATATTGTATCATTTCTGTAAATACTATATCCATAATATTTCACCAAAAAACTGATTGCCATCTAGCTGATTCCAACTCCTAGCAACTCTATAGGACAGAGTAGAACTGCCCCTATAGGGTTTCCAAGGCTATAAATCTTTATGGAAGCAGACTGCCTCATCTTTCTCCCATGGAGCAGCTGGTGGATTTGAGCCACAAACCTTTTGGTTATTAGCTGAATGCTTCAAACTCAACACCATGAGAGAACCTTAATATTTCATCAGTCTATTTTAAATTCTTAATGAAAAATTCTTTAATTAGATATAGTGAAGAAGCTCAACTCAAATGGACTTAACCAATGAAGAAAGTTATGGAATTTTGTAACAGGAAATGTCATGGTAGGGAGGCTTCATGGCTGGTTGATTCAGCAGCTCAATGATGTCATCAGGATCCAGGTCTCCCCCCCACCCCCCTTCTGCTATGACATCTTCAATGTTGGTTAAATCATGCAGGCTGATAACAGGATAGATAAAACAATGACTCATCCAGACATGACATCCAGAGGATGAAGAGAAAACAGTCTTTCTGTAGCTCTTTCTTATCACTGAGGAAACCTCTCCCTGAAGACCTCCAGCAGACATTCCCTTACCTCTCCTTGGCTAGAATTGAGTCACAAGCCAATTCTTGAGTGAGATACCCTGGGGGAGTAGGTTCCTCTTCAAGTACAGACATGTGTAAGGGAGTTCTGTTAGGGGGGAAAAAAAAGGTGGACTGGATGATCACAAGGAAACCAACAGGGTCCGCTATAGTAACTAACAAGACTCTTTAGGACCTGGACCTTGCCAACTTTTCTGGCCCTATCTTGCCACTCGCCTCCTTGTACTCAACTCTCCAACTCTATTGACCTAGGTCCTTTTTTCCTAAGCATGCTATGCACTCATTTCACCCCTGGGGCTTGAAAGCATTTGTTCTGTAAGGCACGTCAATGGCCATACTTTGTACTCATCTTTTAGGATTGACCTTACTTATTGCCTTGTTATTTCCCCTGAGAATTCGTTCTCTCCCGAGGCTGGGTGAAAGAATCCATTACACTGCATTGTAATTACCTGTTTATTTCTTTATCTCCCCAACTAGAATATGACCTCCTTGAGGGCAAGGATTCTATCTTAGTTTCTGATGCATTATACAATGATTGACACAAGTTTTGTTGTTGTTATTCGTTGCCATCCAGTTGGCGCCTACTCCTGTCACTTTGTGTATAACAGGATGAAACATGGCCTGGGCCTCTGCCATTTTCATGATTGTGAGTATGTTTGAGCCCATTGTTTTGGCTATTGTGTCAATCCAATTCATTGAGGGTTTCCTCTTTTTTTGTTTTCCCCCACTTTTGTACAGTAGGTCCTCAATGATCACACTTTAATGAATGACTTTGTTGTTGTTACGTGCCGTCGAGTCGGACCCGACTCATAGTGACCCTTTCTTGGGTTTCCGAGGCAGTATCACTACAGAAGTAGATTGCCCCATCTTCCTTCTGGGGAGTGGCTGGTGGGTTTGAACCACCAGCCTTCTGGTTAGCAGTCAAGTGCCTTAGCCGCTATGCTACCAGAGCTCCCAATGAATGACTAAATGTCATCTTTTTCTTTTCCCAAGCTCTGAATCTGTCCAAATAGTCCTAGTAGTGCAGGATATTCCTCCAGTCCTTCATACTACTTATATTCCTCCTCTGTTCAAGGACAACTCAGAGCTGTTTCTTAAAGATACCTTCATAGATTAAGCCCATGGAAAGCAGCAGCTTCTAAACTTCCTGTCAGTTCAATGCACAGTAACACTATCTCTGACTATAGGGTTTTTGTTCCTTTTTTTTTTTTCAAGCAATTTTATCAAGATATAATTTACATAAAATTAAATACACTTTTATGAAGTATATCGTTCTATGAGCTTTGATGAATTATTCACCATCATAATCAATATATAGAACATTTGCATCATCCCAGAAGCTCCCTCATGTCCCTTTGCAGGCACTCCCCTTATTCCTGGCACCAGAAAACCACTGATTTGTGTTAACTTTTTCTAGAATTGCATATAAATGGGATCACAAAGCATACATTCTTTGTGAAGTGTCTATTCAAATCTTTTGCCTATTTTTATTATATTTGTCTCTTTATTCAGCTGTATTTTTACATGTCTGAATGTGCATCCTTCATCAGACATATGTATTTTGACTTGTATTTTCATTTTAAGTGTCTTTTGAAGAACAGAAGTTTTTAATTTTTATGAAACTCAATGTCTCAAATTTTTTTCATAGTTTGTGTGCTGATGTTCTAGGAAATCTTTGCTTCCCCCAAAGTTGTGAAGATTTTTTTCTTGTGTTTTCTTTTAGAAATTGTAGAGTTTTACCTTTTACATTGAGGTATATGGTCCATTTTGGGTAATTTCCTGTGTAAAATGTGAGAAAAAGTATGAAGTTGTATGGATATCCTGTCGTTTCAGCTCCATCTGTTGAGACGACTAACATCTTTTCTCCATTGAATTATCTTGGCACCTTGTTGAAAATTAATTGATCATATATGTCTGGTTATATTTCTAGACTCTGCATTCTGTTCAATGGATCCATATGTCTTTCTTCACACCACTACCACACTGTCTTTATTTTTGAAGCTTTAGGGTCGCTATGAGTCAAAATGGACTAGACAGCAATAGTGAGGCTTAAAATGAGATAGTGTATGTCTTCCAACTTAGTTCTTTTTAAAACTTGTTTAAACTATTCTAAGTCCTTTGCATTTTCATATATATTGTATAATCTGCTTATCAGTTTCTATGAACAAATCTGCTGGCACTTTGTTTGAGATTGTGTTGAATCTTTTCAGTTTGGAGAGAATTAGCATCATTATAATAATGAATCTTGCAAATGATAATCATTTTTCTGTTTATTTAGATCTTATACTTTTCTCCACAATGTTTTGTAGACTTTTATGTACAGGTCTCACATGTAACATTTTGTTACCTTAATCTCTAAGTATTTTATGTTTTCTGATATTATTGTAAATGGTAGAAATACTGTTGATTTTTATAAGTTCTCCTTGTGTCCTGGAACCTTGCTAAATTCATTTAATATTTCTAGTATCTTTTTTGGTAGATTCTTTAGTATTTTCCACATATACAATTTTGCTATGAATAAGGACAGATTTATTTCTCCATTTTCAATCTATGTAAATTTAATTTATTTTTCTTGCTTTATTGTGTTGACTACAGCATCTAAAATGATGTCAAGTAGAAGTGATAAGAATATATATTCTTGTCTTGTTCCTGATCTTTCTACCTTTCACCACTAAGTATGATGTTTACCATAGGTCTTTATCAGATTGAGAAAATTCCTTCTATGTCTACTGTGCTGAGCAGTTTTATTTTTTGAGTTTTGCTTATTTTGTTTTTTAAAATAATTAATAGGTGTTGAATCTTGTCAAATAGCTTTCCTGCATCTGTTGAGATGATCATATGATTCTCATAATAGGATGAATTATGTTGACTGATTTTTTTAGTATTAAACCAATGCAATCTCATGGAAATTCATCCTAGCCATGAACAGTTTAATATTCAGCAACAGACTCAATGGGGAACTCATACAAATTTCTCTGCATATCTCTTTCCTCTCCAATACTCTGCTTCATAAATTTCAGCCACTTCAAGCTTACCAGACTCCAATCTCTATCTCCTATACTCAATGACATCTCCAGGTTCTGCATGGGTGCAGCATCTGAAAGTACCTGCATGCAAATGCCAGGGAGATCATAGTGCTCACCTCATTTGTTTTCTTTTCTAAAAGATCACAGTTCTTCCCTGTCTATTATCCAATGCTGCTTCTTATATTTTATCTAGTTTTGTAATTGTTTATAGTGTGTGTGGGGTAATCTAGTTCTAGTTATTCTGATATAGTTGAAAGTTGACATTGGCTGTAAGGATTTTTTTTTTAATTGTGATTTTGGTGAAAATTTATAGAGCAAATTTACTTTCCATACAGCAGTTCAAATACACTTTGTCTCATGACATTGACCACAATTTACCACAATGCAACAACTCCCCTACCATTTCCTCCTGATAGTTACCTCTTCCCTGTGTCCATCCCTCCATGCACTCCCACCCCCTGAGCTGTCTCCCTGTGCAGAAGCAGCTCTTCTTTCTCCCACAATTGTTCTCTTCAAGGAGTGTATCTACCTCAGGGAAATGTTCAACTCATATGCTTTTGTTTGACTAGAAGCCACAGGTGTGGGTTCAGTTCCAGACCTGAAGGGCAGCTAGGGGCCATAGTCTCAGTCACCAGGCTCTATCAGACCAGCAAACCTGCTCCCCTCCCCCTTTTTTTTCCTCCAAATGATTTTGAGTTTTGCTCCACATTTTTCTCCCTTTCTATCCAGGATCTCCTACATAGATGCCCTTCCAAGTTGTTGACAGTGGTAGCTGGGCACTATCTAGTTCTTCTGGTCTCATAGTCATATAGGCTGCAGATTGGATGGTGTACCAGTCACCAGGACTACTTGTTTCCATGAATTTTGGTTTTCTTCATTCTTCTTTGCTCTGGACGAGGAGAGACTCATCGTTACATCTAGATGGCAACTTGCTAGCTTTTAAGATCCCAGTCACTACTCGCCAAAGTAGGAGGTGGAACAATGTTTTGTGTAGTATATTATGCTAATTGAGCTTGATGTCCGCTGTAAGGATTTTTGATAGTACAGATTACATTAGTCTTTTCTCTGTTAGTATCTGGGGACTAGGAGCTCTGGTAGCATAGTGCCTAAGGCACTTGACTGCTAACCAGAAGGCTGGCGGTTCAAACCCACCAGCCACTCCTCGGAAAGAAGGTTGGGCAATCCTACTTCCATAGTGATACTGCCTCGGAAACCCAAGGAGGGGTTGCTATGAGTCAGGGCCGACTCGATGGCAAATAACAACAACAACAACAACATCTGGGGACTGCTTTGCCGTTGGTGAATGTTTATTAAAGAACTATCTAATACAATAGTTCTTGACCTTTTTTGACAATCCTTTTTTTTTTTTTTTTTTTTAAATCACACTGATGTCTTATTGAGCATCACTTTGTCAAGCACTGCTTAGCACTTACATGTATTATACCTGATCTATAATTTAGGTACTACATTTTGTAAACAAGAAGATGAAGATGTGAAGAGATGGAGTGACTTATCCAAGACCAGAATGATTGAAATAGAATTCATCCCTGATTTAAACATCTATACTTCTAACTCTTGATAAAAACACTATGGAACTGATCCTCAGAAATAAGATTATAAGTATGTTACAAATGTGTGTACAATTTCAGAATGTTCAAGACCCCTGGAGCCTGTCCACAAATGAGTCCAATCAAGAATATCAGCATGAGAAGCCCTGGCTACATTCACTGGCATCTTGAACCCTTATTGAATTCTAAACTTTTCTTCTTGCCCCCTAGTAGTTTTATACTATCTCTTACAACTATATTTCATACCTTGTAAGGCTATAGTTCCCCTGTTTATGACACTGCTTTCAGCATGATCTAAGGTGAAGCTAGTTGGGTATGTCCAGCCTGGTAAGACCATCTCTTCTCAGCCATCTCATGTTTTACCAATACATAGCACCTAAAAAAACTAATCCCAAGAATGAGGCTATTTTGAGAGCTAATTACATTTTTTTTTTCCCCATTAAAAAAAATGTAAATCAGGACTAATTCCATCATGACTCACTTCTAAGTTTATCTCCTACATTTAGGGTCTAATCACTTAAATGCATGGTCCCTTATCACAAGTGAGCCCTTTGTGCTACCAGGCAATCTTGCTACATTCCCTAATTCATTCACTCTCCTATTCAACTAGATGGCTAGTTCATATCTTTTCCTCCAACTTCCAATACCTCCATCCCCATCTTCACTTTCAGTTAATGATCTTGCTTCCTTTTTCATTGAGAAAATGGATTCTGATTGTAGAAGCATCTGTCCACAAACTTGCACAACCACAACCACATCTATTCAACTACCTGTATCTGAATTCTTCTCTATTTACTATTTTTATTGACTTATTGTCCTTTCCCAAGGCTAGCCCTTCCTTTTAGATCTTAGATCCCACTCCCCACTTGCTTTTTCAAAAACAATGCTCCAATTTTTCTCATCACATTTTCCTCTTTATGGAATCATTCCCATCAGCACACAAATGTAGTGTAATAGCTCTCTCTCTCTCTTTAATTATCACCACTCTTTATATTCCTTCTATTTCTCTGCTCTCCTTGCCACCAAAACTCCAAGAGTTCTTCTCCCTTAATCCTCTTTTTCAACTCATTTTTTTTCTAAATCCAATGTTGTTGTTGTTGTTATGTGCCTTCGAGTCGGACTCGACTCATAGCTACCCCTCCTTGGGTTTCCAAGGCAGTATCACTATGGAAGTAGATTGCCCCATCTTCCTTCCATGGAGTGGCTGGTGGGTTTGAACTGCCAGCCTTCTGGTTATCAGTCAAGTGCCTTATAGTTAATTGTAATTCCCCATTCTTATTGTCAATAAAATTGATCTCTCCCTTCTCTCAAAACACCATTTTCACAGACCTCACACTCTCCTCACTTCCTTACCTCATCAGTCACTCTTTCTCAATTTCCTTTGGTGGCTCTTTCTTCTTTTTTTTTGCTTCTAAGCATTGATGTAGGAGCTCTGGTAGCATAGTGCCAAAGGTACTTGATTGCTTACCAGAAGGCTAGTGGTTCAAGCCCCTTGCCACTGCTCAGAAGGAAAGTTGGGGAATCTACTTCCGTAGTGATACCGCTTCAGAAACCCAAGGAGGAGTCGCTATGAGTTGGGCCCAAATCATCAGCATGTAACAACAACAACAAGCATTGCTGTATCCTGAGGCACAATCTTTGAACATTTCCTCTTCTCTTTCTATCCACATGTCCAAATATTCTAATCTAGCCATCTGGCTTTGTCTACAATCTATCCCCATAGATCTCAACTGAGAGTGATTTTTTTTTCCCCCTTCAGAAGACATTTGGCAATGCCTGGAGACATTTTTTGTTTGTCATAACTGGGGACAGGTGCTACTAGTATGCAGTGAGTAGAGGCCAAGAATGTTGCTAAACATCCTATAATATGTAAAACAGTTCCCTACAACAAAGGGTTAAAAAATCAAGCCCACTGCTATGGAGATGATACTGACTCATAGAGACCCCCATTGGGTTTCCAAGGCTGTAAATCTTTAAAGAAGTAGATTGCCTCATCTTCTTTCTACAGAGCAGCTGGTGGGTTTGAATGGCAAACCTTCTGGTTAGCAACCCAATGTCTTACCCACTATGCCACCAAAGCTTCTTACAACAAAGGTTTATCCAGCTTAAATGTCAATAATGCCCAGATTTAGAAATCCTGATATACTTGGACCTCCTCTCTGAATTCTAGACTCATATGTCTAACTTCCAGCTCAACATCTTCGTTTGGATATCTAGTGGATATCACAAACTTTAGCATTCCCTAAATTAAAGTTTTGATCCACACCCACACCCCCATGCCACACCTTATCCCAAGTACTCTAGAAAATAACACCTGAGGCAGGAATGCTTAATGGCAATGCTAAAATGGAAGGTGTGATTCAAGGGCAGTGAGAATAAGGAAAAGAGAAATGGGAAGAATGGAACAGAAATACAAGAGGTAAGTTACCCAGCTGGTCATTGCTTCATGAACCACAAAGAGACACAGTCCAGTTATTGTTGTTGTTGTTTTGTGCCATCGAGTTGGACCTGACTTATGGTGACCCCTCCTTGGGTTTCCAAGGTGGTATCACCACAGATGTAGATTGACCAACCTTCCTTCTGAGGAGTGGCTGGTGGATTTGAACCGCCAGCCTTCTGGTTACCAGTCAAGTGTCTTAGGCCCTATGCTCCTAGCCCAGTCATTAGGCTGATTGTCCACAAGAAGGACCAAAAGAAAGGAAATTTATCTACTTGCTCCATCCTATCTTCTGTCTATTACTCATCTAAATTCATCCCATAAAGAGTTAATACCACCATACTTTTGAGGTGTTTACCAGGACCTGAAGTCTTGAGGAAGCCAGATCCCACTCATTGCAGTATGGTCAACTCCAGGAAGCAGAACTGTGCTGCCCACACAGAGGTGTTTATTCCAGCAGCAGCTGAGGCAGGACAAGTGGCCACAAACAGAATAGTGAGGCTGAGAGAATTTGAGGAGCAGCCTGTACTGTCCAATACAGTAACCACTAAAATACAAAAGGTCCCAGACCTCACGTAGCTCACATTCTAGTGAGAGAATCAAATTTGTCTAATATGCACCTCCATGACATCATCATTCACCTATTTTTACTGTTTTAAAATTTATTTTATTGTTACTCAGACCACAAA
This sequence comes from Orycteropus afer afer, assembly GCF_000298275.1. Taxonomy (NCBI): domain Eukaryota; kingdom Metazoa; phylum Chordata; class Mammalia; order Tubulidentata; family Orycteropodidae; genus Orycteropus; species Orycteropus afer. The sequence goes on from NW_006921627.1 coordinate 9,364,318, forward strand.
TCTAGGAGACATTCTTAGAACTTTCTTTCCCTCATATTCCAAATGCTACCATCTGTATTTTCTAAATGTAATCACATTCCAACCACTTTTCAAAATCTCCTGTATGCCCTCAGTCTAAGCCATCTTTGCCTATATTATTTAATACCCTCCAACCTTGCTTTTTGTTTCTAGCAACCAGAGTCTTTAAAAAAATGCAAATCCCTCATAGACACCCAGACACTGTGGCAAAGAGATCCAATGGATATACCATCTCAGGACCATAGTACTAGGGAACACCAGACTCAGTTGATACAACAAAATACATAAAAGCCTTGTTCCTCATCCTACATTGGTGAGTAGCAACTGGGGTCTTAAAAGCTTTCAAGCAGCCATCTAAGGTGCAGCTAATGGTCTCCTATCATCGGAAGCTAAGAAGAGTGCAAAAAAAAAAAGACACTTGGAAGCAATCAGCCTTAGGACATGATGGCCCTCAAGACCAAAAGAAGTAGATGGTGCCTGGCTACCAATGCCAATCACTCAGGAAAGGATCAAATCTGGAGATCCTGAATATAGTGGAAGGAAAAATGTGGAACAAAATCCAAAAACTCACTAATGACCAGAATTACTGGTCAGATGGAGTCTGGTGAGACCCCCAATACTATGGTCCTGGGATACTTTCTGGGCCTGGAATTAAAGCTCACTCCCAAGGGCTGGCTCTCAGCCCAATTGTAAACAAGATGTACATGCAGACCACTCAACCCAGGATGACACAACCACATAGTCTATAGTAATGCATCCCTTGGTGTAATTGACCATGGGGCACCAGAGAGGCAGCATTCACAGGGAGGAAATGCAGGACAAAAAAGAGTACATAACTATGAGAGGCATGGAGGGAGGATTGCTAGGCAGGGAGGGGAGGAGACTGGGTTAGGGTTGGGCATGGTAAATGGGGAGTAAAACTAAATGTACACGTAGTGTTGAATGTAAAACAAACTCTTGAAATAAAAAATTTGAAAAAATAAATAAAAAATGCAAATCATATTATATTACCATATTGATCCAAGTCCTCTAATGTCTTTCCAGTACACACAGAATAAAACATATTATTTTTACTATGGCTTCAGAGGCCTTATGTGATCTGCCCCTACTTACTTTGAGACCTCACTTTCTGTATCACTCTTCTTTGGCCACTTCTTTCTAGCCATACTGGCCCACTTTTGTTTCCCAAATATGCTAAGCTTATCCTTGCCTTAGATCTTTGCATTTTTTGTTACTGCTATCCTTCTGATCTTCTCATTACTTGCTAATTTTTTCTTGAAACCCTCTGCTTGGATTACCTCTACAGAGGCCCTGTCTATCCATGCAAATCCCTACTTGTTATTCTTTTTCCCTTTAATTTTTTTTTTTTTTTTTTTTACCAACATATGTTATATAGCTTATTTGTTTATTATCTGTCTCTGCTACTAGAATATGAGCTCCATGAGGCCTGGGACTTTGTATGTCTTATTGATTACACTCTTTCCAATGTTAGAACAATTTCTGGACCATAGCTGAGGCTGAACAAATATTTTTGAATAAATAATTATCTCCTGTCCCTTATGGGTGGTAGGTTTGCATCAAGAGTGCTGAGTTCCTGAAAGAAATTGCTAACTAAGAATTATATACCCAGCAAAATTGTCCCTTAATTATGATGGTGGAATTAAGTCATTTTCAAATAAACACAAATTAAGGGAATTTAAAAAACCAGATCAAGGTTACAGGAAATACTCAAGGAAGAACTTTGGACAGAGAGCCATTAATGTCAGACAGCAACTTGAGATTAAGACACATTACAATGTCACCTAGAAACTAAACCGGATAAAGAATTTTCAAAAATCAAATAAACCTATAAGACTGAAAATAGGGAACCAGAGATGTCAATTTGTAAATGACAACAACTACTAAGCAAAAAGAGGGAATAAATGGTGCAGTCACAGAACTTACAAATGGAGAGGAAGTCAAGATAAATATCAAGATATAACAGAAAAAAATAATAATTTGAATTTTAATAAAGACTGTTTTAAACTTCTTGTTGTTGTTATGTGCCGTTGCAAAAATGGCATGGAGGCCATATGTTCCAACCTCCTCTAATCCCACGAGAGGAAGACAGGATTACCAGCAGTAACCCAAGGCCTACTACTGCAAGGCCAGACATGCTGCCTCCCTCCAGCCCTTTCTCCAACCGTTCCTCCCAAAGCACCCACCACCTCTCTCCTGGGCTC